>NW_006781377.1:339080-358900 GCF_000442215.2 Lipotes vexillifer | reverse complement strand
TTTTGAGGACAAGAGACAGGGAAAGAGAATTGAAAAGAGAATAAGATAAAGAGAGAGAGGGAAGCCAGAAAAAAATGGAGGGGCCAGTAAGGCCCAAGGAAGCCCTGCCTTTGAATTTCCTTCCCTCTCCCTCCACTGGAGCTCTTTACCCCTTATTGTCTTTGACTTTCTTCTCTTCTCTTTGCCAATTGCTTAATAGAGGCTTAGAAGTAAACACATTTCCACAGGGTCTCACCATTATAGGTTCTTTCCCAACTTTAAAATGTCTGTCCTTTTAGAATGTTGTGAAGGAGAAAAGTAACATGGCCAAGATGGGAGGTGAAGATATATCTGTGGTCCAGCAGGAGAGTTCAAAGGACCCAAACAAGTACCCTTGGTGTAATTGGTGAAGCGGGCTCTTCTTTAGTAGAAAATAGTATCCCTGTCCTTTCTTGCCCACCTCACTCTCAGTAACCCTTGGGTTGTTCCATGAAAGAGAAGGGACAAGAAGTCCCATGCCTTTCTGTCTTGGCTTTTATTCAGGAACAGGCAGTTGTTTATTTAAGTCTTTCAAGACTGTTACTTACCTATAGGTTGCTGTCACATTCTTCATACCTTTATGTTGTCATCACCTTTTTGACAAAGGATAATCTACAGGAAACAGGAGAAAGGAAAGGAGGGGAAGAGAATGGTGATCATTGAGCAGGCAATATGGAATAGTTACATTTTTTGCTAAAAGAAAAGAGAGTAACATAAAACAAATATTTTTCATTTTGAAATATGTATCGATAGCTGATGAGCTCTATCAAAAATCTCAATTTCTAGTCTAGATTCTTAAGCAGTTTTTAACTCTGGAGACTTGAACAGGGGTACCAGATTTTTGAAGATTAAGCAGTTTAAAAAAATGTCAAGTCAGTAATACCTGTGCCTTGTATTCATAATCCTAGCCAGAGGTGCCATGAATTGGAGGAAAACTTGTGTCTAAACCATGCTTTCTGTTTTCTTATAGCTGTGGTATGAAATCCCAATCAAGGAAATATGTCTTTCTCTTTACTGTTTATCAATTTCGTGTATACTTTGCACTTTGCTCCATCACTACTAACTAATTCCTTTTGCAATTTGAGGATAGGTTGGCTAAATTGTTTCCCATGTTTGAAAGACTAGTTATGTATTGTGTTATATGGATGTGGAGAGCATGAATTTCTTGATATTAAATTGGTAAATTGATTCTCGGCAACCTAGTGGATTGGGTGGATGGGCAAGGGTGGTCTCAGGAGCCATTTTGCAGATGAGCACAAGTGAGGGAGGAGTCTTAAGAAAGATCATAACCAGAAGGATTTTGTTCTTTTGGGAAGAAGAGTTTTTATAAGAAGAATCTTGAATTGCTGTTGCATATGGACCTTAGAAGAAAAATTATTTTATATGTATAAAAATGGAGTGAGTTTTATTATGTAGATGCAGTTTTGATAGTCTTGAAAGTGCAAAAAGCCTTCTCTGTGTATGTTGAGATACACTACAAATAAAAGAAACAAGATAACGAGACATTCTAAATAAGAGTCAAGTGGGTAAGGAAGCAAGGGAATTTGAGAGAAATAAAATGAATCTTACTTTGCATGTTTAAGATCCATTAACACCTCTATTTAGTTTCAGAAGAGAGGGGAAAATGAATATATTTCTGCTGATTTTGAAATTTGTGTTTTACAAGTCATCTTCTTCCACAGAGCCCACTTGAATGACCTCGAAAATATTGTGCCATTTCTTGGTATCGGCCTTCTGTATTCCTTGAGTGGTCCAGATCTCTCTACTGCCATCCTGCACTTCAGGCTCTTTGTTGGAGCACGAGTCTACCACACAATTGCATATTTGATACCCCTTCCCCAGCCAAATCGCGCTTTGGCTTTTTTCCTTGGATATGGAGTTACACTGTCAATGGCTTACAGATTGCTGAGAAGTAGGTTGTACCTGTAAAGAGAATCATACAACTCATCATTCAGTGATTTTCTAACAATTCTGTATTTCCAATTTATAACAAATACTTTTTAGGATTTTAAGTGGGAAGGGAGCAGAGAAATTAAGATAGGGAAAACCTAGTCTGAATATTAAAGTCACCAATATCCTTTATTCTTTTTTAATATTTGCACTAGAAATTTAACATAATTTTTAGCTCTTTCGTCTTATTCTTAAAGTGCTTTGTTTTAAATTTTGATTGTAATTTGTAACATTATTCAACATTTCATATTTTAAATCTTTAGAAAGAGTAAGTACATGTATGTTAAACTTGTATTTCAGTATTGCTGAAATCGGCACATGAAATAAAGAATTTAAAGAACGATTTCATTTGGTTTTATTTTTCCGAACATATTTTCAAAAGTTTCAGGGCTTCCCTGGTGGCGCAGTGGTTGAGAGTCCGCCTGCCGATGCAGGGGACGCGGGTTCGTGCCCCGGTCCGGGAAGATCCCACATGCCGCGGAGCGGCTGGGCCCGTGAGCCATGGCCGCTGAGCCTGCGCGTCCGGAGCCTGTGCTCCGCAGCGGGAAAGGCCACAACAGTGAGAGGCCCGCGTACCGCAAAAAAAAAAAAAAAAAAAAAAAGTTTCAAACCTACAGAAAAGTAGAAAAGTAGTACAATGAACTTCTATATGTCTTTCACCTAGATTTACCAGTTGTTAACATTTCCCCATATTTGCTTTAGCTCTTATCACTCACTGTTTTTTCTGAACAATTTGAAAGTAAGCTGCAGATACTATATCATGCATTTAAGATACTTTACTCCTAAATACTTCAACATTTATCTCCTGTGTACAAAGCAGTCTCCAAATAGCCATATTATTGTCACACCAAAGAAATTTAACTCTAATACAATATTTATTTAACATACACAGATCATATTTAAATTCCCCAGTTTTTCCAATAATGTCTTTTATAACTGCTTTATTTTTGATCCAGGAATCAAACAAGGATGTCACACTGCCTTTTGTTATCATTTCTATTTAGTTTTCAATAAAATGGATGAGTTCTTTCATTTTTTTCCATCTTTTATGACTGGCATTTTTTGAGAAGTTTAGGCTGGTGGTTTTATAGAATGATCCTTAATCTGATTTGGTTTTGTATATTATTTTCTCATTCTTAGATTCAAATTAAACATTTTTGTTAACGTTGTGTTCTTCAGATTACAGCACATTTGATGTCAGTTTGTCCCATTAGTGGTGATCAGTTCAGTAAGGTAGTATCGACCAGATGTATTCACTGTAAAGCTATCTTTTTGTAATCGTATTTAGGGTGATAAATTGAGACTGTGCAAATCCTGTCCTCCTACAGACTTTCACCCAATGGATATAGCATCAAATAATGCTCAGTTTTGTTTCTATATAAAAATATAAATATATAAACATAAAAATTCATAAAGCATATGTTTACAAACATATAAACACTATATACATCCATACATATTTAGATTTTTTTGTCTTGAATTATGTGTACTTAAACCTTTATAATAAAGGATGAACTTTTAAAATATTGATATTTTTCTTATACTCACCATTTATATTATTAGTTTTTCTCTCTCTTGATTACTCTTAATTTTAATACATATTTCTTAAATAGTGCTTTTAGTGGCTCTCATAATGATTCATTTAGGTTTACCACACAAATGAAAAGTCACTGTGTTTATATTTTAAGTTTCATAATTTGAGCAGCTCTTAAGTCCATAAAACATATTGGACAATTGACTATGGAGAATTCTGTACAAGTTTCTTTTCACTTCTTTTCCTAATGTTAAAAGAGGCTTTGCATATCAGGAAAGCTTTGTGGTATAATTAATGGAAAAGATCATGAGCTCAGAAGTGAAAACTTCAAAATTTAAGGATTAGATCTGCCTGCATAAACACACACACACACACACACACACACACACACACACACACACACACACACACACACACCCTACCCTCTGGATTTGGGTAACCTATTTACTCTGTCCAATCTGTAGTTTCCTTAAGGTTTTGTGAGATTTTTTGAAGGTCAAATGATCTATGTATGTGAAAAAAAGATATTCTAAACAATAAAGTGTCCTCCATATGGAAATTATTTGAGTAATCTATCGAGCACAGAGATTCAGTTAGCTGAGTTTTGTGTAACATACTTGTTTAACCGTCGTCACTTCTGTAACTGTTCTCATAAATTTTCTGCTTCCCTGGTAATGCTTCTCATAGTAGCAGCAGAATGTACCGTGGTTATTGGTTACCCACTCAGCTACTAATATTTGATATCCATTACTTAACAACTATCAGGAAAAAGAAAGGACATTTAAATTATATGTTCTTAGAGGTATAAAAACTATGTATGTGTGCAGAACATGTTTAAGAAAAAATGAAAATGTCTAGAGATCACCTACTTCAATTTCCAAGTTTGAATAATAGTTGTAAAGACAATTTAAAATGGTTTCTAACTGGGTTTTCACTCAGAAGAGAAGCTGTAGATGTTGGGGAATTTATTAGTGAAACTGTTGTAATGGAGGAGGATGGATGAAGGAAAAAATATTTACTGGTCCAGTGTCTCCTGTACCAAGGAATCCCCACCTGACCACATGACACACTGGACTCTGGAGGGACGTCTGTGCTATAAGTGGCTTTTACTTGTGATGGGACAGAGGTGGAGAAGAGATTGCACAGTTTGTATTAACACTGTTACCTAGGAGGGACGTGATGGATATGTTCATGTTTCTACCACTTAATTAGAACTCTTTGAACGCAAGGATTGTGTTTTCTTTGTCTTTGTATATACATTCTCATTCATGTACACAAACATACACATCTGCATTCACACACCCCATTCTCAGACTGCACACTCACCACACACACACACACATACACACAGGAGTTAGTACCACCACCATCACCAGTACTAACCATTATGTATGCACTTAATAATTAGGTAACAAGTTACTTCTTAAATTTCACCACTCCCTTCACTCAAGCCTTGGTCTCTCACCAGCCCTAAACTAACTCTACCATAAGTAAGTCAAGTTTCTTCTGCAGAAATCAGAAGGTATTTATCTGTAATTCTTATAGAAGCATCATCTAGGGTGGTGATGGAAGTTTTAGTGAGAGGGTGCAGTGACTCTCAAATGGGGCTGGAGGGTGGGGCAGATTTTATCAAAATCTCTACAGCTAGCATCTACACATACACACAATATACTGAATCAATATTATTTAGGGCATAAGCCCTATGGTTATTTCACGTAGTACTACGTAGAGTAGAATCTTCTTAGCAGGTGGGGACATCTATCGCTAAGATGTACTTATTTGGCTTGGACATGTTGAAAGATGGTGGTGGGACATCAGAATTTGACATATATTAAAGGGCTCTGTGGTTTTAAAAGACAGAAAACCTTATCTAATCAGTGCCAAATGGGTGAGACCCTCTGCTTTGAAAACTCAAAACACTTACTCTTTCAGGGTGTTGATGTGACTAGGCCCTGAGAGGTAGACTCATAAATGAGACTTGAGTGTAAACCATAATAGCAAGGAATTCATTGAAACTCAGTCCTATAACTGTCCCATGGTCTAGTGGACTTGAATCCCAGGGATCACTCCATTCTGGCCCTGTGGTCAAGCTGCCTTGGAAGTTAAATTGTGATCAGAAATCCTCTCTTGATTTTCTCTGGGGGAGCACTGCCAAAGGTACCAAAGTTACTCCATGACTCAATGCTCTGCACAGTGTAGGAAGGCTTGTGTGGCAAAAAAAAAAAAAAAGGCTTTTGTGGCTTGGAGAGCATGGGTTCACACCAAAGAGAGTTGGATGAGTCAAATGTTCAATGGCATAAGACTAAGGTAATCTGATATATCCGTTTCAAGATAGAGGTGATGTCATGAATGGGACTAAAAATACTCATAGTCCATTGGCTACAGTACCCCACATTCATCTCCACACTTGGACCAGTCTTGTAAGTGGGACTGAAAGACCAAGTCTAATGATACAAGCTCCTCGCCATTGTGGGTGCTTAGACAGGCACAATCAACTCTTATCTTTGTATTCTTCCTTTTCTCTGTTTCCTTGGCTATCTAATACCTCTTCTGAGTGAAACATTCTTCTTTACACCATATTAAAGGACAGAGAGTCTACTTCTTGGGTCTTGTTGACCTGGAAGTGAGCAGCTTGCCATACCTATGCTGTGTTCAGCTAGGAGATTAACTATCAAAGGCCAAATGTACAACTTCCGATTCCTATTTATTTTTATTTTTCCTACCTTCCCACTCTTAACATTCAGTGTTTCTAAGCCCAGCCCCTTCTCCAGGCAGTGGGAAGACAGGCCGAGAGATTCTGGTGCCCAAAGCATTAAACTGTAATGTAGAGAGGCTCAAGCCTAGGAAATCCTGTGTAAGTTCTAGAAACCATTCACCTGAGGGTTCTACTTTATAAATACCAAAAAAAAAAAATTTTTTTTTGAGTTGCGTAGTTGCTTCACACTGACTATTTTTGGAGACAGATGGTGAGAAGTGAGGCATGATTTTCCGTAGCCAAAAGCTAAGAGGGGAATCAGTGGAGAGCCAAAGCTGCCTAAAATTCTTCATCTTTTACCCTACATTATACGTATCTATATCTATATTGCTATATAAATAAAACCATCTAAAATAAAGAGAAAAGTAAAGGATTGAAGCAGTTTTACATAGTGGATAGAACAATCGATTTGAAAGCACTTAAATTTGAATCTTGGCTCTGACACTTTCTGGCTGCCCGAGACAATGACCAAGATATTGAACTTCCTTAAGCCCCATCTTTAATTCTAAAATGGCAAGATTAAGACTTTACCTACGGTATTGATATTCTTTTGCCACAATAATTCTGTGTAACAAATCATCCATGACTCAGGGGCTTGGCAAATGATTCTGCAGGGTTGGGCTGATGTTGGCTGGGTTTGCTCATGTGTCTGCTGTGAGCTACAGGTTGGCTAAGTGATTCTCGTGGACGTGTGTCTAACTGTCTCGCATATCTAAGAATTGGCTGGAGCTTGGGTGATTCCAAATGATCTAAACTAGGATTACTGGGGCAACTCAACTCTATTCCATGTGTCTCATCCTCTAGTATGGGGGTCAGCAAACTATGGCTCATTGGCCAAATCCAGCCCATGTATTGTTTCTATAAATAACGTTTTATCAGAACACAATTTTGCTCATTCATTTTCATATTTGCTATGGCTACTTTCATGTCACAATGGCAGCGTTGAGTAGTTGAATAGTAGCAGTAGAGACCACATGGCCCACAAAACCAAAAAGATTTACTATCTGATCTTTTACAGAAACAGTATGCTGACTCTTGCTTTCGTAGTCTAGCCTGGATATGTTAACATGGCCACGGCAAAGAGCAAGAGAGGAAATGGAAATGCGTTAGCACCTTTCCAAGATTCTACACATATCACATCTGCTAACATGCTACTGGCCAAAGAAAGTCATATGTATGACTGCAGAATTAAAGCTCTAGGACACAGACAACCTTATTAGTGAGAAGAACTGCAAAGTCATGTGAGCCAGGGGCCTGGATACCTGAAGAGATGAAGAATTTAGGCTATTTTTGCAACCAAGTTACTGCACTTGCCCACTTCATGATATTGTTATGAGATTCAAGTCAGACACATGTAAAACATCTTATAAACTCTACCACAGTATGCAGTTAAAACAGCATTCATTCTAATGCGTCATAATTTTATCGGATTAGTGGTAATCTGTTACATCCTCAGTATGATAAGAATAGTTGTAACTAAATATGTGGTATGTGAACTTGACCTTCTCGTTCTCATTTGCAATGCGCTGCCTTAGAGAGACAGATGGGACAAGGAACAAATATTTGGATAACCTTATTGCTTCTTTAATCAAGTTGGTTCCCAAACTGTGCCCAGTCTGTTCTCTTGAAATTATCATCTGCACCCTGCTCCCAACCGTTTCATCAAAATTAATCAAGTTCTGATTACTGGTGTATAGGGTGTAGCACAGACAATATTACTGGCCCAAATGTAAAATTTTTTTGTTAGTATTTGCTGAAGTAATTGTATTTTATCTTCTCATGGGTTGAATTAATCATGAAAATAAGGGCTGTGCTGAATCCTTGTCTGAGCTACTACATCTATAACTTGATATCTAAAGGAATGTAATTTACTCTTTCTTTATAACTCATCTTTCATGACAAGGCAGTGTTGAGAACCAAGAATTGGTTCTAATGATAGCTTTCCACTAACTTACATGAGACACAGGCAAATCACATACTCTTTCTCTCTCCATGTCTTCATATTTAAAATCAAGAGATTAAATTAGAAAAATATTTGAAATATTCTCTGACTCCAAAAATTCTATTTGTTCTGGAGGCAGGTGTTGGTCTCCTCTTTTTCCAGTGATAAAATATGAAAAGCAAGATGTGGGAGTAATTATAGTAGGAAGCTTGTAGCCTCTATTAATGAGGTCAAAGCTAAACTTGTGTGTTAAATAGCATTTTGTGGTTTAGTGCCTTAGGATAATAATCTTTAAATTAATTTTTCCCTGAATCACCAACATGCTGCCACCGAAACCAAATTATCATTTGTTAATTTTCAGAAATAAATAAATAACTGCATGGAGTTACCCCCACTTTAAGACTTCCTCCTATTAAATTTTCTTCAGACACTGAACGTGCTGCCACTTGAGTAGATCAGTCGCTAGTAGCAGTGATTGTGAGACAAACAAATAAAATGCCCAGAAATAAGTGAAGTAGGTTTTCTTGTTTTTTTTCATCCTGGGCTCCCAGAATCTTGACCCTATGAGTTGGCTATGTTCCACTTAGTCCAAATAACTATATATAAAATAAATATTTTATGTATTTTACCTATTGTTTCATGAAAGAAATATTTACTATGGGCCTCCTGTGTGCCAGGTGCTGTTCTAGGTGTTTGGTATACATCAATGAATAGACACATGGAGAGTTTGCCTTCTAGTGCTGATTCTTTAATTTAGGGATTGTAAAGAAAGCAAAAGGATCTGTTGAACTGATTGAACCCATACTATCATGAGACTTTTCTATGCCAGCGGTCAGTCCACTAGGCCCTGTGGACCAAATCTGGCCTTCCACTTGTTTTTGTTTGGCCGACAAGCTAAAAGTGTTTTTTTTTCCTAATGAACATTTGCAATAAATTTGATGATTGAGAACGCTAACCTTTATCCTTTGAATAAAATTCCATTCTTTCCACTAGTAGATCTGAATTACAAAAACGTGTGCTCCATCATTATGATTTTTCGAATTTCAACAATAAAAAATGTGGAAATTTGTTTTCTCATTTGTTATATAAGCTCCTACATAACACACTTGATTTTGCCCCTTGGCTCACTAAGTCTAATATTTGCTGTCTGGCCTTTTACAGAAAAAGTTTGTCAATGCCTGATCTATACAATTGAATATAAAGAATATGAATGGATACAGAAAATTTTTCTAGTTCTTTTTCATTAAATAACTGAATTTAATCAAAATGACTAAGGAAACTTTATTTCAACATTGATCCTTTTATATTTAAATTATTATCTATTTTTCTCTAAATTATTATGTCCTAT
This sequence comes from Lipotes vexillifer, assembly GCF_000442215.2. Taxonomy (NCBI): domain Eukaryota; kingdom Metazoa; phylum Chordata; class Mammalia; order Artiodactyla; family Lipotidae; genus Lipotes; species Lipotes vexillifer. The sequence goes on along the minus strand of NW_006781377.1, from coordinate 349,353 downwards.
ATGGTATGTTATATGCTGGAATATTTGTAATCTTATAAGCATTTTCTCAATTGTTGAAGGATTGAGATATTGTTAATTGACCTCTGTGAAAACATAGCTTCTTACCAGCATGCTTTGAGTCTGTATGTGCTCTCTCCCCGGTAGCTAAATTTTCTAAGATCAGTGCTCTTTTTTAAAAAAAATTATTGAAGTATAGTTGATTTTCAATGTTGTGCTTAATTTCTGCTGTACAGCAAAGTGACTCAGTTTTATAAATATGTATATATACATATATATATATATAAATATATTCTTTTTCATATTCTTTTCCATTATGGTTTAACACAGGATATTGAATATAGTTCCCTGTGCTGTACAGTAGGGCCTTGTTGTTTATCCATCCTATATATAATAGTTTGCATCTGTTAATCCCAAACTTCCACTCCTTCCCTCCCTAACCCCCTTCCCCCTTGGCAACCACAAGTCTGTTTATGTCTGTAAGTCTGTTTTTGTTTTGTAGATAGGTTCATTTCTGTTGTATTTTAGAATCCACATGTAAGTGATATCATATGATATTTGTCTTCTGAGATCAGTGCTCCTGATGCTACTGTGATGGATACTGAAATTGTAAAGCCCCCTTGGCTGGAAAAATCGCCTTTTGCTTGGAGTAGATATATAGAAATCATGACACTTCCAGTGTAACTCTATTATTACATCACTCACTTCTCAGAAATGATAGTTAAAACCATTCATGTTTAATCACTTCATACCCAATGCCAAGTAGTTTACACTAATAGAGAGCAGAATAAGCTATGGCCAAATGAGACTGAATGGAAAACTCAGAAACAGCTGATGAGGTCTAACTTAACATCTTTGTTTTTTTCCTGGGACATTTATGCTCATGATGGTGATTTTATATTGCATACATATAACATAGTCACAGTTATTGCTTTTAGAATTGCCCTAGTTTCTTTGATGGATTTATATTTATTACTCTTTTATGGAGAAATAGTACACTGTTCCACTAGGAAAATCGTGACTGCTCTGCCACACAAACAAATTTTAAATTTACTAATTCAAAAATTACCCCAAGCCCTTTACCAAAACAAAAAACCAATAACTATTATGTTTAGAATTCGGAGTTAGTATTTTAAATTATATTTCAAAATATGAACTAGAAAAATTACATAGATTTCCATTTTTAGGAATCTATTCCAAAGATACATGGGTCAAAAATATAAAAGTACTTGTGAACAAGGCTATTCACTGAAGCACCATTTATAATAGCAAAATACTGCAAATAATTCAAATACTCACCAATAAGAAATGGTTGAATAAACTATGATGTATTCACACAATGGATTATTATGCAGGTGTAAAAAAAGAATCAGAAAAATCTCTACGTTACTATGGAATAATCTCCAGGATATAAGAATGTGTGTGTGTGTGTGTGTGTGTGTGTGTGTGTGTGTGTGTGTGTGTGTGAGTGTGTGATTATAATTTAAAACTCAATGAAAAGACAAACCATAAAGTTTAAAAAAATAGCTAACTATGGGAGAAGGAGGGAAGAGATGGAAGGAAGGGGGATAGAAACTATTTTTTATTCTTTAGATACATTGTTTTGAAGATGCAACTTTGGAAATGTAAATATTTTACATAATAAAAAAATAAAATTAAACACAAAATGCAACTCCTAAATATCAAAAGTGAAAAGAAAAAGAAACCTCAAAGTGTATCCTGTTGATCCTCTCATAGAGAAATTATCCCAAGTGACTTTAAGGCGTAACGGTTGGAGTGTACATCCCCAGTGGGGCAAAATAAATTGAAAAAGAAAAAACCCTGTTTACAGTAATGATATAGTTGGCGGTAGTGTTTATATTATTCTGAGACCATCGTGTATGTAGTATTGATAAAGCAAATAAATAATTATATTTGTGTCATTGAAACCAGGGTTTGGGGCATGGCAGAAGAGAGAAACAGATATGAAATCAGCTAGGTTAAGTAAAAACCTCGTATTCCTGAATTTGAATTGGAAGTATTAGTTTGAACTTATGATGTGTTTTATCTAAAACAAAACAAAGATAACAATATTTTCTATCTAGAGCCACTGAAAAGACCTCGCAGCCAGTTGTAGGAAATGCAAGATGAATCTTGTCACATCAGAAAATAAGGATTCTATTCAAGACTACTAGTGTCATCCCAAAAGGACTCAGAAGTCTAAGTGAAGAGACTCCCTTGTCAAAGGGAGGATGACTTGAGTATCACTACGTATAATAATTGCAATATGTTGTAAGGCATCAAAGATGTCTAGGGCTTCCCTGGTGGCGCAGTGGTTGAGAGTCCGCCTGCCGATGCAGGGGACACGGGTTCGTGCCCCGGTCCGGGAAGATCCCACATGCCGCGGAGCGGCTGGGCCCGTGAGCCATGGCCGCTGAGTCTGCGCGTCCAGAGCCTGTGCTCCGCAATGGGAGAGGCCACAACAGTGAGAGGCCCGCGTACCGAAAAAAAAAAAAAAAAAAAAAAAGATGTTTAAATCCATGTGTTAATAAAATACATGCATATACACACACATACATGTATGTATATACATATTATATATATATATATATAATATATTATATATATAGAAGACCACATATATATAAAAAAAGAACCAAGCATTCATCTTGCTTCTCCTATGCAAACTGTACCTCAGCATAAACAATTGCTCTTGAGGGGAAAATATCTCTTAGAAGCTTACCAGCTAAGAATTAAAAAATAATTTATCATTTTAACACCTTAAGAATTATTGGATCTAAGCAATGATTATCAATGTCTGCTAACATCACAAAAAGAAGACAACCAGGGATTATTCATCCCTGAGGGTATTATACAACACCACCTATGAAGATGTCTGGATAAAAAAATCCCTCATAAATCTCCACCCGTCTCTTATTTTGAATACAAATTTACAGAAAATACAAAGGACAGAAATCACCAAGAGGATAATTCAGAAAAATTCAGACAGAAAACTTCATAGGACAAACCACCCATTTCTTCAACAAAAACTTCAAGAGAAAAAAAAAAAAAAAAACTTCAAGAGAGAAGAGAAAAAGAGGGAGACAGACACAGACAGACAGAGAGCCTAAAGACTGAAAGAAATTTGAGACATTTATCATCTCTCAATGTATAGATGTCATTTGGATTCTAATTCAAAAAACAAGCTAAAAACAAAGTGAAAATGATAAAATAAAAAACGGGAAATGTGAGCATAATTGAATATTTGATATTAAAGAATATTTTAACATTTTCAGGTATGATCATGTTATTGAATATGCAAAAAAGGGTCTCTATCTTTTAGAAAAATCTATGAGATATTTACAGATGATGTGATGTCTAAGATAACCTCAAAATTCAGGGATGGGATAAAGAGAGACATGAAGGTATCAAGTATAAGGGAGCAAAGTTGGTCATGGTTAATGAACTGTTGAAGCTGAGTGATAGGTACATGGAGAATTGTTATACTGTTTGCTCTACTTTTATGTATATTTGAGATGTTCTAAAATAAAATATTAAAACATAGAGGGTAGAGGTGAGCAAATTCTTCCAAGACCTAGAACTATGGCTTATCAAAACCTATAGCTTATCAATTACAGTTGCCTGTTGAGCGAATACTTTAACAATATTTTGTCCTCTAGAAAGGAAGATTATATATAAGCTGAGTTGTATTAGTGGATGCTTGTGATCATCTTTTTTATACATAGTAAATCTTTAGATTATTTTCCAAGTCTGGATTTCTCCTTTAAACTTTTGGTTAAGATGTTGTCATGTGGGGCCAATGTCTTAATATAACAGACTCTGTGTATGTCTGTATATATATAATGGAGATAATGTTTTTGAAATATGTTCACAAATAATATAATCTCTCTCTTAAACCACACTTTTTTTTTGCCACTAGTTCATGCCTTGAGTCTTTATCACCCCAGGGAAGAGGAAAGTAGGTACCTTCTAGAAAAAAGAGGCCCAGAGGTAGGAAGAGGGCAGATATGACAGGTGAATTCCTCATAGAAAAGGGACAGGAAGCAGAAACAATTCTGGTGCAAAAAGGAAGGGGTTCAGAGAGAATGGATCTGGGATTGGGATGCTACAGGGATCCCCTGGAGGGACGTACATACCTCTGGCCTTTGTGAGAAGGTAGAGGCCCCTACCTTGTTTAAATAGTGCACCCCCCACCCGAAGAATAAAGAAGGTGTGTATAGGTCCTAACCCCTGGAACCCATAAATGTGACTTTATGGAATAAAGGGTTTTTGCAGATATAATTAAGTTAATGATCTCGAGATGAGATTATTCTGGACTAGGATGGGCTTTAAATCCAATGGCAAATCCTTATAAGAGATGAGAAGGGAAAACAGACACAGACAGAGAGGGAAGAAGATGATGAGAAGAAAGAGGCAGCGACCGGAATTATGCAGCCCCATGCCGAGGAATGCCAAGAGTGCCAGAAGCCGGCAGAAGCTGGGAGGGAGGCATAGACCGGATTCTCCCTCAGAGCCTCCAGGGAGAACCCACCCTGCTGACCACTTGATTTCAGACTCTGGCCTCCAGGATTGGAAGAGAGTCAATGTTCTGTTGCTTTAAGCCACTGAATTCGTGATAATTTGCTATTGCAGCCCTAGGAAACAAACACACCCTGCTTCTCATAGGGAACTGTGGGAGGAGCGCATCTCACAGGGTCCTCCGAAGTGACATGAGAGGCTGAAAGAGTAGTAATATCAGTGTCATGGGAGTGGTCTGGGAGAGCTCCAGGTCTCCATTGGCTCATTTTCCCAGACTGTTTCCTGGAGTTCTGACATGCTCTTGGTGGCATCGCTGAGAAACCGGTGGACCCATCAAGAGATCCCTGTGGTGAGGGATGACTCCACTGAGGGTTGCAGCAGGGACTGCAGGGAGAGGTAGATAGAAGAGGTGGGGACCTAAGAAGAGGTTGGTTGGGAAGAGTGAGATAATACCAGGCACAAAAGGAGCTGACAGAACAGACCATGGATTTCCCCAGCGTGGACTTAGCATGGATTTAGATAGGACAGTCTGAGAACAGAGAGCAGGAGAACCCAGTTACAACTCAGAGACGCAGGAGCCGGGAGAGAAACACAGCACAGGGACTAGAGACCACCTCCCCAGTTTAATCTTCTTGTGCCCAAATTTCACTTGGGAAAGGGAGAGAAACTTGAGTTGTTAGAATAAATAGTTCGAACTGCAATACAAGTTCAACTGCAATGGGTGATTGTAATCAAGAAGGGGGCTAGTGAGCATGAATGGACAAGTTCAAGAGTTTTCTTGTTATTAGATGGGCGGGGGTAAGTGGGTGGAAAGAAGGACTTTGTCATTACATCAATTAGGTACTTTTCTAAAGCTATACATTAGGATGCCTGAGTTGTAGTATGTAAAATTTGACCTCGCTACACATAGAAGAGGCAAAAATCAGCAGTTATAGACTTTCGATATGTTTTTCATGGTAAAATCTACTATGATTTTTACCAGCTAATTTAGACCTAATTTAATTTATTTGCACATCTGTCAGCCTGTGAAAGAGTCAGCTTGACAACAAAAATCTGATGCCACTGTATCTATTTTATCTTCAGTCTTTCCATCGAAGGCCAGGAGAAACCTGCTTCTTCTAAGGGCTTTGTTTTTATCAGTCTGGGTGGCTAGCTTTGATTTGGCGTTGTCGTCTTGCTGGGGAGCTAACAAGTAACTCTCATGAAGAGTTCAGCTGATGCTTATTTATAGATCAGCAAGTTTGGAGGACCGTTCTTAATGTATTCCGTTTATTTTGGAGCTTTGCCTCTTTTCTACTTTTCTGGGGTCAGGTCTGTTTTACAGCCAGCTAAAAACACACTGCTGAAATAGACCCATCAAATGAGGGTCTCCTATCTGTAGTCTCTCCCCAGCACGCTCGCCTGAAGAATCTGTCTACTGCCTTCACTCTTTGTTTCATTCTGGGTGTACAGAGACTTGTTAGAGGTGTCCTAACAGGTGGCCAGGGTGTCCAGCTTCATTTCCGGGGCCGCACATCACACTGATTAGTACCTTCAAATGCAGTGACTAATTTGCTAGAGTGTGAGGTAAAATTCAGTAAATGAATCTAAAGTCCCCAAGCAGCTTGTAGTTTGGAAATTCTTGGACTCCTTTGGAGCAGGTTGGCAATTTCCTATTACCACTAGATGTCCCTGTGTGGCTTTTCTTTTGGACACCAGTGCTGTACAAGCTGCAAGTTATTTCTGCTCTCCTGGATGGAAGGAAAGTGCATCACAGTCTCTGAAGAGGCTGTTTACAGTGGAATATCATTCAAGCTGGGACCCAACACAACTTAGCCCTAGTACACTAATTTCAAGTCCAAGGGCATGGCAAAGCTGCAGAGTACTCTGAGACTGTGCAGAAATCAGGACTATCTCTACAGAGGTCCCAGGTTTTTTCCAATTTGCATTCATTCGATTTCCCCTGCCTCCCAGCTCCCTCTCGGTAGCCTAGACCAAAGCTTTAAAAACTATCAGGGAGAGCTAGTTAAAAAAATTTTTTTTTCGCACTTCTGCTTTCTTGCAGACCAAAACACGGTCTTACTGCGCAGGACATCACAGGTTACTCACTTTGGGAGTTTGATAACAACCAAACTGTCTGTTCCCCCTAACAAAATGATGGTATATGTACTTAGATGTGACGTTGCACAGCAATGTCAGCTGACTACAAAAGGTTTTTTAAAGCATTCTCTCAATTTCTGTATTTCCTTTGTCTTTGACTGGCAACAGCTTGTGGACCAGCACCGGTCTGAGGATCATGCTTTGGGTGGCACTGGCCTAGGCGTCATCATAAGGCTTAGTTCTGCATCCTTGAATTAAAACTAATGGGCCATGGGGAACTGGAGTGGCTCAAGGCAGCTTTAGAAGACTTGAACGGAGACTTTTTTCTTTTTTTTTTTGCTTTATTTATTTATTTATGGCTGTGTTGGGTCTTCGTTTCTGTGCGAGGGCTTTCTCTAGTTGTGGCAAGTGGGGGCCACTCTTCATCGCGGTGCGCGGGCCTCTCACTCTCGTGGCCTCTCTTGCTGCGGAGCACAGGCTCCAGACGCGCAGGCTCAGTAGTTGTGGCTCACGGGCCCAGTTGCTCCGTGGCATGTGGGATCTTCCCAGACCAGGGCTCGAACCCGTGTTCCCTGCACTAACAGGCAGATTCTCAACCACTGCGCCACCAGGGAAGCCCCCAGAGACTCTTGCAATGTGCAGAGAGCCGTGGTCTCTGTCCTTCTACCCCAGGTCAGGCCTGGACCTTCCACTGACCTACTGCACTGAATCTCAGATTAAGGCAACATTAAACAGAAAACAGTGGGTGATCCCCAGAGGCCACAGCAGTGGAGAGGGAATGAGAGTTCTTGCAGCTTTGGAACCTGTTACCGAGTCCAAGCTCGTACTACTTGCCGTATGACAGGCCAATAAATCGAGAGACGAGTTGTTAGGGCAAGGAATAGCGACTTGATTCAGAAAGCCAGCAAACCGGGAAGATAGTGGACTCATGTCCCAAAGAACCATTTTGCCTGAGTTAGAATTCAGCCTTCTTTTATAATAAAAAGGGAGGGAATAAAGTCCAACATTTCCTGGTTCCAGTCAGCCTCTGAGGGGATGTGCTAATTTCCTCCTTCCTGCAGTCATTCACACGTGGGCCTGGTCAGGATGTTTCCTGTGAGCAAAAGGTATTTTAGCTTAATGATCATTACCTGGGAGGCAGGGTTCCCAGAGATGGGCCACTGTGTATAATTTGAGCTTATAGGTGACATCCCTTTAGTGATTAACTTGTAATAGAATGCAAAGTTTCTTTCCCATTATGAACCTTCTTGCAGAACTTAAGTGAACCTTGTCAAGGTCCACTCCATACTTTAGAAGAGAAATAAAGGTGGTGAAGGATGGTAAATACCATGTACTTGTATTCGTCTTAATAATTAGCCATAGTGACACCTGGGTAATCAATCCTGTGATGTCTTATGTCACAACCAGCTCCAATTACAGGAAGAGCAGGAAAGAGTTTTAGCTTCACAAACTGAAAAGAAACAGTTTACTCAATGTACCAACAGTTTGTGTCCCCAACAATCATTTATTAAGACAGTTATTTGTAATGTAAGAGCACGATTTGCCTTCAAAACAATGTTGAGGATGGTGGTTGATTTTCCTGTTTACTCACAGAAAACCATTTAAGCCATGCAGTAATTGACTTAAACACGATTTTTCTCTTTTTTATGATTCCATGGGTCAGGTCAAGTCAAGCAGCCAAGAACATTGCTTTCTCTGTTATAAGCTCTTGAGATCCAAGTTCCAAACTTTGATAGAAGGGGTTTCCCCTCTCTTTCTCAGGATGCCTCATGGTGAAACAGGATTTGTCTGGACTTCCTTGTTCTGGAAAGGACAACAAATGACTCGAGTCCCTTGCAGCGGTAACCAGCAAGGAAGCAGGATTCCCGATGAAGGGTTCCATTAGCTGTGTCTTTAAGGCTTGGAGTATAAAACCATGTTGGATGAGCAGTGTTTGATGAGCAGGGACCTTTGTGGTAAAAGCTTCCAGGGGTGGCTGGGAGTGAGGCATGGGATCTCTTAGAGAAGGAAAAATCATGGAGTGAGAGCAAGAAGCACTGGATCAAGAGTCACCAAGTGGAAGACTGGGATGAAGCCGCATGAGTGAAAAAGGAAGAAGAAAGACATAACTCACATGACGAGAGTTGAAGGGCAATATATGCAGCTCTGTCAGCTGGGGATTGAAATTCCACAGCTGAAGGCTCATTTTCATATGTTCACATTTATGGGGCAGAGGCCTTGAAGGAGAGGCCCCAAATATGTCCTTCTGGAAAGATGACTCTGCATCTTCAGTGTCTCCTGTGGGAAATGTAATAGAGGTGGGACAGGTCCAAGTTTCATGGAGCCTGAAGCTTATGCAATTTGTGGATACTTTAGAAAAAAAAAGCAAACTTAAAAATATAAAATTAGGTATGAATATAAATATTTATTTACATAAGAAAATAAAATTTTAAAATATCCATTTTAAAAAGCTAGCAAATACAGGCATACCTCAGAGATACTGTGGGTTTGGTTCCAGACCACTGCAATAAAGGGTATATCGCCATAAAACGAGTCAAATGGATTTTGGTTTCCCAGTGCATACAAAAATTATATCTACACTGTACTGTAGTCTATTAAGTGTGCCATAGCATTATGTCTAAAAATGTACATTCCTTAATTAAAAAATACTTTATTGCTAAAAAATGTTAACCATTATCTGAACTTTCAGTCAGTCGTAATCATTTTGCTGGTGGAGGGTCTTGCCTCCATGTTGACAGCTGCTGACTGATCAGGGTGGCAGTTACTGAAGGGTAGGACAATTGTGGCAACTTCTTAAAATAAGACATCACTGAAGTTTGCTGCATCGATTGACTCTTCCTTTCATGAACGGTTTCTTGGTGGCATGCAATGCTGTTTGGTAGCATTTTACCCACACTAGAACTTTTCATAAGTAGAGTCAATCTCTCAAACCCTGCTTCTGCTTTATCAACTAAGTTTATGTCATATTCTAGATCCTTTGTTGCATTTTAACAATCTTCACAACATCTTCACCAAGAGTAGATTCTATCCCAATAAACCACCTTCTTTGTTCATCCATAAGAAGCAATCCCTCATCAGTTCAAGTTTCATCATGAGATTGCAGTGATTCAGTCCATCTTCAGGCTCTACTTTTTTTTTTTTTCTGAGACAAGAATCTCTTTTTATTTAACATTGCAGGGTTAGAAAGTAAGAACCAGGCAGAGCAGGAGACAGTACAAATAATCAAATTGAATATAACCCTTACATTTTCATTTGAAAGACAGAAAAAAATAAGCTTTAAAGTGGCATGTGTTTATTGTATGCCATATCAAAGCAAAAGATATGGACATAGATATACAGACATAGATATAGATATCACATTTTCTTTACCTGTTCAGTCACCAATGGACAATTAGATTGTTACCATGTCATAGCTGTTGTGAATAATGCTACAATGAACATATGGGGGTGAAGATATCTCCTCAAGATACTGATTTTGTTTCCTTCAGACATACCCAGAAATGAGACTTCTGGATAATATGGCAGTTCTGTTTTTAATTTTTTTTTTTTTTTTTGGTACGTGGGCCTCTCACTGTTGTGGCCTCTCCTGTTGCGGAGCAAAGGCTCCAGACGCGCAGGCTCAGTGGCCATGGCTCACGGGCCCAGCCCCTCGGCGGCATGTGGGATCTTCCCGGACCGG
>NW_006781377.1:314401-338966 GCF_000442215.2 Lipotes vexillifer | reverse complement strand
GTACGCGGGCCTCTCACTGCTGTGGCCTCTCCCATTGTGGAGCACAGGCTCCGGACGCGCAGGCTCAGCGGCCATGGCTCACGGGCCCAGCCGCTCCGCGGCATGTGGGATCTTCCCGGACCGGGGCACGAACCCGTGTGCCCTGCATTGGCGGGCGGACTCTCAACCACTGCGCCACCAGGGAAGCCCTGTTTTTAATTTTTTAAAGAACCACCATAATGTTTTCCACAGTGGCAGCACCAATTTAAATTCCCACCAACAGTGTTCAAGGGTCCCTTTTTCTCTACATCTTTGCCTACCTTTTTAATCTTTTTTTATTATTATCATAGCCATCCTAACAGATGTGAAATGATATGTCATTGTGGTTTTGATTGGCATTTCCCTGATGATTAGTGATGTTGAACACCTTTTTGTGTACCTGTTGTCCACTTATGTGTCTTCTTTGGAAAAATGTCTATTCAAGTCCTTTGACCGTTTTTACATTGGATTATTTGGGGTTTTTTGTTTTTGTAATTAAGTTGTATGAGTTCCTTATATATTTTGGAAATTAAGCCCTTACCAGATATCTGATTTGTAAACATGTTCTCCCATTCCATAGGTTGCCTCTTCACTCTACTAATTGTTTCTTTTGCTGTGTAGAAGCTTTTCAGTTAGATGTAGTCTTACTTGTTTATTTTGCTTTTGTTGCCTGTGCTTTTGGTGTCATATCTGAAAATTTATTGCCAAACCCAATGTCAAGAAACTTTTTCTCTATATTTTTTTTCTAGGAGTTGCATGGTTTCAGGTCTTACATTTAAGTCTTTAATTCATTTCATGTTAGTTTTTGTGTATGATATGAGATAGTGGTCCAGTTTTCCCAATGCCATTTATTGGAGAGACTATCCTTTCCCCATTGTGTACTCTTGGGACCCTTGTCAAAGATTAATTGACCACATCAGGCTCCACTTCTAATTCTAGTTCTCTGGCTATTTCTATCACATCTGCCATTACTTCCTCCACTGAAGTCTTGAACCCCTCAAAGTCATCCGTGACTTCTTCCAAACTCCTGTAAATGTTGATATTTTGACCTTTCCCCATGAATCATGAATGTTCTTAATGGCATCTAGAATAGGGAATCCTTTCCAAAAGGTTTTCAATTTACTTTACCCAGAGGAATCACTACCTATGGCACTAGGTATGGCAGCTATAGCCTTAGAAAATCTGTTTTGTACATTTTCATTCCTCATCTCACCTGTCATAATCTATCCAGATCCAAAGCATGACCACAGGGTAACCAGCTGAAAATGCACCAAGTTCTTTAGCCTACAATTCCTGTATTGATTGATTGTCTAATTGACTAAAGTATTTCTTGATTCAACAAACATTTATTTGTAGTTTTTACTTTGTTCTAGGTGCTCTTCTGGACTCTGAGTATAAGAAAGAAGGAGAAATTTTGCCCTCCTGGAGGAGCTCAGAGAGCTTTTTGTTCCAGGTCTTACTGGTAGAGAGTAGCAGAGTCAAGGTGAGAATCCAGGTGTCATGATTTCTGGCTTAGTGCTTTTGCTATAAGGCCACATTGTTTCTGAAGTTTAAGTCTGACCAATACCAAAAGCAGAAAATGCTTCACAGTGATGTAAACAAATCAGTACCTCTGATTTACGGTAGGTTAATAAGGGCCTCGGTATTCTGGAACTATTAAAAGTAACCTATGGAATCTGAGGTAAGGGGCCCTAAAGTCCCTACAATAGGGATCAAATTCTAAACTTAAGAAACATCCCCAAAGACAAGTACTAAAACATCAAAGGTATTGGTTTTAAAATATAAAAGCACAAAAGCAAGTATTTAAAGTATCAAGACAAGTATTTAAAAGTAATTGAGGTCCTTTCTTAATGACTCAGTTAAAGCGATTATACACGTGGGAGATGGGATATCTTCAATTTCCAGCTTGAGCAGCTCTTCCTTGCTCCTTGCTGTAGGGAGAGACTTTTAAGATTTGGTGGCTGATTGCACTTGTACCTCTTCATCAGGAAAATAAAGCACTCAAAGCAGGGCAAAGGGGACTCACAATTTTTGAGTGTCATTGAGGTGCTCTGAGTTTTATGCATGTGTGTCATTTAATCAACAAAGCAGTCTTATGTGGTAGGGATTTTTGTCTTCATTTTACTGAAAACTAAATTCAATTTTTATTTTGGTCGTGCTGCATGGCTTGTAGGATCTCAGTTCCCCAACCAGGGATTGAACCCAGACTCTCAGCAGTGAAAGTGCAGTCCTAACCATTGGACCGCCAGGGAATTTCCTAAATTCAAATATTTTAAATACTATGCCCAAGAACACAGTTTGTAAATGGTAGGCTCAGAAATGATGGGACTTCCCCAGCAGTCCAGTGGTTAAGACTCTGCTGCTTCCATTGCAGGGGGCAGGAGCCCTGGTCAGGGAACTAAGACCCTGCATGCTGTGCCTGCATTTACCAAAAAAAAAATGGTAAAAAGAAATGTAAAAAATGGTAAAAAAAAAAAATGGTAAAAAGAAATGAAACTAGGCTGGTTTAGTTCCAAGGTTCATGTTCTTTGCAGCATACCATGCCACCTTCAGGGATAAGAACAAAATTTAAAGGAGAGAAAAAAAAAAAAAAAAACCCTGAAGATGAAGTAGGGAAGATTATAAATAAGGAAGGGCTAACATTTAGATTTTTTTTTAATGAACAGATATACCAGCAGAAGGGCTGGGCTTATAATGTTTGTTATTCTCTAATCAAACATCACTTTTCAACACGTGGTGCCAGGAACCAAGCTCAGGTCCCTCCCTTACTTGTCCTGTACCCAGGAGCAAACTTTCATACTCATTGAGAATTTCTGAAAGATTCTGCCTTCATCAAGAAGTGGAAAGATAAAATCCTGTGCTCTGGAGGCAGAGAACCTGTGTTTAAATACCACATTTGCCACCAACTAGATATACATAGACAGATTTTTTAACTTTCTTGTGTTTGAGTTGTCTCAATGGGGATAATAATAATAAAGCCTCACTCCTAAACTCATGGGGAGTAAATAAGATGATACATAAAAAGAATCTAACATGGGCTTCCCTGGTGGTGCAGTGGTTGGGAGTCCGCCTGCCGATGCAGGGGATACGGGTTCATGCCCCGGTCCGGGAGGATCCCACATGCCATGGAGCGGCTGGGCCCGTGAGCCATGGCCACTGAGCCTGCACGTCCGGAGCCTGTGCTCCACAACGGGAGAGGCCACAACAGTGAGAGGCCCGCATACCACAAAAAAAAAAAAAAGAAAAAAGAAAAATGTTCGTTTTCCTATTACTATTTTAAAACAAAACAAACATGATAGGTATAAATTGCTTCTCTGTACTCAGAGACAAGAAATGACGCATCTCTTTATATTGTAAACAAAGTTTGGTCCATTTCAAGGATTAGTAAAAAGTCCCCTGATTAATTTGGAGATCTCACTCCTACCCTTTGGAGCATATATGTTTAGAGTTTATGAGTCTCATTGGAGGAAGATCATTGTTGATGTCCAGGCTTATGTGCCATATTCAGAGATGGTGGCTCTACTACCCAAATCAGGCCTCTTCACCAAGCACTTGTTGTCATTTCTATCCAAGGTTCTATCACTCATTTGACTGTGGCCAGTTCACCACCAATCCTATAAACCCAAATCCAAAGGTCTTCTTTCCCAGCCTTTGGGGCCTAACCAGGCATTTTGAGTCTGAGTCATTCCCTCTTCAATATCTTCTGTTCCTACCTCTTCTCAGATACCTGAGCCTACATCTCCTTAACACACAAGCCTCTGTAGTTATCACCTTCAAAGAGCCAAAACTTGCCTGGCATATTCTCTTCTCTGGCTCTGAAGAAAAGGCTTTCTTTCTTCACCGGGGGTAGTGGAAAGGTAGAACCCAGAACTTTAGAAACACAATTCGGGTTTATCCTTACTGACGGAAGAGGAGAAACTTTATTATTTTCTGGTGAGATGGCATCAGAAAAAAACTCAAAGTAACAAGAAACTTTCTCAATAAATTACCTTGTTAAATACATATATATACACTTATATATATATATATATATATACACTTATATATATAAATATATATATATATACATACACACCATTTTATATATATATAAAACCAGTCTATCTGTAAGATACTGTAGGAAATGCAAGGAACTTACCCTCTAGTTAGGAAGTGAGACCTAGTCAAATAAAACAACTGAGACACTTCTGACCTTCCTGAAATTTCTGTCAAAAATCTGAATATCCTTGAAGTGATTTTAAAACATGACAATTTTAACTAAGCACTAGTTTGGAGAGTCACATCTCTGCCTGAAAATATACTTTGATGGCCATAATCTTTGTCTTTCTGCTTCAGTGACGTGGAGACGGATTGGATGCCAGGGTGACAATCTTCCTAGCTGATTAGGCTTCTGTAGACACAACAAAGGCCATACTTTAAATTAGCTCCAACAGTCTAATCAGAATGAACAGACTACTTGGGTCTGTGATGAAGACATATTGGCAGCTGATGAAGGCTGTCTAGAGGGATTTTGGTGAAAACCCAAAGTATATTAATGCTGAAAGCAGTTTGATTCCAGTGTAAGGATTAAGGGTGATTTAGAAGGAAACGTTTATGCTAACAATTCATTTCTATTTTAATTTTCTTTCAAGTTTGTCTTTATGTATTAGCTTTAAGAATCATGCAAGATAATAATTTTTCTCATCTCTTTCATCAGAGGTTTAAAAATATTAATTTGTTAAAATAATCACACTCAGGAGCATTTTGGTATCTCAGACCACCTCATCAGGATGCCCACTATGATCTGGGAGGAAAATGCCCTAACTGCAGATTCATGTCTTTTGGTTCAGGAAACCAATTGCATCTTGATTCTACAAACTTGAGCACATTCATAATCTAAGGAAAATCTATATCACTTGTTATTATAAGACACTGAACTTACTCTCATAATGAACTTTTACAGAATATACCTTTTTTTACATGTTTTTAAAAGTAAATAGAAAGCTATCTTAAGTTGGGTTTCCTGGGAAATAAAATGTGAGCCAGAAGTTTCCATGCAGGATGTTAACTGAGGAGTGCTCTTGGGATCAACACCTGTGATGGAGAGGAAGGTGGAGAATGGCAGAGGGAAGGGTTGAATTGTGATGCAATCGCAACAAAGCCTCATTGGATCCTAAAGGGAGTTCTGAAACTGGGATTAATCTTCAGAGCTGGACCTTTATTCTTATTCATCAAACAATGAGTGGATTTGGGCTGCCCATGAGAAGGGGAGGTGACCTTGAGTGAGACTCCTCTCCTGTTGTGGGTGAATGCCAGTGAAGGACTCAACTGAGGACCTTCAAACATTAGCTGAGGCTCCTAGCATCCATTACAGTCCACCCCTTGAGTTTTTCAGATCCATTTGTTTTGCAGGATAAATTCTGGGAACAATTTCTCTAGAATTCTGATTGGTCTCTTTTTTGGGGGAAACTTGCCTGAGAAAGGTTAGTGGGATGAATTACCAGCCCATCTCTGCAATTGATCTCAAGGCTGCAATAGATACTCTTCTTTCCTTCCTCTACTATCCTTTGCTGCCCATTTCTCCCACTCTTGGCTACCATCTCTCTTGGTTTAGATTACTTGACCTGATAATCCAGACTTCAATCCTGAGGAGTCTAAATCCCTGGTCACTATATCCATGGCTATTGCACATATCCATTTATCAATAAAATTGGAAAGGGAAAAACACAAGACATTCCAGTGGATCGCCTGAGTACTACACATTGTTTAAGGGTAGCCTTATCACTTCCGACTGATCAGGGTGCATTGCTTCTAGCAATATGGCTACTCTTTTCCTTCTCTACTGGTTTCTTGGAATAAGAAGTCTGATGTGAGGTTTCATGAGAGTCTTGTTTGGTTTCCTGGTGAAAATATTTCCCTTCTGGGAACTAGACCACTAAACTTATGAAGTCCAGAGTTTCAAGAGTGAGTAGCACGAATTCCCCAAGTGGCCCACTTCTACTGTAGTTCATTATTTCTAGATCCATGTATTCTATTTATTGAGGGCACAGCTCAATTTGAAGGTTGCTTTCCTAGGATATATGCTGCTTGTAAAAGATATTGTCCTATTCACGTATGGAATCATCTTCTAATTTTTGTCTCACTTGTGCCTTCAAAAAACTCTTCCTTTACTCCATCAAACCAATGGTTTCTGGATGGTATGGTATGTGCGTATGTGATAGGTCTATGGTCATATACCCACTGCCATCCCTCCTTTTCTGTAAAGTGAGTTTCTTAGTCTGGAGTAATGTTAGATGGAATTTTATGCTGATGGGTCAGATGCTCTTTAAGGCTTAGCATAGGAAGTAAGGCAAACTCATGCTTGAAATCTGTGCGCATTTTGGTCAAGATGAATAACTGCCCCTTCCAGAGCAGAAGGGTTAAATGTATTTAAGTTGACACTAAGTGGCTGTTTTGATCTCCCTGAGAAATTATGCCATATCTGGACCCGGCATTCGTCTCTTACCATCACTTTAAATCTCTGTGGCTGGCTGGTTGAATATTTGGCAGCAGGAGCAGTGACTAGATCAACCTTGATGAGTGAGTGTCCATGCTAAGCCCATGAATAGTCTTCACTTCACCATCTTAACTACTCCACTGCTGCACCCATTGTGTTGACAGTGGAGTGGCCATTGGCCAAGACTGGCTAACCTCAACTGATTGAGTCATTCTGTCTTAATATTTATTGAGTTCTTCTGTGGGACAAGTGCTGTCTTCCAAGCCTCTGACCAACTGGCCAATCCATTTTCCACTACCTGTATATAGATCCATATATATATATATATATATATATATCTTGAAACACCTCTCTTTTTACACAATGTGGATCATCAGGTATCCCAACCACGTCTCTGCTCAATGTGAGGATTTCCTCTCACAACTGTCTTTCAGGGCCACTTCTAAGTAAGGATTCAGTTTCAGCTGGTTCCACACATACCAAGATGACCCATTTTCAACCTGAGCCATATATACCAAGACCAATTTTCTCCTTCAGCATTCTCAGGTCATAAGGGAACCCAGACGAGGCCATAAGAGTGAGCTGAGGTGCAACAGTGGTAGCTGACATGGGCTACCTGCCTGTAATGGTCTTGTGCTATTGCCTCTGAACTTGCATGTGTCTGATCCCAAATGTACCACTTCCCTTGGATTTCTGGGCACACAGTCACTTGATATTCTAGTTAAGTTACTTAGAAATGGCCTTATCCTTTTGGTTCTTGCTTTTAAGATTTGTTAGTGAGTGCAGGAAAAGAGTTCAACCTAGAGCTAATTACTGAGATAAAACTCTTCTGAGTACCCTACTCCATGCCTCATGAGTTACGAGGTTTTCCAGTCTGGCTGCAGGGAACAAGGCCCCTTTCCTATGTCTGAGCCCCAGATATTGTTTCCTCTAGTCCTTTTGGGTGATTCTTTCCTGAGTCTTGGGTGACTTTTCTCACATCACGTGCTGATAAGTATGCAGCTGAATGGTCTAAGGGAGCCTCTGCATCCTCTCGGTACCCACTCTCTCTGCACTCTGCCCTGCAAACTCTAGCTGCCTTGTTTTCCCCAGACTCTCTTGTTTCCTCAACTAAACAAGTCTGCTGAGCTCTGCTTCAGTTTCCCCTCTTTGAGCTTGTAAGCTCTCGGGACAGTAACCTGGAGCAATCACAGAGTTCAGCTCACTTTTTCATCCCCTCAGGGATCCCTGTCTTCCACTGCCTAATGTCTAGTATGTTGCAAACTATTGTTTCATGTATTGCTTCCATTTATTTAGTTGTTTCATGTGGAAGCATAAATCTGGCCTGTGTCCTTGTGTATTAAGGCCAGCTCAGACCTGGTATTCAATAATCCTATAATCATCTGGGTATTCCCTTTTTCTAGTATATGCGATTGGGCATAAGGATATGTCACAGCAAACATTTTGATTTCAATGTGAAACAAAAAACCAGTTCCGAGATATTTTGTTTGTCCCTTATGTCTATAGCCTATGCACAGAAAATCCATGTTGTATATGTTTATTATTTATCCCTAGAATTAGGTTACTCATCATCTGCCCTCTGAAAGTATTTCATTTGTACATTTATTTGGACTCTAATAACCTGGATACTTGTTATTTTGCTGCCCAATATCCATTGTCCCTTCCTAAAGGTCCTCTGAATTTTATTATTGGGATGATAGCTTCTCCATTTCACTCCTCTATCCAAGGGCACTTGATTCATGGGAGGCCAATCCTGTGCTCCCTTTCTGTTCTCAGAAAATGGTCATTCCACCTGGGCAGGGACAGCCTCACCAGATCCTTCCTGCTATCATTTCTCTACGGTGGTCCTGCATCTTAGCCTCCTGTCTGGTCTTGGTGGCTCTCAGTGCTCTAGTTTGGTTCTCCAGTCTTCCATCAATTCTGAGAGTCTCCCCAGTCCATCCAACTTATTTCCTTTTCCATAACATATCCAGAGGACAGTTCCATTTACATTCAATAAATGACCTATCCAGCTTTGTATTATGGTTATGTACGTTTCTCTCTGCAACTAGATTGTAAGACAGTGGAGAGCAAGACTCATGATTTATTCATCTTCTTGTTTTCTAGAGGACCAAGAAGAGATGCAGATGCTAAACAAATGGTGCATTAAATTTCATCAATCATCAAATGTTTTTAGCATCTTACTTGTGAAGGATATATTATTTACATACATGAATATTTCACAGTCTTTAAGTCCAACAGAAGTCATAGAATCAACCTCACCTTGACCTATCTTCCTGAGAGAACTTTTGGATAGGAAACGTGCATTTCCTATCCGAAAGTATACAGGAATGGAGTAAAGTCCTTTGCGTACGACTGCAAAAATCTCCAGCCATTTTTGCAAAATCTAGTCTATGACCTCCCAAATATATAAATTGCCATTAATAACATCTAACTCTCCTTTCTCATGGACACCTTCTCATGCCTGGGCATTGATTTGCTATTTTTATATTTTCTTCCAGTTAACAGTTTCTTCCTCTGAGGTCCAGGATTGAAAACTGTGCTCTGTTACTTATTTCTTTACTTGTCCCCACCATATGTATGAAGATGTTTTCCAAATCTTTATCTCAACACGTAATTTCTCAGCTGTGCTCCAGTTTTACACCTACTCTTGCCTGAGTGACATGGGCATATACGTATACTGCCACCCATCCAAGCTAAATCTGGCACAAATTGAACTTTTCACCTTTTAAACTGTCACCTTGTCATTTTTCCCGTCATCATTAAAAATACCATCAGCCCCCAGACTTAGAAAGTGGAATATATCCTCTATTGTATTACTCTACTCACACAGATCAAGTCTACGAGTCATAGTTCCCCAAAGTAAACTTTTTCCTGGGCTTCCCTGGTGGTGCAGTGGTTGAGAGTCCGCCTGCCGATGCAGGGGACACGGGTTCGTGCCCTGGTCCGGGAAGATCCCACATGCCGCGGAGCGGCTGGGCCCGTGAGCCATTGCCACTGAGCCTGCGCATCCAGAGCCTGTGCTCTGCAACAAGAGAGGCCGCAACAGTGAGAGGCCCACGTATTTTCCTTTAACTCTCTTCACCTATATATATGCCGACAAAAGAAACAAAATCAGACATGTTTGGAACTAATTAGTAGAGTTAATCTATAGGAAGGAATAAAATCTGCTTCACACAGCCATCTCTCATTGGTGTTTCTGGGAATCTAACATCTCTAGCCGTAACCCTGAATTGATTTGATTCAGGTAGGAAGGACACAGGATCAGAATGAATATATATATATTTTTTATCTATGGCCATTATGGTCTAGTTTAGTTTAGTTTTGATTTGTTTTGTATTTTATCCACTTAAGCATAAAAAGATGGTTGGATTCTTCTAAAGGTAATAAGATAGTCACAAGATCCTACAGGTAAAAAAAAGTACTAAGAAGGGACACAATATATTTTTTGAAACCTAGATTTGTTTTTTCTTCATTTAAAAAAAAATTTTTTTGGAGTATAGTTGATTTACAATGTTGTGTTAGTTTCAGGTGTACAACAAATTGAATCAGTTATATATATGCATATATTCATTCTTTTTCAGATTCTTTTCCCATATAGGTTATTACAGAATATTGAGTAGAGTTCTCTGTGCTATATAGTAGGTCCTTATTAGTTATATATTTTATATATAGTAATATTTATATGTTAATCCCAGTCTCTTAATTTATCACTTCCCCCTACTTTTCCCCTTTGGGAACCGTAAGTTCAATTTTGAGATCTGTGAGTCTGTTTCTATTTTATAAATAAGTTCATTTGTATCATTTTAAATTAGATTCCACATATAAGTGATATTGTATGATATTTGTCTTTCTCTCTCTGACTTATTTCACTTACGATAATCTCTAGGTCTATTCATGTTGCTGCAAATGGCATTATCTTGTTCTTTTTTATGGCTGAGTAATATTCCATTGTATATATGTACCACATCTTCTTCATCCATTCCTCTGTCAATGGACATTTAGGTTGCTTCCATGTCTTGGCTATTGTAAATAGTGCTGCAATGAATATTGGGGTGTATGTTCTTTTCAAATTATGGTTTTCTCCAGATATATGCCCAGGAGTGGTATTGCTGGATCATATGGTAGTTTTATCTAGTTTTTTAAGGAATCTCCATACTGTTCTCCATGGTGGTTGTACCAATTTACATTCCCACCAACAGTGTAGGAGAGTTCCCTTTTTCCATACCCTCTCCAGCATTTATTGTTTGTAGATTTTTTGATGATGGCCATTCTGACTGGTGTGAGGTGATACCTCATTGTATCTTCATTTTGTTTGTTTGTTTCATACTGTGTGGTTTGTTACTTTATATATATACATGAGTTAACTTTTTGGTTTCATTTTTTATAAACATTTATTTTTCTATCAGAACTCTTGATTATTAAGTGGGATATTCTTTTGATCTAAGGACCTACTGTATAACACAGGGAATTCTGCTCAATATTATGTAACAACCTAAATGGGAAAAGAATTTGAAAAAGAATCGATACATGTATATGTATAACTGAATCACTTTGCTGTGCACCTGAGACTATCACAACATTGTTAATCAACTATACTCCAATATAAAATAAAAATTTTAAAAAGTCATCAGTAATTCTTAAACTACAGGACACCACACCAGTAAATATGTTTCTAGTTACCTGATGACAGCTAGCCATAAAGCACAGTCTAGAGGAAAGTCAGTCGCTCAAGAACGCACTGCAATCCTTCAGAATCTCCCTGTGCTTCAAGACCTTGTGTCTAACTGCTCACTGGGCAGTTCCTTCTGTATATACTTAAGTCCTCATTTTCCATAAACCCAGTCTTGATTCCCTATTTTCTAGTCACTCAAGTGTGAAAATGTGCACTTATTTTCAAATCCTTTTCTTTCAGCCCAGTAAGTTAATTTACATCCGTTTTATTTCTGAAAAACATACTTTCATTCATTTTTCCCCCCCATTCCATTGTTACTGCCACTAATACATTCTGATCTCATATCTCTTGCCTTGATGATTTCAGTAGACTCCTCATGGACTCCTTGATTCCAGTCTCTTCTCTTGACCAGTAACCCTCCATGTTGCCAAGAGACTTGTATTTTTAAAGGGATATCTGATCACTTTCTTCTCTGATCCAAAAAACCTTGATGCCTCATTGCCATTATGACACAATTTAAATTTAATAGCATGATGTTCTTTGCTCTGATCTGAAGACCATCATCAAATAAGTGTTGAACAGCATTTAATATGATTTTTTCTTCTGCTATCAAGATTCTATAATATTGTTGCTTGATATCCCCTTTATCTCTTACTACTCACTATAGGTACTGATGACTTTATGCTTTGGCTATACGAGTTCTTTCCTAAATATGCACCATGATTCCCTGTCCCCATGGCTTCGTATCACTGATTCATTTTGATTGGAATGTTCATTCATTCTACTCTTTTGTGTCAAAAATTCTATTTATTCTTCTTGGCAAAATTCAAATGACCATTCTTTTAAAAATTCTCCCAGGTGAAATTAGACAATTCTTCCATGTTCTTTTCACTGTTTTTCCCCCTCTTACATCAAATAAGTTTAATAATTATGTAAATGCCTATCGATGTTTCTTCTATTATGTTCATATAAACTTTGCCAGGTCAGATACAGGTTATTTTATCTCTTCCTCAGCCCTTAATCCCCTGTTTAACTACATAAGTCCTGCTCATCTCCTGGGTCTCAGTATAAGTATCTCTCCATAATTCGGAGTCTCCCCTGAGTCCCTAGAAAATGTTGATCTTCCAAAAAACATTTACGGTAACATGAACTTTTCCTTAATAGCATACAATACATGATTAATTGTTTAAAATCTTCATTGTCAGACTGTAAGTTACCAACTTCACTGCAGTTCCCTGTAATCAGCCTAATGTTTGGCATATAAAAGGAATTCAATAAATATATTTTCAGTGAATGAATGAAACTAACTCTGTTTTGTTCACTTTTATAACTACAACAGGACCAAGCTTTATATGAATTTGATAGATTTAGCATTTGACAAATGCATGTCATGTAATACAATTGATTTATTGTCAAGAAGTCATTTATAGACTGATCACTCAATAAATGTTTCTTAGATGAGTGAGGAAATGAATGAATGAATACAGGCAGTCATATGGTATAACTGAAAGAATATTAGATAGAGAATTAGAAGGTCTTGGAGTGGTGGTACCACTATCTTACTGCATGGTTTTGAGCACTCTTCGTTTGAATAACAAATCCTATACTATCTACTGGTAAAATGAAGTAAAACACAAATGTAATGAGTTTTAATGATACTATAGTTCCTAGGTTAAAAGGAAATGAATATGGAAAATGGCCCTTTAGACTATTCCATTCTTCTCTACGCTAGGGAGAATGCTTTTTCCAGCTGTGTTGAAAAAGAAGATTGCATTCAGAGGGTTGGAATATCTTTCTTCAAAGAAGTACAAATTACCTGCAAGATATAACTTTCTTCGTCACAAATATGAGCCTTAGGTTCCTTCAACACAAGTATCCCCATCCCCAAATATTGAAGGTTTTAAACTAAAGGTTTAAATAGAGGTTTTTAGTCTCACACCAGAGCTGTGACCTTGCTCTGTATATCCCTTACCCTAACAGTTTATATATTTCTTAACCTAAGAGTCCATATATCTTATATATAGTTCATATATCAAATTCTATGAACTCTTCTAAGAGATCAAGGATTTAGGAACTTCCTGAAATTCTAGGAAAAGTGTTGTGTGTATTTATATTTAGGGGGTATATTTAGCACAGTTTAAGAAATCAGGTTCTCAAATGTGTCAAAAGTTAAAAATCACTGGTATATAATTAAATGAGAAAATGTCCAAGAACCTGGAGAAAAAGAAACATTGAAGGTGAGCTTAACAACAGCAACAAATATAAAATCAGAGAATTTTGCAGAGACATAGAAGTAGAGGCAAGAAAACCCAGTCCTGCACTCAGGCCATATTGACTCAACTTACAACCTCTAATAATCTCTGTGATTTGATTTCCTAGCCCAGAGGAAGTCAGAAGAACCAAATTAGAAGAGTGGTGTTTGAAAGAATATGGCTTGGTATTGGCTCTTCAGAGTTCATTTTTTCCTACCTAAGGATTTTATGCTCTTTGTATATCTAGTTTCAACTGGTATTTTAATTTTCACATTTACAAAACATTGTTTTTAACACTTCGTCTTCAGAGACATGTATATTGGATTTTTTAGCCGTTTTCTATTCCTCTTATAATTACTCTAGTGTTGCAGTTGAAAGTTTGAAACTCACTGCTTTTTAGTTGATGTTTTGTTCTTATAATTTTTCTTTTTATATTCTTTTTTAAAAATTGAGATATATTAGTTTCAGGTGTACAACATAATGATTCAATATTTGTAAATATCATGAAATGATCACCACAATAAATTTAGTTAACATCCATCACCACATGTAGTTACAAATCTTTTTCTTCCTATAACATTCTTAAATGGCACTCTTCTTCCCTCCCCCACGTCCCTTAGCTCAGTTAGGACGTGGAGTAGTGGTGGTCAATGAGTAAATGCCTGGGATAGGCTGCATAATACCTAGTCCACATGGCGTGGTTGAGTTTTTTCCTATTGATTTCTGTTTCCTGGTTGTGATGGAGCAAATAATGATTCTCTCAAGGACAAAAGGGGGGAAACCAAAAATAGAGCCTAAAAATGATTCAGCATCTTAACTTCACTTTTGCTTTTGTTGCCCCACACTTTATATTGTCACCCCTATACTACAATTTCACCCCTAAATTTCTCTCTCTCTCTCTTTCTCTCTCTCTCTCTCTCTCTCTCTCTCTCTCACACACACACACACGCACACACATGCACACACACACTATAATAATCAGGGTTCTCCAGAGAAACAGAATGAGAGAGAGAGACAGAGGAATAAGGAATTGGCTCTCATGATTATGGAGGCTGACTAGACCCAAGGTCTGAAGGGAGAATTGGTGAGCTGAAGACCCGGAAGAGTTGATGGTGTAGTTCCAGCCTTAGTCTGAGAACCAAGAGAATGGTTGGTCTAGCCCTAGTTTGAGAACCAGCAGTCCTGAAATCCAGGAAAAGCTGATGTTTCAGTTCGAGCCCAAAGGAAGGAAAAAGCTGATGTCTGAGTCTGAAGGCAGTCAGGTAGGATGAATTCTGTCTCACACAGGGAAGGATCAGTCTTTCTGTTCTATTCAGTCCTTCACCTGATTGGATGAAGCCCACCCACATTAGGCAGGGAAATCTTCTTTACTTAGTCTATAGACATTTTTTTGAATTTCATTTTATTTTTTTATACAGCTGGTTCTCATTAGTTATCTATTTTATACATATTAGTATATATATGTCAATCCCAATCTCCCAATTCATCCCACCACCACCACCACTGCCACTCCCCCCCCATTCTCCCCCCTTGGTGTCCATATGTTTGCTCTCTACATCTGTGTCTCTATTTCTGCCTTACAAACCAGTTCATCTGTACCATTTTTCTAGATTCCACATGTATGCATTAAAATACGATATTTGTTTTTCTCTTTCTGACTTACTTTACTCTATATGGCAGTCTCTAGGTCCATCCACGTCTCTACAAATAACTCAGTTTCGTTCCCCTTTATGGCTGAATAATATTCCATTGTATATATGTACCACATCTTCTTTATTCATTCGTCTGTCAATGGACACTTAGGTTGCATCCATGATCTGGCTATTGTAAATAGTGCTGCAATGAACATTGGGGTGCATGTGTCTTATTGAATTATTGTTTTCTCTGGGTATATGCCCAGTAGTGGGATTGCTGTGTCATACGGTAATTGTATTTTTAGTTTTTTAAGGAGCTTCCATACTGTTCTCCATAGGGGCTGTATCAATTTATATTCCTACCAACAGTGCAAAAGGGTTCCCTTTTCTCCACATCCTCTCCAGCATTTGTTGCTTGTAGATTTTCTGATAATGCCCGCTCTAACTGGTGTGAGATGATACCTCATTGTAGTTTTGATTTGCATTTCTCTAATAATTAGTGATGTTGAGCAGCTTTTCACGTGCCTCTTGGCCATCTTTATGTCTTCTTTGGAGAAATGTCTATTTAGGTCTTCTGCCCTTTTTTTTTTTTTTTTTTGCGGTACAAGGGCCTCTCACTGCTATGGCCTCTCCTGATGCGCAGGCTCACGGGCCTGCCATGGCTCACAGGCCCAGCGGCTCCGCAGCATGTGGGATCTTCTCGGACTGGGGCACAAACCCGTGTCCCCTGCATCGGCAGGCGGACTCTCAACCACTGTGCCACCAGGAAAGCCCTGCCCATTTTTTGATTGGATTTTTTTTTTTTTAATATTGAGCTGCATGAGCTGTTTATATATTTTGGAGATAAATCCTTTGTTGGTTCATTTGCAAATATTTTCTCCCATTCTGAGGGTTGTCTTTTTGTCTTGTTTATAGTTTCCTTTGCTGTGCAAAAGCTTTTAAGTTTCATTAGGTCCCATTTCTTTATTTTGGTTTTTATTTCCATTACTCTAGGAAATGGGTTAAAAAAGATCTTGCTGTGATTTATGTCAAAGAGTATTCTTCCTATGTTTTCCTCTAAGTATTATAGGGTCTGGTCTCACATTTAGGTCTCTAATCCATTTTGAGTTTATTTTTGTGTATGGTGCTAGGGAGTGTTCTAACTTCATTATTATTTTTTTAAATAAATTTAGTTATTTACTTTTGGCTGCGTTGGGTCTTTGTTACTGCACACGGGCTTTCTCTAGTTGCAGATAGTGGGGGCTACTCTTCGTTGCGGTGCACGGCTTCTTATCGTGGTGGCTTCTTTTGATGCAGAGCATGGGCTATAGGAGCACAGGCTTCAGTAGTTGTGGCACACGGGCTCAGTAGTTGTGGCTCACAGGCTCTAGAACACAGGCTCAGTAGTTGTGTCACACAGGCTTAGCTGCTCTGCAGCATGTGGGATCTTCTGGACCAGGGCTCGAACCTGTGTCCCCTGCATTGGCAGGTGGATTCTTACCCACTGTACCACCAAGGAAGCCCCTAATTTCATTCTTTTACATGTAGCTGTCCAGTTTTCCCAGCACCACTTATTGAAGAGACTGTCTTTTCTCCATTGTAAATCCTTGCATCCTTTGTCATAGATTAGTTGACCATAGTTGCATGGGTTTACCTCTGGGCTTTCTATCCTGTTCCACTGATGTATATTTCTGTTTTTGTGCCAGTACCATATTGTCATGATTACTGTAGCTTTGTAGTATAGTCTGAAGTCAGGGAGTCTGATTCCTCCAGCTCTGTTTTTTTTTCCCCTCAGGATTGCTTTGCCTATTCGGGGTCTTTTGTGTCTCCAAACAAATTTTAAGATTTTTTTGTTCTAGTTCTGTAAAAAATGCCATTGGTAATTTTTTTTTCTTCTACTTTTTTTTTGTGGTACGTGGGCCTCTCACTGTTGTGGCCTCTCCCGTTGTAGAGCACAGGCTCTGGATGCCCAGGCTCAGAGGCCATGGCTCACAGGCCCAGCCGCTCCGCAGCATGTGGGATCTTCCCAGACCGGGGCATGAACCCATGTCCCCTGCATCAGCAGGCGGACTCTCAACCACTGCGCCACCAGGGAAGCCCCACCATTGGTAATTTGATAGGGATTGCATTGGATCTGTAGATTGCTTTGGGTAATACAGTCATTTTCACAATATTGATTCTTCCAACCCAAGAACATGGTATATCTCTCCATTTGTTTGTGTCATCTTTGATTTCTTTCATCAGTGTCTTATAGTTTTTCTGAGTACAGATCTTTTGCCTCCTTAGGTAGGTTTATTCCTAGGTATTTTATTCTTTTATTGCAATGGTGAATGGGATTGTTTTTTTAATTTCTCTTTCCAATCTTTTGTTGTTAGTGTATAGGAATGCAAGAAATTTCTGTGCATTAATTTTGTATCCTGAAACTTTATCAAGTTCATTGATTAGCTCTAGTAGTTTTCTGGTGGCATCTTTAGGATTCTCTATGTTTAGTATCATGTCACATGCAAACAGTGACAGTTTTACTTCTTCTTTTCCAATTTGTATTCCTTTTATTTCTTTTTCTTCTCTGATTGCCATGGCTAGGACTTCCAAAACTATGCTGAATAATAATGGTGAGAGTGGGCATCCTTGTCTTCTTCCTGATCTTTGAGGAAATGTTTTCAGTTTTTTCACCATCGAGAATGATGTTTGCTGTGGGTTTGTTGTATATGGCCTTTATTATGTTGAGGTAGCTTCCTTCTATGCTCACTTTCTGAAGAATTTTTATCATAAATTGGTGTGGAATTTTGTCAAAAGCCTTTTCTGCATCTATTGAGATGGTCATATGGTTTTTATTCTTCAATTTGTTAATATGGTGTATCACACTGATTGATTTGCGTATATTGAAGAATCCTTGCGTCCTTGGGACAGATTTAAATGTTAATCTTATTTTAAAAAATACCTTCACAGGGCTTCCCTGGTGGCGCAGTGGTTGAGAGTCCACCTGCCGATGCAGGGGATACGGGTTCATGCCCTGGTCCGGGAAGATCCCACATGCCATGGAGTGGCTGGGCCCGTGACCCATGGCCACTGAACCTGTGCGTCTGGAGCCTGTGCTCCACAACAGGAGAGGCTGCAACAGTGAGAGGCCTGCGTACCTCAAAAAAAAAAAAAAACAAAAAGGAAAAAAACCTTTCACAGAAACATCCAGAATAAAGTTTGACCAAGTAACTGTGCACCCTCTGACTCAGTCAAGCTGACACATAAAATTAACCATCAAACACCGCCCGCCCCCCAATTTAAGGCAGGCTTCAATGTCCCCAAGGCTTTCTGTTAGTTTTTATATTGATTTCTTATGTCTATTCTTCTATCTTTCTTTTCTGAAATCTGCAGGGATAATTTTGGTAGATGAAGCCAGTAGCGCATGCTAATTTTCCATATTGTCAGGAATCTCCTATTCACAATTCTTAAATTATTTATATTATCACCAGTACTTTTTTCCCTTTATCAGAGAAAATTTCTTCTCTTTTTCAAAACTAACTTCTACTGTTTCCATCTCTTTCCCCAGTCACCATTATATTGTCCATTTCACCAACCCATTAGGGAACTGTACTTTGTATGTATGTATGCATATATATATATATATATATATATATATATAAATATATATATAAATATATATACACACACACACATATATATAAGCATGTATTTATTTCTACTCTATCTAGACCAATAAGAATATTCCTCATATAGGCACACCAAAAATGTTCATTGAATGAACAGATAAATGAATGGATAATGAATGGATGAATGAAATTATCACCAAGTACAAATCTTTAATGTAAAAATCATGAAACGTTATGCAAATGAGAAAGAAATGCATTTTATGAATGGTGGTAGGAAGTCATATAGTTGAGATATGAAGAATTATAAAATACTTTCTAGTTTTAAAACACAATATTAGAGAAAGCTTTTGACAAAATTCAACACCCATTTATGATAAAAACCCTGCAGAAAGTAGGTGTAGAGGGAACTTTCCTCAATATAATAAAGGCCGTATATGACAAGCCCACAGCCAACATCATCCTCAATGGCGAAAAACTGAAAGCATTTCCACTAAGGTCAGGAACAAGACAAGGTTGCCCACTCTCACCACTCTTATTCAACATAGTTTTGGAAGTTTTAGCCACAGCAATCAGAGAAGAAAAGGAAATAAAAGGAATCCAAATCGGAAAAGAAGAAGTAAAGCTGTCACTGTTTGCAGATGACATGATACTATACATAGAGAATCCTAAAGATGCTACCAGAAAACTACTAGAGCTAATCAATGAATTTGGTAAAGTAGCAGGATACAAAATTAATGCACAGAAATCTCTGGCATTCCTATATACTAATGATGAAAAATCTGAAAGTGAAATCAAGAAAACACTCCCATTTACCATTGCAACAAAAAGAATAAAATATCTAGGAATAAACCTACCTAAGGAGACAAAAGACCTGTATGCAGAAAATTATAAGACACTGATGAAAGAAATTAAAGATGATACAAACAGATGGAGAGATATACCATGTTCTTGGATTGGAAGAATCAACATTGTGAAAATGACTCTACTTCCCAAAGCAATCTATAGATTCAATGCAATCCCTATCAAACTACCACTGGCATTTTTCACAGAACTAGAACAAAAAATTTCACAATTTGTATGGAAACACAAAAGACCCCGAATAGCCAAAGCAATCTTGAGAACAAAAAATGGAGCTGGAGGAATCAGGCTGCCTGACTTCAGACTATACTACAAAGCTACAGTAATCAAGACAGTATGGTACTGGCACAAAAACAGAAAGATAGATCAATGGAATAGGATAGAAAGCCCAGAGATAAACCCATGCACATATGGTCACCTTATCTTTGATAAAGGTGGCAGGAATATACAGTGGAGAAAGGACAGCCCCTTCAATAAGTGGTGCTGGGAAAACTGGACAGGTACATGTAAAAGTATGAGATTAGATCACTCCCTAACACCATACACAAAAATAAGCTCAAAATGGATTAAAGACCTAAATGTAAGGCCAGAAACTATCAAACTCTTAGAGGAAAACATAGGCAGAACACTCTATGACATAAATCACAGCAAGATCCTTCTTGACCCATCTCCTAGAGTAATGGAGATAAAAACAAAAATAAACAAATGGGACCTAATGAAACTTCAAAGCTTTTGCACAGCAAAGGAAACCATAAACAAGACCAAAAGACAGCCCTCAGAATGGGAGAAAATATTTGCAAATGAATCAACTGACAAAGGATTAATCTCTAAAATTTACAGGCAGCTCATGCAGCTCAATAACAAAAAAATAAACAACCCAATCCAAAAATGGGCAGAAGACCTAAATAGACATTTCTCCAAAGAAGATATACAGACTGCCAACAAACACATGAAAGAATGCTCAACATCATTAATCAGTTTTTTTTTTTTTTTTTTTTTTTTTTAACTTTGGTGGGAAACTGGTCATTTGAATGTCTTCAGCAAGATATGTGCCCTACCTCAGGGCAAAAAAAATGAAGATATTTACTTCTTTTCCAGCTGGTAATGTGGTTGTTTTAAGAAAATGATTCAGTAACTTAAAAAAAAAAAAAGGGAGAATAAGAATTTGGTTCAAGAAAGTCTTCCCGAGGGAAGAGATATGGGAACATATATATATGTATAACTGACTCACTCTGTTATAAAGCAGAAACTAACACACCATTGTAAAGCAATTATACCCCAATAAAGATGTTAAAAAAAAAAAAAATTAAGCAATCTGTAATTTAAAACCATATTCATTAGACTTACATGTTTATAATGAACACCTAAAAACGTTTCTCTGATTCTCCAGTTTGATTTTACATTTTTTTCATTTTTGCTTTTTCATTCATTTTTCCTTTAAGAAAATATAGCTTTTCTAGAAAGCTATATTTTAAGGTTGAAGGAACAGATATTTAAACTAGAAAACTGAATGTATGAAGAAAAAATTTATTGTACATCCTTCCGAATTTTTTTCTGTGTCACTAATTACTTACATTTAGCTCAGCAAAGCTACTATTCCTGTGCTTTGTAGCCACTTTTTAATTTTTATGATATATTATTATTTTAGTTTTAATAGAAGAAACTGTATCATCATTTTAATGGTTACATACTCTGTATCATTGTGTGAGTCGTATGGATGTCGTGTTTCATTTAAAAATGCTCTGTCGTTATTTCGGTTAAGAACTACTTCAATTTTTTATAATTTAATGGTTGTGCTTAGTCCTTAGCGTGAAGAAATTTAAAAGGATTATACTGTACTGTGTTTGAAATGACATAAGATGTTATTACAAGCAGAAAACCCTGCTAAGTCATTGGCCAGTATATTTGGAAATGAAATTTCTAACTATTTGCAAATAAGGATATTAAGCATTAAAATTATTTTGGGCTAAAAAAAATAAAAATAAAAAAAAAATAAAACACAATATTAGACAACGGAAATTGCTGGTTCTTGTGATCACTTGTTATGTCTTATTATAGTTCCAAGTTATTCCCATTTATTTTATTTCAGTCCGTGTGTGTGTGTGTGTTTCTGTTCAATTTTTAACGTGCTTCAACTAAATTTGGCTTGTGTCTATATGCTGGATACTAGGAAAGACTCTTAGAGAATTATTCCATGGCTTGTTCAGTCCCTAGGTAATACAAAGATTCATTGTCACCTTAATTGAACAGCCATTCTTCTTTTTTACTTTATCTTTCTTCTCCCGCCTCCTATATTTTCCATCTATTCTTCTTTTTTCTTTTAGTAGATGAGAGTGGGAGTTCTGAATTATTTTTGGAGCATTCAGTTCTCCTTGGGGAATTAGCCAGTATGCTTGACTTCCACGAACTCTTATAGTAAAACGATTTGACAGAATGCAAATTTAACCCCACTTTGGTAGTTTCGCTATGTGCTTTCCTCAACAGCAAAGATCACATTTGATATTAGTTTAGTTTAGAAAACAATTGTTTTATGGAATTGAAAGAACATAAGCAATGAAAGTTAGAGTATAAGTGATATTTTTAGTTAGCTTAACCCTGCAGATTTATATAACTCTTGTATTGTTTATTTTTTAATTCATCTGAGATCCTCTTTTAAATAAATCTAACAGAAGGCTGTCCATCTCTTATCTAAGAAATTCACTTTTTAAAAAGTTCAGCTCATATTTATTGAGCACCTAGCATATGCCAATGTGCCAGGCACTATTCTAGGACCAGGGGATACAGCTGACATCATAAATTTTCACAGCATAGTCTTGTTATTCATTATTCATTACTTTCATTCTGATTTTATTTCTTTGTCCCAATTAAATCTACAAATTAAGAGTAACTTCCACCCTGAATTTTGTTTTATTCTAAATTTGATTTTCTTCAATTCATAGCTAAAATATATATTATTTCAAGCATATTCTTGCTATGAAGTTTGATTTATGTTAAAAACACTTTTGTCAAATAATCTTTTTTCTTCTTTGACATTCTGAGTGTTAACAGAAGAGAATTTTCATCCATTCTGCATCCAACAAATATTTATTAGTCCTTCTTACATGTTGAGTGCTAGATGTAAGGTTATAAAAAGGTATATAAGCAAATCAGAGAGCTAATTCTAAAAGTTATGAAAACAGTTGTAACCCTAGACCTCGAAGAAGATCAATAGAAAGCAAACCACTCAGGATCAAGTGTGGAAAAGTAAAAATTGTACATGATTGTGTTGTTTATTATCTTTTTATAAGATATAGAATCAAATGTTGTGCTGTACTTAGGGGCAGTGTAACTTCAGATGCTATTCTAAGATAGCCTTGAGTTTTCAATAGCTTATGAGTCATAAGATCCATGTAGAAAAATTCAAAACATAGGACATATGTGATATCCTTAAAAGAAGTTATTTTCACCCTGATGTAAGAATACAAGGATATATACATATATATCTCACATTTAACAGCTTTTGAAAATTGACTTCAAATTTTTTGACTCCACTAAAATTATTAGAGCTTCTTATTAGTATTACTGCAAAGGTCAACACTGTGGAAACTCAGCCTCTTCTAACAAGAAGGCATTTCTAATAGAACTAGTATTTGCTTCTCTTGAGATTTGCACTAAAGAAATAATGACAAACAAGGCCAAATCAATCACTAAATATTTACTCAGTGCTTACAATGACATTCTGGTAGATACTGTGAGTGATAAACTGGACGATAAGGCAGGCCCTGCCTCAGGCATTTTATAATCAAGATAGGCAAGCTATGACATGTGATAGGCCACATTCAGAGAAATCTTCCAGAAAGACTTGATCAAGGAGATGGAGTGAGTTCTCCTTAAAGAGTAGGTACTCTTCACACTCTAAGTTCATTGAGAGAAGAAAATATTTTGCATATGTCTTGCCATCTCCATGTGTGTAGAACAGTGCTTTGCACTCAGTAGAAACAAAAGAAATATTTTCTAATTGAATCCACATAAGTAAAAACAGCAAAAGAAGGTATTCCAGAAAAGCAGTGAACAAATAATTACAATAATAATTAAAATAATCATTGTTATTACAGCTAATATTTATTAGGTACTGCTCTAACTCTTTAAATGTATAGACTCATTTAATTTTCACAACTCTATTGAAATAATAGCTATCACTATGCCTATGTTGCACTGAAGAGAAAATTGAGGCATAAAAATTAAATAACTTGTCCAAGGACATGCAACTAGTTGGTGATTGAACCAGGACTTAATCCCAGGAAGTCTGGTTTCAGCATCTATGTTCTTAACCACCACACAATAATGTTTCGCAAAGCGCTGTGGGTAATATGAAGAATGATTTGACATGATTACTACCTTCAAAGAGCTTAAAATTATATAATTTCAGGCCATTTAAATAACTGAATAGTAATAACCACATAAAAATTAAAACTGTTACAACTGATCTTGAAATGAGGAGCGAGGGCATAAATGATTTGTTTGGAGAAAGGGTAGATTACTGAAACCTGGAGCACTCTGGGAAGACTTCCTTAAGGAAGAGGAACTTAGTCTTTAGAAGATGAATAAGATTAGACAGTTAGGAAAAAATGTGTGGCGCATATCCCAGAGAGAGGGCATATTTATGAATCAAAGTAGGGTGACTCTAAGTAACCAAAGACTGTGCTCTGGAAAAAAATCCAAATTATTCCAGATTGTTTGGAATAATGATCATCTCTTTGAGAGTGGTGGATAATGGTCAGAAACGCCTGTTTGAAGCATATGGTAGAAGTGCCTGAGTGACAGGCTGAATCTCTGGCTCTTCCAGATCCTTCAAATCTGGTGACACTTGAATCTTTGGCAAAACAAGGAGACCCTGTGCCCAGAGTTCAGTGGCTTCCAGAAATTCATCCCAGATCAAACCCCAATACTCTGCAGTTTTATCATCTCCATGGAGGGCTGACACAAGTTGACTTTCTAATTCTTGATGCTCTGGAGACGTTAGACTTCTCAGCCTGAGGGAAATAGCCTTCCCTTCCTTCCGGCCATTCTTGAAGGCAAACCACTCG
>NW_006781377.1:288794-314391 GCF_000442215.2 Lipotes vexillifer | reverse complement strand
CTTTCCCTATCCACAGCACTCAGCAGGATCACTTCCCAAAGTTTAAGCATTTTCAAAAGAGAAGGAAGATACCTTGCATCCTTTTGCAAACATGCTCTGATGGAAAGGATCACAGAGTCTGCTTGGAAAAGACAAGTGAGTGCAGAAATGAGAGACAATAAAAACAGAGTTAGAATAAACAGACATGGGAGATTGGTTCAAGATGGTGGAGTAGAAGGACGTGCTCTCACTCCCTCTTGAATCACAACTAACTGCTGAACAATCATCCACAGGAAGACACTGGAACTCACCAAAAAAGATACCCCACATCTAAAGACAAAGGAGAGCCACAAAGAGACTGTAGGAGGGGTGCAATCATAATAAAATCAAATCCCCAAACTGCTGGGTGGGTGACGCACAAACTGGAGAACACTTACACCACAGAAGTCCACCCACTGGAGTGAAGGTTCTGAGCCCCATATCAGGCTTCCTACCCTGGGGGTCTGGCAACAGGAGGAGGAATTCCTAGAGAATCAGGCTTTAAAGGTTAGCGGGATTTGATTGCAGGACTTCGACAGGACTGGGGAAAACAGAGACTCCACTCTTGGAGGGCACACACAAAGTAGTGTGCACATTGGGACCCAGGAGAAGAAGCAGTGACCCCATAGAGACAGAACCAGACCTACCTGCTAGTGTTGGGGGGTTTCCTGCAGAGGCGGGGGTGGCTCTGTCTCACCATGAGGACAAAGACACTGGCAGGAGAAGTTCTGGGAAGTACTCCTTGGTGTGAGCCCTCCCAGAGTCTGCAGTTAGCCCCACCAAAGAGCCCGGGTAGGCTCCAGTGTTGGGTCGCCTCAGGCCAAACAACCAACAGGGAGGGACCCAGCCCCACCCATCAGCAGACAAGTGGATTAAAGTTTTAGTGAGCTCTGCCCCCCAGAGCAACAGCCAGCTCTACCCACCACCACTCCCTCCCATCAGGAAACTTGCACAAGCATCTTACATAGCCTCATCCACCAGAGGGCAGACAACAGAAATAAGAAAAACTACAATCCTGCAGCCTGTGGAACAAAAACCACATTCACAGAAAGATAGACAACATAAAAAGGCAGAGGGCTATGTACCAGATGAAGGAACAAGATAAACCCCAGAAAAACAACTAAATAAAGTGGAGATAAGCAACCTTCCAGAAAAAGAATTCAGAATAATGATAGTGAAGATGATCCAGGACCTTGGAAAAAGAATGGAGGCAAAGATCGAGAAGATGCAAGAAATATTTAACAAAGACCTGGAAGAATTAAAGAACGAACAAGCAGAGATGAACAATACAATACTTGAAATGAAAACTACACTAGAAGGAATCAATAGCAGAATAACTGAGGCAGAAGAACGGATAAGTGACCTGGAAGACAGAATGGTGGAATTCACTGCTGCAGAACAGAATAAAGAAAAAAGAATGAAAAGAGTTGAAGACAGCCTAAGAGACCTCTGGGACAATATTAAATGCAACAACATTCACATTATAGGGTCCTGGAAGGAGAAGAGAGAGAGAAAGGACCCGAGAAAATATTTGAAGACATTATAGTTGAAAACTTCCCTAACATGAGAAAGGAAATAGCCACCCAAGTCCATGAAGTGCAGAGAGTCCCATATAGGATTAAACCCAGGGAGAAAGACACCGAGACATAGTAATCAAATTGGCAAAAAGTAAAGACAAAGAAAACTTATTGAAAGCAGCAAGGGAAAAATGACAAATAACATACAAAGGAACTCCCATAAGGTTAACAGCTGATTTCTCAGCAGAAACTCTACAAGCCAGAGGGACTGGCATGATATACTTAAAGTGATGAAAGGGAAAGAACCTACAACCAAGATTACTCTACCTGACAAGGATCTCATTCAGATTCGATGGAGAAATCCAAAGCTTTACAGACAAGCAAAAGCTAAGAGAATTCAGCACCACCAAACCAGCTCCACAAAAAATGTTAAAGGAACTTCTCTAAGTGGGAAACACAAGAGAAGAAAAGGACCTACAAAAGCAAACACAAAACGATTAAGAAATGGTAATAGGAACATACATATCGATAATTACCTTAAATGTGAATGGATTAAATGCTCCAACCAAAAGACACAGGCTTGCTGAATGGAAAGAAAAACAAGACCCATATATATGTTATCTACAAGTGACTCACTTCAGACCTAGGGACACATACAGACTGAAAATGAGAGGTTGGAAAAAGATATCCCATGCGAATGGAAATCAAAAGAAAGTTGGAGTAGCAATACTCATCAGATAAAACAGACTTTAAAATAAAGAATATTACAAGAGACAAAGAACTACACTACATAATGATAAAGGGATCAATCCAAGAAGATATAACAATTATAAATATATATAGGAACACCTCAATACATAAGGCAACTGCTAATGGCTATAAAAGAGGAAATCGACAGTGACACAATAATAGTGGGGGACTTTAACACCTCACTTACACCAATGGACAGATCATCCAGACAGAAAGTTAATAAGGAAACAGAAGCTTTAAATGACACAATAGACCAGATAGATTTAATTGATATTTATAGGACAATCCATCCAAAACCAGCAGATTACACTTTCTTATCAGGTGCGCACGGAACATTCTCCAGGATAGATCACATCTTGGGTCACAAATCAAGGCTCAGTAAATTTAAGAAAATTGAAATCATATCAAGCATCTTTTCTGACCACAACGCTATGAGATTAGAAATCAATTACAGGGGAAAAAAAACCGTAAAAAACACAAACACATGGAGTCTAAACCATACGTTACTAAATAACCAAGATATCACTGAAGAAATCAAAAAGGAAATAAAAAAATACCTAGAGACAAATGACAATGAAAACACAGCAATCCAAAACCTATGGGATGCAGCAAAAGCTGTTCTAAGAGGGAAGTTTATAGCTATGCAAGCCTACCTCAAGAAACAAGAAAAATCTCAAATAAACAATCTAACCTTACACCTAAAAGAACTAGAGAAAGAAGAACAAACAAAACGCAAAGTTAGCAGAAGGAAAGAAATCATAAAGATCAGAGCAGAAATAAATGAAATAGAAACAAAGAAAACAATAGCAAAAATCAATAAAACTAAAAGCTGGTTCTTTGAGAAGATAAACAAAATTGATAAACCATTAGCCAGACTCATCGAGAAAAAGAGGGAGAGGACTCAAATCAATAAAATTAGAAATGAAAAAGGAGAAGCTACAACAGACACAGTGGAAATACAAAGCAACCTAAGAGACTACTACAAGCAACTCTATGCCAATAAAATGGACAACCTGGAAGAAATGGACAAATTCTCAGAAAGGTATAACCTTCCAAGACTGAACCAGGAAGAAATAGAAAATATGAACAACCAATCAAAAGTAATGAAATTGAAACTGTGACTAAAAATATTCCAACAAACAAGTCCAGGACCAGATGGCTTCACAGGTGAATTCTATCAAACATGTAGAGAAGAGCTAACACCCATCCATCTCAAACTCTTCCAAAAAATTGCGGGGGAAGGAACACTCCCAAACTCATTCTATGGGACCACCATCACCCTGATACCAAAACCAGACAAAGATACTACAAAAAAAGAAAATTACAGACCAATATCACGGATGAATATAGATGCAAAAATCCTCAACAGAATGCTAGCAAACAGAATCCAACAACACATTAAAAGGATCATACATCATGATCAAATGGGATTTATCCCAGGGATGCAAGGATTCTTCAATATACGCAAATCAATCAATGTGATACACCATATTAACAAATTGAAGAATAAAAACCATATGATCATCTCATTAGATGCAGAAAAGGCTTTTGACAAAATTCAACACCCATTTATGATAAATACTCTACAGAAAGTGGCCATAGAGGAAACCTACCTCAACATAATAAAGGCCATATACGACAAACCCACAGCAAACATCATTCTTAATGGTGAAAAACTGAAAGCATTTCCTCTAAGATCAGGAAGAAGACAAGGTTGCCCACTCTCACCACTATTATTCAACATAGTTATAGAAGTCCTAGCCTTGGCCATCAGAGAAGAAAAAGAAACAAAAGGAATACAAATTGGAAAAGAAGAAGTAAAACTGTCATTGTTTGCAGGTGACATGATACTACACATAGAGAATCTTAAAGATGCCACCAGAAAACTACTAGAGCTAATCAATGAATTTGGTAAAGTTTCAGGATACAAAATTAATGCACAGAAATCTCTTGCATTCCTATACACTAATGATGAAAAATCTGAAAGAGAAATTAAGGAAACACTCCCATTACCATTGCCACACAAAGAATAAAATACCTAGGAATAAACCTACCTAGGGAGACGAAAGATGTGTATGCAGAAAAATATAAGACACTGACAAAAGAAATTAAAGATGATACCAACATATGGAGAGATGTACCATGTTCTTGGATTGGAAGAATCAATATTTTGAAAATGACTATACTACCCAAAGCAATCTACAGATTCAATGCAATCCCTATCAAATAACCAATGGCATTTTTTATGGAACTAGAGCAAAAAATCTTAAAATTTGTATGGAGACACAAAAGACCCCAAGTAGCCAAAGCAGCCTTGAGGGAAAAAACGGAGCTGGAGGAATCAGACTCCTTGACTTCAGACTATACTATGACGCTACAGTACTAAAGACTATATGGTACTGGCACAAAAACAGAAACAGAGATCAATGGAACAAGATAGAAAGCCCAGAGATAAACCCACACACCTATTGTCAACTAATCTATGACAAAGGAGGCAAGGATATACAATGGAGAAAAGACAGTCTCTTCAATAAGTGGTGCTGGGAAAACTGGACAGCTACATGTAAAAGAATGAAATTAGAGCACTCCCTTACACCATGCACAAAAATAAACTCAAAGTGGATTAGAGACCTAAATGTAAGACCAGACACTATAAAACTCTTAGAGGAAAACATAGGAAGAATGCTCTTTGATATAAATCACAGCAAGGTCATAAATCTTTTTTGATCCACCTCCTAGAGTAATGGAAATAAAAACAAAAATAAACAAATGGGCCCTAATGAAACTTAAAAGCTTTTTCACAGCAAAGGAAACTACAAACAAGATGAAAAGACAACCCTCAAAATGGGAGAAAATATTTGCAAACGAATCAACAGACAAAAGACTAATCTCCAAAATATATAAACAGCTCATGCAGCTCAATATTAAAGAAACAAACAACCCAATCCAAAAATGGGCAGAAGACCTAAATAGACATTTCTCCAAAGAAGACATACAGATGGCCAAGAAGCACATGAAAAGCTGCTCAACATCACTAATTATTAGAGAAATGCAAATCAAAACTACAATGAGATATCACCTCACACCAATTAGAGTGGGCATCATCAGAAAATCTACAAGCAACAAATGCTGGAGAGGGTGTGGAGAAAAGGGAACCCTCTTGCACTGTTGGTGGGAATGTAAATTGAAACAGCCACTATGGAGAACAGTATGGAGGTTCCTTAAAGAACTAAAAGTAGAATTACCATATAACCCAGCAATCCCACTACTGGGCATATACTCCGAGAAAACCATAATTCAATAAGACACATGCACCCC
Organism: Lipotes vexillifer; assembly: GCF_000442215.2. NCBI lineage: Eukaryota > Metazoa > Chordata > Mammalia > Artiodactyla > Lipotidae > Lipotes > Lipotes vexillifer. The sequence goes on along the minus strand of NW_006781377.1, from coordinate 308,788 downwards.
AATGTTCATTGCAGCACTATTTACAATAGCCAATTCATGGAAGCCACCTAAATGCCCATCAACAGACGAATGGATAAAGAAGATGTGGTACATTTATACAATGGGATATTACTCAGCCATAAAAAGGATTGAAATTGGGTCATTTGTTGAGACGTGGATGGATCTAGAGACTGTCATACAGAGTGAAGTAAGTCAGAAAGAGAAAAACAAATATCGTATATTAATGCATATATGTGGAACCTAGAAAATGGTACAGATGAACTGGTTTGCAGGGCAGAAATTGAGACACAGATGTAGAGAACAAACATATGGACACTAAAGAGGGGGAAGTGGCGGGGGTGGTGGTGGTGGTGGTGGTATGAAAGGGCGATTGGGATTGACATGTATACACTGATGTGTATAAAATGGATGACTAATAAGAACCTGCTTTTTAAAAAAATAAAATTAAATTAGAAAAAAAAAGAATAAACAGACATTAACCCCTCACAGATGTATTTATTCGTGAGTTTTATCAGAGGGTTACTTGTTGGTAGTTTATCACAGAGAAAGCAAAAAACCCAGATTAAATATCTTAAAGTATCCCTGATTGCCTCTCCGGAAGGACCCAGGTGCCTTCCCAGCATTCACATTGTTTTAAAACTATTTGGGATGCCTGGGCTTACTTATGTGTTACAGTAAAAAAATTTTTTAAAAAAAGCTTTTGCCTGCTCTTGGAAGACAATACTATGCTAAATATAGTGCAATGCTTCTCAGCTCATAAAATCTGCTACATGGCACAAACTTGAAGACATCCTCAGAAGAAATACGGCAAGAGACGTACATTGTTTGCTTTAGTCAAAACTGCCATTTTCCTTACAGAATTTTCCTGAAGTGGCTGGACATCAGCATTCCACATACTGGCTGGGATTAAAGTGATTTTTCTATAAAAGGAGAGGAGGACAAAAGAAAAAGCAAAATGTGGTCCACAATGGAAAATGTGATCCTTAGCCACTAGCATAAAATTACATTGATGATGGGGGAGTAACTTTCTTCCTTCAAAGAACAATGTTTGATATTTGAACTAGACTGGGGATGAAGCTTGTAACTTGGGAGATAAATCAGGTTCAAATTTAGAAAAGAATTTTCAGAAATTGCTTAGCAGGGTAGTTTTAGGGGTTAACATATGAATAGAGGTTACATGGTGCCTGGTCTGTCTGTCCTGTGTTTGTTGGACAGAGATGATAAGGCCTGTTCCCCATGGTAGCACATACAAAGAAATTTAAATTCTGTCATAATTATTCATTCTAAATTCTGTGACATTTCAGCATCGAAAAAATGTTCAAATTGTGTCTAGTTTCTGCCTCCCTTCCCTCTTTATGTTGATTTCTACATCTCCTCCTATTTATCTCTTTTGTGCATCGCATATATTTCACTATGAACTCAATTTTGCGGGTGAAAGGCCACAACTAACTGTTTGCATGCCTTATCTCTGCCTTAGAGAGTGGTAACTCACAAATGAGCCAGCTGCACCTACTGTACATAAAACAGCAACATCACTTTGATCTCTCCCTTAATGTGCTAGGTTTAGATTACTCTGTGAGCAAAAGGGGTGAAAGGTGGTGGGAAACTATTTTAACTAAGTACTGGGGGCAGTGTTTATTCATGGTGCAGATTTTTAATGGGAAAGATGGAACATGAAAGCTTGTCAAATGTACTGCTCAGAGAGTCTGACAACACAGAATATTTTTATAGATGAAAGGTGAGGAATCTCCACCTTCTCAGTGTAACATAAATTATATGGAAAAAAGTAAGACATAAAAAAGCCAGATAGAAAACTATCTATATTCCCTTATGACTGCATGAAATCCTGCCACAAAACCAGAGGACTATTTCAGAGATGCATTTGTCTGGTGCAAAGAGGGACATGGTGAACATTAAAAATAAACAATTTGAGAAAGATTCTCATTACATTTATAATTAATGTAATATTGTTTTAGCAAGAACTAGGTATGTTTAGTAAGAACTATTCCAATGTCGTGACAAGGTAGAAACCCAGAAATATCCAAGGATAATATTCTCCACAATTGGAAGAGTGAATTTATCTTGCCCCTCCAATCAGACTATAAGTCCAATTATGTTTAATTCAGAAATAGCTTGAAATTCTGCCTTTGTGTTTGATGAGACCCTCATCTTTCCTTTCTTGGCTCACCACAGCCTTGCCCTAAAGCAGTTTCTCAATCTTTCTTTCTCAAATACTGATGGTACTTAGTATACTTCTGCTGGTTACGGTGGCTTCCTATGAGAGTGTTTCTCAGGTAGAGGGGTGGAAAGTGCAGGAGGTGCATGGGAATCTCTGGAGTAAACTGTGTGTTATAAAGAAACTTCCAAGGTGGTTTTGACATGGCCAACATTTTCTAACTCATGCCTAGGAGTCATTAGTGTTAAATTATTGAGCCCTTTATAATCAGGCTATAATGCATTTCATTAATTACATCAGCAACTATGAACTCCATATTTTCAGAACCTCACCTTATATATATTATTCTATCTCTTGGGAATATCAAACTCCACCTACCCTATTTTCTCTCTCCCCAGCACATTTTTGTTTCCTTTGAAATTCCAAGCTCGAAATTGGTCCTTGAGTGAAGCCTTCTCCATCGGTCCCCCAAAGACTTAGTTGTTCCTGTCCTAGATATTTCCACAGCAACATGATAATGACTCTGAAAATGTGTCTGTTAAAATAGCTGTCTTCCCAACTCTACCACCAGATTGTGGGCCAGGATATTTATTCATCTTTTAAGCCCTAACTTTAAATACAGTGACAGCTACATTACAGGTGATGAATAAATGATTACTTGTACATGTGTGTACTTTTCATTTATTTATTGATAAGTTATTTATCTGTGTACATAGATATGGTAACATATACAAAGCTTAAGTGCAGAGGTCAATAATTTTTATATTGTATACCCATGTAAGTACCACTCAGATGAAGGCATAGAACATTTCCAACGTCCCAAAAGATTCCCTCCTGCCCCTTCCTAGTCAACACCTTCTCTGCACAGCCAGTTCTATTCTAACTCTTATGCAGTAAATTAATTTTACTGATCTACAGCTACATATGGACTCTATAAATCGAATCACTTAGTCTGGAGTCTGACTTCTTTCATTAGACATGTTCTTGAGACTCAACCATGCTGTTACATGTTCATTCTTTTGTATTGTGGTGTAGAATTCCGTTGCATAAATATGTCATGAATTTTTTCACTCTCTTCTTCATGAACATATGAACTATTTATAGTTTTTCATTCTTATGAACAAAGTTACTATTAATATTTTTGTACCTATTATTTCTTGTGGAAATTTACACTTTTTTTTTTAGTGTATACCTAGGCATTAGATTGGTGGGTCATTTGATAGGTACAGGATTAGCTTTATAATATATTATTACTTCCTAAAAATGGCTGGGCCAATTTATACACTCCAAAGTTAAATATAAGAGTTCCAGTTGCTCCATATCCAACAGTTAATATTGTTAGTCATTGATTTTAGCCATTCTGGTGGTATTATAGTGGTGTCTCCTTGTAGATAGAGTTTACATTTATGTCCTTAATGACCAATGATGGTGAGCAAGTTTTTATACACTTATTGGCCATTTGAATATCCTCTTTTGTAAACTGCCTCAATTCTTTTGCACATTTTTAGTTGGGCTGTCATTTTTCTATTGATTGTTTAGAGTTCTCTATATATCTGGATGCAGTATCTGAATGCAATTCCTTTATCAGAGGTACTGCAAATATATTTTCTCAGATGTGGTTTGCCTTTCTTTCTTTCTTTCTTTCTTTTTCGGTATGTGGGCCCCTCACCGCTGTGGCCTCTCCCGTTGCGGAGCACAGGCTCTGGATGCGCAGGCTCAGCGGCCATGGCTCATGGGCCCAGCCGCTCCGCGGCACGTGGGATCCTCCCGGACCGGGGCACAAACCCGTATCCCCTGCATCGGCAGAAGGACTCTCAACCACTGCGCCACCAGGGAAGCCCTGTTTGCCTTTCTTTTGATGAACAGAAGTTCTTAACTGAATCAAATTTATTATTTTTCCTTTATCTATTGGTTCTTTTCATGTTCTTTTAAGAAAACTATCTCATCCAAGTTCATGAAGATATTGTTTTGTGTTCTTACATAAATTTGATTGTTTAATTTTCAAATTTAGGTCTAATATCCACCTCAAATTAATTTTTCTGTAAGGTGTGTGGAAAGGTTCAAGGTTTGTTTATATCCCATAGAGATATGCAATTGCTGCAGAACCATTTATTGAAAAGATCATCTTTACTCCCACTAGCTTGTATTGGTAACTTTGTAGTAAATTGGGCAACCATATATGTGTTGGTTTACTTTTGGATTGTCTATTCTAAACCATCAGTAAGTTTGTCTTAATTACTGTATTTTAAAATCTGGTAGAGCAAGTCTTCTAACTTTGAACTTTATTAAGATTATCTTGAATATTCTAGGTCCCTAGTTTTTCATGTAAATTTTAGAATCAAGTTTTCAATTCCCACCTCCCCAACAAAGTTCTAAGTTTCATTGGAATAATATTGAATCAATAGATTTTAATTTGGATAAAACTTTAAAATATATAGAACTATTTAGGTTTTCTATTTCTTCTTGTGTCAGTTTTGATAACTTGTGTTTTTCAAGGATTTGTTTCCATTTCACTGATTTTTTTAAAAAAATCATGAATGGAAGTTTCTTTAAAAGTTACTTTATCCCATTTTAATGTCTTTGCAATGTATAGTTTCTTCCTTTTTTCACTTTAGACAGTGATAATTTATGCTTTTTACTCTCTCACCCCCTTTTTTTGTCCATCTTACTAGTAGTTAAAGAATTGCATTAATCTTTTAGAAGTACCAACTTTTGGCTTTGTTGACTGTCTCCATTGTATGCCTCTATTGTCTGATCTTAATTATTTTCTTCCTTCTACTTTTTACTACAATTTAGTTTACTCTTCTTTTTCTAAATTTTTGAGGTAGAAGCTTAAATTATTGATTTTAGACAATTCTTTTCTGGTACATGCATATAATTCTTGGTAAGCCTGCTTTAGCTGTATCCCATAAGTTTTGACATGTTGTATTTTTATTATCATTTAGCTCAAAATATTTTCTAATTTATCTTGTGATTTATTCTCTGAATCAAGGCTTATGTAGAAGTGTGTTGCTTAATTTTCTAGTCATCTCTCTGTTATTCAGTTCTAATTTAATACTTAAATGATTAGACTATGATTTAAATCCTTAGGAATTTTTCAAGGCTTATTTTAAGGACAGATTATGGTCTATTTTGGTAAATGTGTTATATGCACTAGAAAAGAATATGCATTTTGTGGTTGTTGCATGTAATGTTCTATAGATATATTAATTAGATAAATTTGGTTTTGTCAGTTCTTTGAATCTTCTTATTGAAATGACCATACCCAAGGTCATTTAGATTTTCTCTTATGTTATATTTCAGGATTTTTACACTTAAGTCTATGATTCATTTTGAGTTAATTTTTATGAAGGGTATAAGATCTGTATCTAGATTCTCTCTTTCTTTCTTTCTTCCTGTCTTTTTTTTTTCTTTTTGAATGTGAACATCCAGCTGTTACAGCACCATATGTTGGAAAGTCATTCTTTGTTTCCATTGAAGTGCCTTTTTGAAGTGCCTTTTTCCTTTGCTTAGTCATTTGTTTGGTGCTGCCTGGCAAGAACATGGCCTTGGCTCAAAAGCTGAGTTGCTTCCTTAAAGTGTCGCAGGTGGAGGCTGTCAGCTAACTATACTCAACACAACTGAATGGCAAGTCCTCCTTGAAGGGAGATCAGAGAGGAACAACTCCATGACTATCAAATTTTTGGTGTAAGGGTCTCAGGCATCCCCAGCAAGGGTCCTAATATTGGCATAACAGAACTGACTTAGTTGAGCACTCTACACTCCTTTCCAGCAGTTGCTCTCAGCTAGGCATCCTGGAAGCTCCCTCAGTGCATGGTTGGTCCAGGAGTTATCCAAGGTCCTGATAGGTGATTGTGGTGCTCACTCACGGGCCTCTCTTTCATGGGTTGTAGCCTTGCCTCCGTTACTGTTGAATACTTACACACAGTTCCCATATACATTTTTTTTCCCTTATAAATTTTTTTCTAGGTTTTCTATTTGTTTATGGTAGGAATTTAATTACAAGACTAGGTACTCTATCATGGCCCAAACTGGAAGTCTCTTAGTAAATGATTGTTGAATAAATAGATTTGTTGAGTTGGAAGGAATTCTGGTATATCCTGATAAAAATGTTGAATAGGCATTGGGAGTCATCTGTATATTGGTAGTAGTTAAAAGAAGCTATAAGGGTGTTGATATTTTCAAGGAAGATTATACAAGGGCCAAAGAAAGAAAAATTTTTGAAAACAAAATCAAGGAACAATATTTAAAGGATACCAGATTAAGAGAATCCAGAAAAGGCTGAAAGTGGGACAGAAACATAAATATTTTATTTAGGCACTCTGTTGAACTTTAAATTAATTAAGTACTTATTGAATTTTTAAAAATAATTTGTATGACTAACAAAAGAGGGATTGCATGGATTTGTGGGTGAATCAAGGATTAGGATTCAATGAGGAAGAATTTCTAAGAAGAGTAAGAGTTTTGAGTTGAAGACTAATTGGATTAAATCATTATGAAATGGGATAGATGTGGAGAATAGGGTTAATTCAGCCATCAGCTGAGCATGAGCAGGATTAAGGTTTTGCTGCTGGGATGAACATGAGGAAATCAACCTTAAAAATATCAGGGTGGAAGAAAAGGAGCAATGGCTCCCGAAATTTTGTGTTGATAGAGATTTGGGGCAAATCTGTAGCTGAAAACAGATTCAGGGGACTTGCCCTGAGGTTGCATTTTAAGTCTATAACATAGATCAGTGAAAATCATATTAAGTTGAAAATTTCAAACACACATTTGCTGATTCTCTTATTATTTAAGTAATTATTTAACTTGAGATGACTTTGGGAGGCTACTAAGGATTTGGAAGACCTTTAGTTCTCTCCAACTTCATCCCAAGCTATCCTGATTCTGCTAATAAAATGCATTAATGTGTTAAGTCTGATTGTTAAGGTGAGTATATGGTAGTGCATATCCAGGTGGATACGCTTTGTAGTTAGTGAAAGGCACACAGTTGGACAGAGAAAGACCCATGGCCATCTGTCTGTCTATGGCATAGCAAGTGCTCCAATGACGGAAGTGTTCATCAAAATAGAATGGCAATAAGCAAGATAAACTGTATTGTATTACCAATAGGGGGCTCTGTTGGTATTGCAATAGAATTGTACTCATTCGTTTAAATTCCCCTGTCCCCGTGACCCATACAGTTTTCTCTGTTAATTAACAACTGAGTTCTTCTATCCATCCACCTCTTCTTCCGTCCTTCCGTTCTTTCATTTAGTGTCATTCACCTGCATTCTTCATTAGTTAACAGTGAAAATAGTCGGAAGGCAAATAGCTCTACGGTTTTCTCTCCACCGCTTTGGAATTGTGGGAACTCTTACTGAGTGGTGAGGGGTAGGGTAATGAAACTTGGAAAAATGCCATCCTAGGATCCCTCTGTGCTACCAATATGCAAATAATTTAATAGTAATGTAGTCAAGAGTTCCCTGAGTAAAGACTCTCCATTTTCATCACTGTTGGTAAGTGCCAAGAGGGACAGATGAGAATAAGTTATAGCCACATTGTGACATGTAATAAATCTTCCAAAAGAGGTTTACCCGTACTCAGCTCTTTGGCTTTTATCCTGTGTACGACACTTCTGTTTGCTTTGCATCTAAGCAACAGAAAGTAATCAGCCTCTAAAAACTTAATTACTGGTTGCACGGATAACCCTTAGGGTGTGTGTGTCCAGTCACTTGGGCCTCCTTCTACATCTCTCATCACAAAAAGCAATATGCTTCCCTCAGTGCTGGCCTTTCTGCAAAGCAGGGTGGTTCATTTCTTCTTCAAGGGGAAGACAAAGGGCTGCTGAAACAACAGAATAATACATTAAAATGGCCCTTCCTTGGGAAAATGAGCTGCTAATAGTTCTTGATGACTGAAACAAAGAAAGAGTCCTAGGGCTAGAAATCACTCAAGAACGGAGCCTTGATAACAGTCAGCCGCTGAGAGGTAGAAAGTGTAAGGAATTCTAGGGAGAGGAGTGAGAAAATACTGTAACGGTCTTGCAAAACACAACTCCGAATCACACTAGTATTTTAATAAGACAAGTTTAAACTAGTCACACTCCCACCTCTTAACCAAACTGTTAACACAATTTAACACACTTTCAAAAGGGCACCCCTAGGATGTGCTAATGAAGTCACTTTCTTCCCAGCAGGAGTCAATGGTCTTTTCCCTTTGTTGAGCTCTCTTTGATCAGGCTTACAAAATACTCAAATATCTTGTCAATCCAGAGGGGTGGTTAGTATGTTTTTCAAATATATCTATGGGGAAACTGAGCCATAAAGGACCAGTCTAAAGTTCAAAAGTAGTATAATTATTAGAGTTTGCATTGATGTGCTGTCCCAGCTTTTCCCTACTGCTATTTAACTGCTGTGAAATAAATAAATACTGTTCAGGAATTCTACCTTTTAAGTTTACAAATAATTTGGAAAGGAACAAGAGCTGTGAAGAGCTCTGTAATTGTTAAACACTGAACAAACATATGAAGTATTAACATTTCAGTTTTCAAAATTACATTGCAAGTTGTGTGAACTGGACTTCGAAACAATTGTTTTTTTTATTTATTTTTTAACTTTAAGTGGTAATGGATACATTCTAGAAACCAATGGATATATTTAAAGCAACTGAACAATTAATGATTTTCAGTATAGTTTCAAGATTAAAGCAGTCTCTTAAAAGGCATCGTTCCACCCAGGTAGCTCCGAAGACAGAAACGACAGTCTTTTAGGCTAGGACAGTGATGTGTACAGTACAGGGGTGTTTATTTTTCTATTCTTTAAACTGCACACACGTAAAAGTATACAAAATATACTTTTTATATGTATTATACATTTCCAAATAAAAAGGCATTTTCAAAGAGACTTTGTTCCATAGCTGAAATCTTAAAATGAATTGCGCAGAGATGATGCATTTAACATTCATAAAAGTTTCTTACAAGATTTTGTAGAAGAATTGCCCATTTTTCTGTTTGACAACAGACCTATGAATTTTGGAGAAATTCAAAAAAGAAGACCTGTAAAAAAGAAAAGAGTCCTTACACTGAACTATATAATATACAGATTACTACCTATAATTTTTTTATGAGCATCTAGATTTTGGTGGCAAAGGTTTTAAAATTTCTTATTGCTCTTGTAAACCTTTGTGATTATCTGACAATGATTCATGTAATATTATTCTATATCTGACTTTGGCTGTTACCCATTACACCATGTTAACATATTTCAATAAGTAATCAATTTGGTTTCCAGTGTGCTGATTTGATTCAGCTTTCATTACTTGCCTAGTATTTATTTTTTAGGCATGTTGTCCATCTTAGTCTAGGACTGCCCTTTTTGCATTAGCCATTTTAGGATAAAATACTTAATAAGATTTGCATTTAAAAAATGAACTAGAGGAACTGGACCCCCTCCAGCCAGAACAAGTAATTATGTCATTTGTATTGCAAAGCAAGAGTGGCTATAAGCAATGGTACACTTTTTTAAAGATTGATAACCTTAAGCAGTATTATATTACACATAAAATGGCAGGTCTGACAGAGGAACTAAACGTGGGCAGTGTACAAAATCCTGAAAACTGTAGAGTCAAAAAGTTTTTACTTTGTCTTACGATGAACTACTCAATTAGAAGTAGTTATTTAGTTTATATCTTTATTTTGTATTATATCTCTGTGTCATACATTGGACTTTCCCTGAGTGAACGCTATGTTTATATGGATAGCAAGAGTGCCACATCATACACTAGTAAATGATCTCAAATTCCACGTCCTAATATTCAGAGGCCCGACTTAGATTGTGTCGATACGAAGTGGCCAAATAACATTAAGCCTGTTTAATTGCCTTGTGATCACTTAGGAGGCACTCAATCTGCCAAGCTGAAATTTTCCATTGTTGATAATGACTCTGAAAGCTGGAAGTGCTATTAATATTACTACCACTGCTAAGAAGAATACAGTATGCCTTTATTGAGCATTTCATACTCAACACTATGCTCCAAATGCTGTGTCAAGTACTTTACACACCTTATCTCATTAATCCTCCCCACAACCTTGCAAGGTTGTATTATTATTAGAAGAGATGAGGATTCTGTTTATGGAGGTTACATAATAATCCCAGAACCACCAGCTATTAAAGCCATAGAATTGGGATTTGAACCCTGTCTAGTTTAACTCTGGAGCTGGTGTTCTTAATCACTATGGCATATTTATATAAACTAAAAAATCTTTTAGAAAATATCCCTAAGATATTTTCCTAACAGAAGCAGCTACGACTACATTCCAGTGAATGACGGGGCATTAAAATGTTCTGGTCCTGAACTTAGATCTTTTCAACTAAAAGTGGTCCCCTAGTAGTTTTAGGGGGGAAGGATTTATAATAAGATGTGCCTAAATGATCAATTATGGTCTTTCTGTAGGACAAAAGTATACATATTATGCTATTTTGTAGGCATTGGTCAACTAGATATTTCTTAAATTTAACAAAACTGTTCTAAACCTTACCCTCACAGTGTTCACAGAAAGGGAAACAAAAAGAAATGCAAGGCAAATGGGAAAAGCAGTCTCATAAGAAAATCAAAATTCCACAGAGGCAACTAGCCAGTGTGATATGAACCAAGAATGCTGATGGGAAACTTTCTTCTGCACTTCTCATGGGCTAAGGAAACACATTTAGGGAGTTCAGAACTGAGAGGGGCAATCTAGAGATAGCGACATCCTCTTAGATGTCAAAGAGAAGGAAATATATTTAGGGACCTTTCTTATGTTAAAAAGCCATTATAATTTTGAAACTTTGTCTTCCTTACTCTTCTCAATTGGAGCGCTAATGTTCAGTCATTGAATTCCATGGTTAATTGCTCAATATTTCAATCAACCGTCTACTTCAAACAATCAGTCAATCAAATACGTTTTCTGGTAGTGTATATTCTTCATACCTACAAATACATATAAACGTATATGTATTTGTATTATAATTGAAGCTAAGCATTTTCTAGTTAATTATGGAATAAGAAGAATCAGTTTCCTAGGGCTGCCGTAACAAACTACAATAAAATGGATGTGGCTTAAACAACAGAAATGTACAGTCTCACAGAATGAAGGCTACAAGTCTGATGGAAGGAATGGGAGTTTGGGATTAGCAGATGCAAACTATTGTATATATTGAATAGAACTGATAAACAACAAGGTCCTACTGTATAGCGTAGGGAACTATATTCAATATCCTGTGACAAACCATAAAGGAAACGCATATGAAAAAGAATATATATGTATAACTGAGTCACTTTGCTGTACAGAAGAAATTAACGCAACATTGTAAATCAACTATACTTCAATAAAATAAAAAAAGAAGATGTCAACTAAACTGGTCCCTTCTGAGTCCTGTGAGGAAAAAAGTCTCTTTTGTTCCTCTCTTCTCACTTCTGGTAGTTTGCTAGCTCTCGTTGATGTTCCTTGGCTTTTAGAAGTATCAGCTCAATCTCTGCTTTCATCTTCACATGACATCCTCCCTGTGTGCATGTCTGTCTCCAAATTTTCCACTTTTATAGGGACGTCAGTCGCATGGATGAGGGGGCCCATCCTCCTGCAATAACATTACATCTGCAATGATGCTGTTTTCAGATAAGGTCACACTGAGAAATTGGAAATTAAGATTTCAACACAGGCATTTGGAAGAGACATTGTTCAACCCAGACCATAAGTTTAACTTCGAAAAAAAAAAAAAAAGGAATGTTTAGTATCATAAGATATTAGCATTGGAAGGAACTTTAGAAACCCATATTAATCTTCCACAGGAGATTACCTGAGCACAGAAATGAAGTGATTTCTCCACCTACCGATCACATACCCAGTGGCAGGGCCAAGACTGGAATTCAGAGACCACGTGCAAACACGATGCACTCCCTCCCACCCAGGCGGCAGCTTACTGGTAATAGTGCACTGGTATAAATTATTTTACTTAGAAACTGACTTTTTTCTAATAGGCAAATTAAATTGCTAAATAACATTTTTAAAGTTGGGACTCCATAGTTCACATACTTTAAGCAGAAAATTCTGGAAGCTTACAAGAACAATATATTAAATAATTAAATAACAATAATTTAATCTCTCTCCAATTCATCTATTTCCAATGACACTTAGATAACAAGGGCATTGTACAAAACTCTGTACTTCACTCTCTCAATTTATCTTCATCGTAACCCCAAAAGCTAGGTGCAGTTATTCTCATTGTAAAGATGAGAAAAGGAGAAAGAAGTCAAATAAGTTAACCGAAGTCATGCAGATAAGTTACACAGCTAGGAATCAGACAGGTCTACTTGACCCTAAAGTGCTTTCTTTTTCAACTGTGACTAAGCTGTCTCATGTTTTGATTGTTGATATCAAATAACCTGTAAAGATGTAGCGAAGAAGTGATGAGGGATAAATCATTTTACATATAATTTTCCTATTGGAAAAAAATGGCCCCATGTGAGTAAAAATGTACCTTAGGTAAGAGTGTGTAAAGAAGAAATTCAGGGAACCAAAGTTGATTCATTGATAAAACTTGTAGTTAATATAAAAAAATGGTCAATAAATTTAAATAGACAAAGAGGAAAGGGTGGGGAGATTTGAGAACCAGGAAAAGATGGTGTCAGATGTCTCACATTAGGAAAATGTGAAGGCAGAGAGTTTATTGAACTAAAAGTCTATACTGGAAACAAAGATTACTCATATTTGTACCACCAGTCCTTAATCTGCAGTAAATGATTAATAAGTAGGTATAAATATGATGGAATGAAACCTTTGATAGTGGCTACAGGAAGGCAATTTTCATAGAATTTTGAGGACAATAATTAGTTGTAAGTAAACATACATAGTCCCATAATAATCTATCGTACTGGTTTGAAAAATGGATCCATGCAAAGGAGAATAAAAGCCAACATTAACTGAACACCTTCTATGTTTCAGGGACTGTTTTAAAGAGTTTATAGACAACATTGCACTTTTCCCCTCAACAAATTTATAATGTGGGTGCTATTTTTTAATTTTTATTTTATATTGAAGTATAGTTGATTAACAATGTTGTGTTAGTTTCAGGTGTACAGTAAAGTGATTCAGTTAATACATATACATATATCTATTCTTTTTCAAGTGTGTACTATTTTTGATCTCCATTTTATAAATGAGGAAAGTGAGGTTTAGAAGTCATACAGTAAAGGGTCCACTGGATTATACAGAGCAATGTCACTCTTCTTGTTTTCAAGGTAACATTGGTTTATAGTATTATATATGTTTCATGTTTATAACGTATTTTGACTTCTGTATTCACTACAGTGTGCTTACCACTAACTTTCATTTCTATGGGTCACCATACACTTGACCCATTTTTCCCTCTCCCACTCCCATTCCACTCTGGTAACCACTACTCCACTATTCTCTGTATCTATGTGTTTGTTTTCATTGTATTTGTTCATTTATTATTATTATTCTTTTATATTCCACATATGAATGAAACACATTATTTGTCTTTCTATGCCTGACTTATTTCCCTTAGCATAATACCCTCAAGGTCCATCTATGTTGTTGCAAATGGCAAAATTCCATCTTTTTCATGACTGAGTAGTATTCCATTGCATATATACCACATCTTCTATATCCATTTATCCATAAATGGGCACTTAGGTTGTTTTCATATCTTGGCTATTGTGAATAATGCAGTGAACACAGGGGTGCATGTAATCTTTTCAAATTAACTTCAGGTAAATACCCAGAAGTGGAATAGCTGGATCATATGATAGCCACTGATATCATCAAGGAGGAAGAAATGATATAAGAAGGAATTTAATTTAGCTCTTTTTTCACCTATTGCAGCACATGGTAGGTATTTAATAAATGTTGGATAAAGTGAACGGAAGTTTTAAGTTTTATTACGGATTGGGTGCATGGAAATACTGAATAGCATAGGGGAGTCCTCGGGATAAAGCAGATGACGTTACAGAATGGAAAGAAACAGCAGAATCAAGAAGCCTCATCAAGTGAAAAAAATAGTCTATGAATGAGCATATGGATAAATAAGGTAACTGTGTAAAAAGAGAAATACTTCATCATCTCTTGCTATGTCTCATCAGATCTTAAATTCCAGGAATATGTGTAAGAAAGTTAAGTTTATAATGGTCACGAAACTCATGTACACTTTTCTTATCCATGAAGTTTATATATTTCACAATTGTCTATTTCCAAAAAGTTCAAATATGAACTATATTGTTAATATTGTATAACCATAAAAATGTCAGCAGTAAGTTATTAAAACAGAGTAGGTGATGGGTGAATTACTATAGTGTGTGTGTGTAGAGTTATATTGAATTATTAAATGCCAAAATATTTTCATTTGTTTGATAGTAAAATACATAAACAACTGCCTTAATATATGGACAAGTTAAAATGTATGGGTAGCTGTTCACTTTACACTTCAAATATAAACACATTTATTTCACATTTATTGAGTTTCTATTATGTGCCAGATATTGTGCCAGGCTCCATGATGTCTTCCTATTTTTAAAATTAAAAAAAAAAAAAAAATTAGGGGCTTCCCTGGTGGCGCAGTGGTTGAGAGGGGCCCGTGAGCCATGGCTGCTGAGCCTGCGCGTCCGGAGCCTGTGCTCCGCAGCGGGAGAGGCCACAACGGTGAGGGGCCCGAGTACCGCAAAAAAAAAAAAAAAAAAAAAAAAAAAAAAAAAAAAAATTAAAAACATTCTAGTTACAGTTTGTTAAACTTTATGAACCTTAGAAACACTTAGCTTCACTATTTTCTCCCAATTGAAGAATTGTGATATCCACTTCTTTTAAATGAATATAAATCTTTGCCAGATATTTTCTGAATGTTAGATGAAATTTCTTACAGGCTCAAACCATTATTCACTATGTTTATCATTAAAACTTAGAAGCTGAATGAAATATATATTCTCCATCTTTTTTGAGAAAATCAATAGTATGCCTTTAAACCTTAGTACCAATCCAAAGATGCTATTTTAGTAGATTGCCAAAAATTTTGTCCAAGTACAGAAGCGATAGATACCCTCTCAGACAATGGACCTAACTCACACTGATTTAATAGGTAGATGGGATTCTGTGAAGATAAACTTACCAAAGGAACATCAGTAGTTGTTTCTGTAGTAAATGCCCTTTTCAATCACTACTGTCTCAGTAGAGGCAGAGGGTCCAGGAATAACATTAATCTAATTCAGTCTTTTGGAAATACTCTCAATTAACACATGAACTTAGTCACCTCCCCTGCATACTCCTTAATCTACATTCTCTAACTCATAAATAGTGATATCAGCCTTCCAGTTTTTCCAAAATGGAAACCTTCAAGCTATTCTCGAGTCCTCTCCTTCTCCATAGTCCAATCAAAGGCGAAGTTCTGTCAATTCAGCTTCTGAAAACTGATGACTTCATTTCCTTTTCCACTTCTTCCTTAATTCAAATGCCCACCTCCTAACCTGGACGAGTGCAGGACTCACTACCCGCCCTCCCTCGCTCTGGCCCATTCTGCCCTTCCAGTCAGTTCTCACTGCACCCAAGTTAGAAACCTGACTGGTCATTGCCTGCATAAAAGCCTTTTAAGGGCTATCCAATGAATCCAAACAATGCTAACGAATCTAAACCATCCTTTTTATGGAATTCACGTGGAGAGACCCACGGTCTTTTCAGATCCAGGCATTCGTAAAAGAAATGACATTGGTATTACTAAATATTTTTACTACAGTTTTCTTACTAATGTAGATTTATTAAATATTTACAATTGTTCCAACAATAGTTTTAATTTCCTTTCTAAATATATACAAACCTATCATATATTATATGTGTGTTATATGTATATACACATTACATATATATGTATATATTTATATTTTACTTTGTTTGGAAAAACTTGGTAGGATGCTTTAAATCTTAGTAGTAATCTAAAGATGGCCATCTCATTAGGTTGCAAAAAATGTGGCCTAAATACCCTAGTTTATAATTCAGCAAAATGTTTGGAGGAGGCTCAGTAGGAATGATGAATGGTAAAGATGGGATTATTACTCAAGTCTCATTTGTGACAGTTGTGACTTCCGTGATATTTATCTTACATTTTTCTTTTTGGCTGTGTGTGTGAGTGTAATACGCTTTATATATTATCATTGGTCCATCTATTATTATATTGGCAGCAGGAGATTTCCATTGACTAGTTTCTCTCTACTTGCTTTTTCTTTCTTTAAACCTTCATGCTGTAATGCAGAAGATTTATTTTCCATGATTTATTAAAATGTAATTCTAAGGTGACTCCTTATCAAGGAAGTAATCTGCAGGTTATCTTTGTTTAAACTTGCAACCTGCTTTGTCAAGGAAAACTGCCTATGAAATTTTCATTATAATAGACAGCTTTTCATAATGAATGAAAAACAGCTATTATGATTGAAAACAAATTGCTCTGAAACATATTCTTTGAAACAATGTGCTGCTTAATTGTATTTTGGAGGAGGGGGGGAAGCAAAGGCAATTCTATTTAATTGGTTACATTTTTCAGTTCTATAAATTAATTTGCACTACCCAATATCACTTAATTTTTCCCTAGGAAAGCTTTTGCTTGCCCTAGCAATATTATAACTGCTAATTCAATTACACTGAAATTGTTTAATAGAAAATATAATTGCTTATTCATACAGAATACCCATTAAAGAAGTGCAAAACATGAACCCGAGGGTTACTGCATATTAATACTTTGGGAATAAAGATGGGAAGGTTGTGCAGAGAAGGTGCTGGCTGATCTTTAATTGTTCATCACCTGCCTCCAAAATAATATGAATGGACCCAAACTAAATGACCACTCATTACAAGTTTCAATTTAGGAGCTTGGCTGGGGTCAGCAGATTGCTTATGCTGATCTCAATGATTTGAAGTTGTGATTACCATAAGCAATTTAAATGTTATTGATCTCCCCTTCTGAAAGTTGTAATTGAGCATAGATGTTGGACCCAGAGCTCTCCAAACTAAATTGTACTCTGAAGCCCTTGCTGGATTCCTGCAAGAATCAATAAGCAGTCAGTCACATTAACAATGAAATAGGTCCATTAACATACAGTGCAATTGGTGAAACTTTATTTAGGAAGGGTGTTAGTTCACTTCATTGTTTTATCAATGAATCTTGGCTGTACAAGGAAAAGTATTGCTTTAATATGTGTAATAAGCTGGTATGGAAATGAAATTATATATTATAAATATATGGAATGTGACTAGGTAGGCAGTTGAGTCCTTCTGTGAGAGTCGTGATTCATATCATCTTTTTACTGTAAACAGAGGTTTCATATGACTAGAATTGCAGCTTGCCTGCTGCAGTGCTTTGCAGTAATTCGGAATTTTGACTCCTTTTTATTAGATACAGTGTTTCCCTCCATCAAGGTTAAGTACATCTTGAATCCTCCATGTTCAGTAGTAAGTAGTGGCTTGTTAAAGGAAGCTATATGACCCATCCTGCTGGGCCAGAGAGAGAAAGCTGGGAATTCAAACAGAAATCTAAACAGTTCCAAGCCATTTGGGACAGTATTTTATACCCAGAGCACTACTGAGTTGTGGTAACAACTCTGGCCTACCTATTATTATCAAATTATAAAATGCTTAAAACTGTGTCTGTTAAAACTTTATGACAATTTTTCAAAAATAAATCAGTTCTTATTTGTCTCTTCCATTCATTTCCTAATCAAATGATGAATAGTAAACTCTTGAGGATTCCCAACCTCCTGGAAATTTTACACCTCAAGAAGTGTGAGGATAATAATACCATCATATAAGAAACTTCCTGCTAATCCCGTGAGTTTTGGGGTGTTTGGATTACCGGCTGCCCGGAACCCTCTAACTTGGCACAATGCGGTAGAGGGAAGAAGAAAGTGGAATTAAAAGCTTTCTGTCCGATTTTTATTAAAGATTAATTTAGCCATAGTACACAGAGCCAAGTTTTATTTTTGGATTTTCCTTACTGAGTAACCTCTAATTAGATTGAGCTCCGGAATGGTGGAGAAATGGGAAGAGAATGTCAGATCAAGAGCCATGGAGTAAGGTGGAGAATCTTACCTGATTTAGAATGGGGTGCAGGTTTTTGCTAGAATATCTCAAAGAGTTCTGGAACTCAGCTTCTCAACTATGTCTTTAGCCCTCAGGGACCTTGATGAGATACATAAAGCCCAGCAGGAAATTTTACTTTGAATATGGCCTTGGGTCATGTCTTTTCTATGGGGAAATTCTACAAGGGAGCTTTGCTTAAACAATCTAAAACAGGAATAATGATTCACATGGGGCTATGGAAGAGGCATATTTTATGAATTTGAATGCTACAGTTTTTAACCACTTGTGTTATAGAAATAAAAGGCTAGATGGATTGGAAATGTTACTAAATCTCTCTAGATCTCAGTTTCCTCAGTGGTATAAGCATAGTAGTGGAAAACGTTTCATATGTAAGGTTGATGTGGGGATTAAATGAAATAGTCCACGTAAGGAATTTAACATAGTGCCTGGTACAGAAGGGGCTCTCAATAAAAGTTAGTTGTTAGTAGGACAACATATATCTGGGTTGCCTGGGATAGCCTCGGTTTCTTATAGTGTCCCCTTGCAATGGTTTGGATGAAAAACTAAATGTCCAC
Source organism: Lipotes vexillifer (assembly GCF_000442215.2). Taxonomy (NCBI): domain Eukaryota; kingdom Metazoa; phylum Chordata; class Mammalia; order Artiodactyla; family Lipotidae; genus Lipotes; species Lipotes vexillifer. Next base: position 289,947 of record NW_006781377.1, on the reverse strand, counting down.
TTGAGCTATTCTTATCATTCAATGAAATGGTGAGTGAAAAGTCTGGCGTGGCAATTTTCTGCTGAAGAAATCAGAAATTGAGGGAACTCTAGAGGCCATGTATTTGGTTGGAGGGTCAGAGTTTATGGAGGGTGAGGTGAGGGGGGGTACTCAGAACACAGATGGGTCTAGAGCCAAAGGAAAGTTGCTAAACATTTTCTCTCACATACCCCTACTTTCCTTTTAAGATCTCTGTCCTCTCTTCCAGTGGTCTCTTTTCCTCCCAGGCACTCTCATCCTGAGTGCGTCAGTCCCAGGCTGCTTGAGACTGCTCGCTCAGTGCTTCCCATGATGGTGTCTAATTCAGGTCAGCTTTTTTGGAGCAATGCTTCATGTTCTGGGTGTTGTGGTTTTTGTTGTTAATCACCTCCAGCTTAATCACTTCTAATCACCATTCTCTGAGCTCCATCGTTGGTAAATAATCTCATATCTAATTTCAGATTAAATTGCAATGGCTTTTTAAAAAACAAGTCTTTATTGAGTAGATAATTAAATGAATGAACACTCATGGGGGCATTTGTGTTTTAATAGATGCAGTCCCTTAACCGTAATAAACCACTCTGAAAAGGTAACTTTTAGGCTCTATGTCAGGCTGTTAATGGAGATAGTATAAAGCAAGAAACTTTCTTGGTGTCTCTTAAATCATATGGCGTTGGTGATTATTTGACCTACTTGCACAGTGGAAGAGATTTAAGAGAATATTCAGAGGAAGATGATGTAGGATAAATGGGTCAAGTGGCTATTGAATAATTAAGTAATAATGAAACAAAATAGAAGTGATCAAGTAATAGGGAGAAAAAAACAAAATAAAGTGGGGTTTGCTTTGGGGACAACTGAAACTTAGAGGATAATGAGTTATTTCAATGAATTAGTTTAAGTTCGAATGCCAGTTTCATCACTGACTATGGGATTGTGAGCAAGTTACTTACCTATTATAAGCTTCATCTGTAAAGTTGGTATAAAAATACTACTAACTTTATAGGTCATGAGATTTATGTAAAAGAATCTATGTAGGGCTTCCCTGGTGGCGCAGTGGTTGAGAGTCCGCCTGCTGATGCAGGGGACACGGGTTCGTGCCCCGGTCCGGGAAGATCCCACATGCCACGGAGCGGCT
>NW_006781377.1:203132-288677 GCF_000442215.2 Lipotes vexillifer | reverse complement strand
GGAAAAAAAAAAAAAAAAAAAAAAAAAAAGAATCTATGTAAAAGCACTTCCTATACTGTCTGGCATATAGTGAATGCTTAATAGTAATTATCATGAAACACAACGCAGTCGAAACACAAATGAACATTTCTCCTATTACAGTTTTATTTTCCCCACTTTAATATATCTAATGACATAGATAGAAAAAGCTTCCATGATTTATCTTCCTTCTTCTCCCGGGCTGGTAGCAACTAGAGAAAAGTTTTTCTGTTGTTTTTCTTCCTTTGGAAAAATCGGTAGTTTTTCTGGTGAAAGAGTGATTTCTTTCACCTTTATGGTGATATGGTTTCAGAAAATTATATGATTAAAGATGTAACTCTAAGAGCCCTGTGAAATAATTAAGCAAGGGCTGTGCGTGTTTTGCTAAAGGGCAAGCGTAACGCCCAATCAGCAAGCTATCAATTGTTGCAATTCCATCGTAGAGTACGGGAAGGCAGGCCTTCAAGAACCAGGCCGTCTTCCCTGAATTCCTATACAAAGGTACTCATTGGTATTATTGTGACAAATAACCTCAACATTTCAGCCCCTGAACATGATAGTTATGTGTTTTCTGCTCAAGTGACAGTCAGTTCAACGTTCCTGACTGGTATGAGGCTTTATGTGCTGACACTGACACCAAGGATCCTTCCATCTTGGGGGCCCTCCACGGCCCAGATCTTAGCAGTCCTCTGCTATATATGTGATGTAATTAAATTATTGGATACCTTACAAACGAAGACAGGGAATTCTCAAAGAGAAAGTCCTTTTGATTTCCCTTGGACTGCTTTCTCTGAGCCCATGCCTCGTTTTCTCCCGTGCACATGTTTACCTGATACAGCAGTGCTGTGTGTTCTACAGACTTGGAAAAACAAACTCGAAATACTGCACTCCTGCATCAACGTTACCTCTTAGCAGAGCAGTGTATGTGTGACCAGCCTGGACTCCAGATGTATCCTAGATGCGTGACTAGAAGCTTTCCTTATTGGACTTTAATTTGGATAATGGCAAAATGGAGCGTGGTGACAAGACGTGTGCTTAGACAAGGAAGAAAAGCTCCACTGACCCAGTAGGAGATTGTTTTTAAGCAGAATCCTTTGAACTCAAAAATTATAAAAGGCAAGGTGAATACATGAAGCTGTTTCTCTATTCATTTTACTCTGAAGGAACTGCAATTGATGGGAAAGTATGATCAACCAGATTCAACTCTATCCACATCTTGTATTTTAAGATCTAAATTTAACTGGTTAATATTTAAATGAATTGGAGCTCTTACTCCATAAAGTGTGATGGGCTTTGCTCCCAATTTTACATCTCCTCACCCCTTCAACCTTAGTCCTTTCAGCCTTTCTCTTTCATATCTTTTGGTTTGTATGTGTTCTCAGTTTTTAAACTATTTAGGTCTCTCTAGATATAAGGATGAAAATTCATTTTAAAAAAAAGTTTTATTGGACTATAGTTGATTTACAATGTTGTGTTAGTTTCTGCTGTACAGCAAAGTGAATCTGTTATACATATATCCACTCTTTTTTAGATTCTTTTCCCATATAGGCCATTACAGAGTATTGAGTAGAGTTCCCTGTGCTATACAGTACGTCCTCATTAGTTATCTATTTTATACATAGTAGTGTGTGTATGTCAATCCAAATCTTCCAGTTTATCCCTCCCCCCCTCACCCCCTGGTAATTGAAAATTCATTTTAATGGAGATATTTGTGTATACTTAAAGACAATTGCTTCTATGTTTAAGAATGATAAGTTAGGAAAATGGGGTTAACAGATACACACTACTATATATAAAGTAGACAAACAAAAGGCTTTTACTTTATAGCACAGGGAACTATATTCAATATCTTGTAATAACGTATAATAGAAAAGAATCTGAAAAAGAGTACATACATATGTGTGTATAAATGAATCACTTTGCTGTACACTTGAAACTAACACAGTATTGTAAATCAACTATACTTTAATAAAATTTAAAAGAAAAAAGAATGATTATAATAAACTGATTGCTAGTTACTACTTTTTTTTTTTTCGGTACACAGGCCTCTCACTGTTGTGGCCTCTCCCGTTGTGGAGCACAGGCTCCGGACGCGCAGGCTCAGCGGCCATGACTCCCGGGCCTAGCCGCTCCACGGCATGTGGGATCCTCCCGGACCGGGGCACGAACCCGTGTCCCCTGCATCGGCAGGCGGACTCTCAACCACTGCGCTACCAGGGAAGCCCTAGTTATTACATTTTTTAAAAGGCATGCACCATTTCTGATTTCTACTCACACGTGTTGGCCAGAATTTACAAGGCCCTACTGAACTTCAAAGGAGGCTGGCAACTGTATTGTAATTTTGTGCCCTGGAAAAAGAAAAAAGGGATTTATGAATGGTTCAGGATCTTTGCCCCCAATCCCTCTCACAGAAACCCGACATCTTTAAATAGCTATCTAAGTTAAGCATAATGAGTGTGATGAAAAGTGAAGGATTTGACTGTATGTAATTGAACTTAAATTTTTTTCCCCAGTTTTATTGAGATATAATTGACATACAGTACATATAAGGTGAAGTATACAGCATAATGATTTGACTTGTAATTGGACTTTGACACTTTTGAGAATGTCGTTATTAAAACTTGACTAATACAGCTTACTTTTGTCATTGAGCTTTAAATTCATAAACCTTGATTTAAGATAGGTTTTGATACTACACTGAAGAAGAAAAGATTGCTATTTTGAGGTCATTAGACATGAGCTACTTGAACAGAAGAATGAGTCTCCTAGGACAGTTAAAGCAGAGGATATTGTTTACATCAGCGTGGGACAGAATGAACCACTGCCCAAAACTGTAAGAATCCCAATTAGATATATGTTTCCTCTAGATGGAAACTGGTAACAGAGATAAAGGAGGGGCTAAACAATTAACTCTATGTTTCTTTCTCTTGACACACCTTCTCGTTTGTGTCGGGTATTAAAAACCTGCTTACCCTGAAATCTTGAATATTGAACATTTTGATGTTTCCCCTTTTTTTCCTGAAGATTTGACATTTCCCACAATTTTGTAGCACTGATAAATACCACTTCTGCCCCAATAATCCCAGTTCTATGCAACTTGTAGAAGGCAGAGTGACACTGAGACGTCATAGTGGGTGGCAGATGACTTTGGTGAACGACTATTTCTGCTATTAAAATAAAATGACAGGAAGCACCACAGAGAGGGTTCTTTATGTGAAAAAAACTTGGGGTTGTCATATGATATAAAATACAAATCTAAGGGCTTTTGGCAGTCACTAATCTCACGTGGTATGATTATCACTAGAAGAGAAATGTAACATCCACCTTCAAGATTCTGTGAAAGATGCTTTACGTGAAAGGCAAGATAGTGCTTCCTGGCCTACTGCTTACATGTGTAGAAGTTTATTATATGAAATGCAAAGTACAACTCAGACAACTTTTGAGTGCTTATTGAAATTGCCAGGCAAAAATATCTTCCTCCATGCTACATTAGCATTTTTCTGGTTTAGACCAGCTCATCTTTTTGAATTGGGGTGCATGAACCATCACATCCAAAATGTAAGTTTTATATGTATATTTAAATATTTTTCCTTTCAAAGTGGAATGATAGTTCATATTATATACAATCTATTCTGAAAAAATAAAACCAGTAAGATTGCAGTCTTTTGTTCCCCTCAGATACCTAAGAATTGTAAGAGCTGAAATCTTAATATTGAAGGGATCAGGGATGTCTTTAATGGTCAAGGGTGTCCGTTATTCCACTTTAAAAAAGTTGTTAGATCTTATTAATAATTTTATATACCATAATCATTCACCTCGAACGTTTGCTATTATGTCTAAAATATTATTCTCTACTTAATTGTTTTCAACAAGCATTTTTACTGAATATCCACCAGGCAAAAAAGTACCATTTCGAGGGCTCTGGAACCTTCTGCTTTCGTTTATTAATTATTCCCAAACAGAATGTCTGCTTCAGACATTAGTTTCTGAAATAGAATTGAATCTTAATTAGTTCAAGAGAAACTCTTACTTAAGTGGTCTTAGAGAAAATGCACTCATTTCCCCTCTAATATATCCTCCTGTTGTTTGACTGTGATGAGAATGGTCTCTTAAAAGAGGCCTCAGGTGTTAAACCAACTGTTCAGGCTCATTGTCAGCTGCTGGTTTCTAGAGTATTAATTCAAAATTAGTGAAAATATAAGACCATGTCTACATTGGCCAACCCCATTGCGAAATTGAGCAATTTTCAGCTAAGGGTGCAGCATTCTCTACAATGCCCTTGAGGAAGATTCAGAAGCTCATTCTATTTCCATCTGCTTCCATCATTAGAGAATGCAGTTGATTGATTCAACCTCACTAACAATAAGAATGGATGCTGTTTAACTGAAAGGTGAGTAGTAGGGGCATAATCTCTATGCCAAAATTAATAAAAAATAAGCATGCTCTCGGTCAGATTATACACATATATATACATAAATATACAACTTCATATATATATAATTTTTTAAAGATAATTTTACTATTTGAAGACTGAAATGACCTTATTTGTATTGGGTCCTTGTTATTATTAGGTGAAAAGTGCAAAAGAAGAATGGGCATCCATGAGCTGGCGGCTGCCTTTTCCTTTAGTCTTCCTTTCAGGAAAGGAATACTGAATACTAATATCACACATTTTCTGCACCACTGATTGAGCGCCTACGATATTACATTATTAGCAACATTATCGATAATATTATTGGTGGTATTCAGTGTATAAAACTTATGTCTCTACAAATATCAAGAGTTTCTTTTGAGTAAAAATCTGTATATAGTTAAAATTCTTTGTGGAGCCTAGTGCAGTGCTGTATACAGAGTAGGCACTCAGGAAATATTTGTTGGAAGATAGATTAATCAAAAGCATTATTTTATAAACCATTTATTAAATGCTAAAGGTATAGACTGCTAGTTGCCCTGCCCCCTCCCAGTGTCTATTCACCCCTTCTTTTTTATAAGAACAGAATCCTCCCTAGCTCCCAACTCCAGTTTTAGCAGGGCACATGGCTGTCTAGCTAGGGACTACATTTCTCAATCTTGCTAGCAGCTAGATAATATGTTCAATGTCTAGGTCGTTTCTTTAACAATCAAACTGCTTGTCTTTTACTTCTTTCACATTTTCATGGGTAGTGGTGAGCCTGCTTCACCCATGCGAGATGAGCAACACTTAGAAATGGTAGAAAACAAAGCAGAAGGAATCTAGATGCGGAAAGCTGTGTATAAGTTCCCCCATCTCTGCACTGTTAAATGTGAGAAAGCTAGAGTCCTATTTTATTTGAGTGATTGCATTTTGTGGTCGCTTTGTTACTGCAGCCTCGCTAGCACTCTAACTCACAAAAATGCAAAATGCTCTTTTCCATAGCTGCCATTCTAGAATTCCATGGACCCACTTATTGTCCTCCACTAGGACTGTGATAATCTAAGAAAGCAGCTTGGCTTGACTTGTGAGAGCATCTGTGGCCTACTGAAGAGTAGAGAACATTAAGGATGTGTTAAGGATGCCTGCTCTTGAGTAAATTATGGGCAAAACTTTTCAAGGCTTAAGTCTTCTTTGTAGAGAGGTGCTGTGCCCTCAGAAATCAGCATCTCACAGATGATCAGAGTAAGCTACCCTTTGTTGGTTGTGAAATTTGTAACTCTGCCTCAAATAAATTCAACAGGAATGTATTTTAGGCTTTGTAAAGAACAAAAACTGAAGCTGAAACTAGCCTTGGATAATTAAAATATTTTTTTTTCTAAAAGCCTCCAGGTCTTCACCAAAAAAACTGTAAACAAATTGAGGATAGAGATTGTTTCATTTTTCTGCTTACACAGAAATTATATTTCTATACATAGTAAAACAGGAAACTCATCACTGGGGCTCAGTTGAGGTTTGTTGACTTAATTGTTCAGAATTCAGAAGTTCAAGAATATTACAGATTTTCTAGTTCCTACGACTAAAAATTAGAATGTTTCACTATAATTTACTAATCTAAATATTATTTTCCCATAATTGGGCATTGTTCTATACTGTTTATAGTACAAAAAGAAATGTTTGGGGGATTTTTCAAAATACAAAAGTTTTAAAGGACTGCTAGAGTTATTTGGGCTTATAGCTGTCCTTCAGCTGGGATTTCCAGAAATATTTGCTAAAATGTTTATCCTGCATTTTAGATCAAGAAAACAGGATTTATTTCTGATCAGTGTTCATGTATTTACAGAAAAGAAAAGTCTCTGTATAACAACCAGGTCAAGTTTGCTTTTTTGAGCAATTAATTTAGATGTTATATTAATAAAACTTTTCTCCATCATACTATGCTTTCAAGGCAAGAAGAGGTTTCTCATTGGTAAGTTGTTGGTTTCGTCTGGGTAAACAGGAATTGCTCATGTAGCAATTGTTTGTTTCGGGAAGATTCTCTGTTTTTTGCCTTGTGTTGATCCTCATCATAAAAAAACAGCCCTGGGGCTTCCCTGGTGGCGCAGTGGTTGAGAGTCCGCCTGCCGGTGCAGGAGACAGGGGTTCGTGCCCCAGTCCGAGAGGATCCCACATGCCGCGGAGCGGCTGGGCCCACCTGCGCGTCCGGGGCCTGTGCTCCGCAACGGGAGAGGCCACGTACCACAAACAAACAAACAAACAAAAAAACAGCCTTGGATAGGTAACTTTTCTGATTTATACTGATATAGACAATGATTAACAGGGTCTAAACACCTCATCTGTTGCTCAGTTTTAAAGAGCTGGTTGAATCATTATATATTAAAATATAGTCCTCTGAAGATTTTTGGCCATCCCTTCTAGAAAAAATAGCATCTTTTAAATTGATTGAAAAATAATATCAAAATTCAATAATGGACTCTAAAAAAATTTGAATGACTTAAGAGTTGACTATTTTTTCCCAAATTAAAATTATATATTAAGATCCTGAGTTTTTGAGATCATTCTAAACTTCCTGTTTTTTGGAGAGCATTTTTAAACTAAAAACAATTAAGTTTTGAGATCCATTTAATTTTTACTTCTTTTAAGTACCAGCATAAACATCTGCCATCTGGCATGGAAATTACCTCATATGGCGGGAGGAGAAATGAGATTTATTTAAAAGTTCTTTGTCTTTGATACTTTTTCCTGCTGCATTTTCCACTAGTGTAATTTGAACCTGACTGTATTTAAATAACCATTTATCGCCATAATGGAAGAGCCGACTTAAAAATACATAACTGCTGTCATTCCAGGAGACTGTATTAAGGAAACATAGAATTTGCCATTCTAGATCAGACCATTTGTCTGTCTTGTCTAACACTTGCCTCTGGCAGTGACCGATATTGAGGACATTGGAGAACAGCAGAAATATGCAACATGAACAAAAACCATTATTTAGGGAAATAATTATTTTCTCAGTTGGTAAACTTACACTACGGGATATTAAAATTGAATCACCCTTACCTGTTTATTTTATTAATATTTTTATCAATCAATAAGCTAACAAGTTTTGTTAAAATTATTTTAGTGAATGATAATTATCTATGATAATTATCTATGGTATTTCTGTATACAAAATTTTGTTATGCAACTAACACTCAGTTTTTTAATGCTGTGATTTTTACATATGGAGAAATTTGGGCTGTACAGCAAAAAACAAAAAAACAGAAGACCAAACCAAACAAAAAAATCCAAACCTTTAATTTTGGCTTGTAGTTCAAAGTCTAGATAAAAATGTATTTACTACAAAAGTTCAGTTTACAGGTCCAGAAGACAATCTAACACTATCTAATTTGATACTAAATTTACCATTGATGGTAGCAGAATAATCCTATGCTGAGTGATTAATGGGTGGACCAGAAGATAGGCTTACAAATTTGTATCTTCCCTGACAACTCACCAGTGTTGTGGAAAAACTATTACAGAGACAAATTCATCCTTGATACGTCTCAAGTTATAGGTAGATGCAATGAACAGAATACTTACCAAGTGTAGAGCTCAAATGAACACACACTCACACACACACACACACATACCTCTCTAATGCTCCAGTCATATCAAATTCCTGGTGTTCCCTAAGCTCATCACCTCTGTTCATCCCTTCCTTACCTCTCCCTAAGCGAATATAAAAGACTTTCCTCTGAGATTATATAAATTATGCACATTCTTCTCTAAGACTACTTTAATCCCTCGAGTAATTCTAAGTGCATAAAATCTGTATACTCTGTCAGCCAACTTCTCACCTGGCCCATAAAAGGTACTTATAAAACAGCTTTTCTCTTACCTCCTTGGCAACCAAAAAAAAAATTGAGGGTCAAAATGAATCTGTTAATTAGCAATACTGCCCAAACTACGAATACCACTAACAATGTGACCACCTGTTTTGAACCAGATCTTCTCAATATTTAGAAATCAAGAGTTTTAAATAATTTGGGCAAATACCTGCACAACTGATTACTTAGCTGAGCTGAAAAACGGTGAGTCTTAGAGGCTGGAGATGGTATCACATGACGTTTCCACCCTCCAAGGTGCTGATGTGTCAGCTGATAATTTTTGTTGTTGTTGTTGTTGCGGTACGCGGGCCTCTCAGTGTTGTGGCCTCTCCCGTTGCGGAGCACAGGCTCCGGACGCGCAGGCTCAGCGGCCATGGCTCACGGGCCCAGCCGCTCCGCGGCATGTGGGATCTTCTCGGACCGGGGCACGAACCCGTGTCCCCTGCATCAGCAGGCGGACTCTCAACCACTGCGCCACCAGAGAAGCCCCTCAACTGCTAATTTAATAAACTCTTCCTGAAGTGGCTAGTGTCTTTGGAGATATATATTTTTTTAATTTGTTTTTATCCTTATTGGGGAATAGTGAAATCCTACATGGCTGTGGATAACTAAAAATAACCAAATGGAGATGCTTAGAGGGTGAATGAGTTTTAAAAATGCTCTTTAAGTAGGTAAGCAGTTGAAAATGGTTTATTTCAGTTGGATTTGTACTGAACTGGCAGCAAATGGAGAGGCCAAAAAAAAAAAAAAAAGCCAAAAACAAACTAAAAAAAACTCATCCCTTCCTAAAATAAGTGATGGAATGTTTACTTTGAGCCAAGCTCCGAAGACATCTGGAAATCCTTGAGTCAGTTCCTTAACTCCTTACATTTTGTAGGTTAGTTTTTCCATGAAGGCAAAAAGAACTTCCTTAGCACAAATGTTTCTTCTAGCTGAAATCAATCCCTGCCTTTTACATGAAGCATGTATAGTCAGAAATAAACCTTGCCAAGATTCCATCCATATTTCTACTAGACAATTTTCAAATCTGTCGGCTAGAATCTTGACTTTAGTATAAGATAAGGCTTATATATCCCTCTAAGTCAGTGGTTCTCAAAGGGAGCAATCTAGTCTCTGCATCCCTCCCTCCCCAGGACATTTGGCAATGTCTAGAGATGTTTTTATTGTCACTCCCATGGGGTTAGTGCTGACATAAAGTGGGTAGAGGCCTAGGATGCTGCTAAACGTCCTACAATGTACAGGGCATTCCACCCACAAAAAGAATTTTCTGGTCCAAAATATCCATCGTGCTATGGTTAAGAATCCCTGCTCTAAATGGAGGGCATTAGGAACACAACCAAAGAAAGTTTTGGCATGTCTGACCACACACTCTGGAAGGAGAATTCTATTCACTATACTGTGAATTAAATTAAGCATAAATATATACAATTATAAAAGTAATACTTTGGGCTTCTCATACTAATTTTTCATATTCCTCTCTAAGAACTGAAGAGAGCCATTTTGTGGATTTCTAGCTAGCTCCTCAGTTTTCCGGCATTGCTGACATTCCTCCTACACCATTCTTGACAGTGTTCTCTGTGTTTTGACTGGTCATGTCCTTGCTTCATGGTTTGTGCTGCTATTTGCTATTCGCAAATCATGAAGAATGCAGTGGCCTCAAGTTAATTTTAAGTAGCAATCTTTGTCATCTTATTTCTATAGGGAAATAAGATGCTCAGCAGCTCTGTGTCTAACCTGAGCATTCTGTGCCATCCCGGACCAGAGTGAGAGATTTGTTCCACAACCTTCCACAGAAAGTATCCCTCCTGAGCAAGTTCCAGTTGGAAAGGCATCCTTAGCGGACTGTTAACTATAAACACCATGACGTTCCTTGAGTAACACCAGTAAACATCTTCTCATCCTTCCCACCCTACTTGCAGCAGCTGCTCAAAAATTGTTTTCTGTTTAACCATTGTATGCCCAATAACAAGAAGGAAAAATGTCATTAAATTGACAGGACATGCAAAAGTGTCTTTGCAGCTCCAGGTGAAGAACTGTAAGGAACATTTCTAATTTTAGATTTCCTGAGAGGGGAGTTGCTTTACCACCTGCCATCCACCCTGTCATTTCTGAACCAATAGAATACGTACTTAAAAGAGTTTGCTCTTGTTGGATTTCATTCAAACTTGTTAAGGCTCTTGGCTATCCACACCAAAACGGACTTTCAAAATTACTTGACCCCAAAGCCGAATACATACCTCTGATATATTCTCCAATGATTAAGCTTGAAAACAAGCATTGTCTTAGGCCAGATGACTGGCTTAATTTTCCATTGTCATTGCTTTTCCCCTCACTGACAAATCAGAAACCTCTATCCCCTTTCCTTGCTGTCCCTACCCCACTGCCAGCTTTATTGCTTGACCATTTCTGAAGACACAACAAATGGTTATCTTCAGATTATTTTTGAATGAGAGCAATAATAATAATGAGACTAAAATCCAAATTCAGAGAAGACACGTGTTTGATTCAGAAGCCCGTGTGCTTGTGCATGATGTGAAAGGTGTACTGAGAAGATATTAATCGCATTTTCTCCTTTCATTTTACATGAAAGCTGTCGTTATTGGGATAAGAATAAAATGAATATAAGTATGATAAATGATAAGCGCACATGGTAGTCAACATACTACTTGGAGAGAGCGTGCTAATCAACCCGGGCCGTGGGCTAATGCACCCTGTGAGCAAGCACCTGGGAGAGATTCTAAATTTGTAACTCAGGGAAGCTTGGCATTTAACTTGAGCTGCTTTGGGCTTAAGGTGAAACAAAGGGTACAATCATGATCCATTTATGGATTACAGTAGCAAATGTCTCAGAAGGTGCCTTTGCAAGACCGTGGAAAATGCAAAACCAATGCTATCTCCCTAACAAGGCTTAGCATATACATGAGTTGTTCAATGAATGTTAAAGAATGTTCATAAAAATAGGTGAGAGATTCCCACACCTATTTTTTTTTTAATGAACAGTGAAAAGGAAGAGTAAGAGAATCAATGAGTTCTCAGTTTGAAAGCTTTGCCTTTTGTATTAAAGCTGATGAGCATAATTTTAAAAATGCAAGTGCTGAGGTTTCTAAGCTATTGGGAATCTGCCATCTTTTAAGACACACTTTTTAAACTTGATTCTTAATTATTCATAGATAAATGAATCCCAGTGCTTTTGATGATCTCAGTATCTCTTACATAACTTCAGTTTTAATGGCAATACCATTTCGGTTTTCCTATTCCAGTTAGCCAAGAAGCTGGAAAAGTAGGAAGTTTATGGTTCTGTGATTCCTACTAAAAAGCATTTTTTATGCTTCTAAGAGGAGTAGAATAGACAGCAATTGAACTAAATAGAAATATGGCTTGCTAGATTGGGTTTATGTTGGTTAAGAAATGATTTTGGAAATAGCAATTCTATTGCTGATTTGGGGGATGAATAGTAATTCTTATTAACATCAGTCACCTTGGCTCTTCCTTCTGGTATTTCAGAGGTGCCTCTGCTGAACTCCCTTTCCAGGGGGCTGATGAATTAATTAGTGTTTACCAAGCATCTACTATGTGTCTGATTCCTTGTTAGGTACATAGAGAGCCACAGGTCAAATGGTACAGTAAAACAGAAAACCCATAACCACCTGGAAAACTCTAATTCCTGTCTGACAGTTCAGAAGAGTTGAAGATATTGGAAAAGGGAGGAAAAAATGATCATGGCCAGAAAAACGAAGCAGATACCTCAACTGCCATCTTACAATCTACCACCACATGCCTCCACTCTTGTATCCCTGCTCCAAATCCAGTGAGGGCTTGGTAATATACAAGCAGCTGGTGGAGAATAACCAAAAGAGTGGAAAGGGGGATAACCCCAGGGAACGGAGCTAGAGACTAAGAAGTGGTGTGATGTGGTGAGGGCACAACTAAAAAGACTCTTCACATCTTTAACCATCATAACCTAGTTGACAGACATCAAAGACATTGCAGGATGGGCAGGGAGCCAGCAGTGGTTGTGAGGTAGTTGCCAGCTTTATTTACCATCAACTGAATTGATATTGTGCTCTGTGATTTAAACATATTAACGTAAGTGTATAATAATTGTTGTTCTATATTTCAACTATTCCATAAATATTCAGAAAGGACAATATATCAGCACTGTCTATACAACAACCTTCTCTCAGCAAGCATTTACACTCATTGTCTACTGTGTTTCTGGCCCTATGTAGGGACTGAATAAACAGAAATGACTAAGCCATGGTCCCTGGCCTCAAAGAAGACAACCTAATGGTGTACTTTCTTCTGAAATATGCTGATATTCTTACCATACCAGAGTCATGGTTATGGTTGGTTAAACACATTGATTGAATGTAGTCATTTTTTTGGTTGAACCAACAGAAGTTGAGCCTCTTTAGTCAGAGGATAAGTTTTAGATGAGGTGGGACCTGAAGGAAGGATTTGAATACATCAAAGGGAGAAAGGGCATTCCACATGGATGGAAATATGGAAGGGAGAAAGAATCTAGTTTTTAGAAGACAGCATGGCATCTGCCTGACAAGCAGTCAAGGTCATTCAATGAAATCAAGTGGGAGAAAAGGGGATTTCTGCATTGCTTAAAGTGTAAATAAAGTCTTTGGAAAGAGATCTGGCCCTGAAATCAGGAGATCTGGATTTAGTTTTGTAATCTTGAGCCAATCAGTCTTAATCTAGCAAGTATTAATTCTCCTATTCATAGAATGAGGGCAAAATTACATATTTGTCTATCATGCAATGCATATCTTCGTCACAGAAGGGTTTCTAGACTGAATAAGAACATAAAGCAAATTGCTTTAAGCTCTTGAAAGAAAGATGCTCTTCAAATCTAGGGAATTATATTAAGATTTTATATTCATTCACTTTTATATGTGGTTTTGCTAAAAGAGAAAGATTAGTTTGAAGTTTATCCTGCTGTTTTGGTAAAATCGGTAAAAATATCTTCCTGATTGTTTTCTGAGCATAAGGTAAAACTTATTCTCCTCAGCTAAGTAGATTACCAGCTATTTTCTTTGAACACCCAGAGCTCAAAAGTAGCATCTGTCTTATTCATATATAACCTAAAAAATAACATGTAAACTTTTAAATTTAGAGATAAGTTAAATGCATGAAACCATTTTTAGTTCCAAATTTGTTTTTTCCTTTCTGTGTAGTATAAACTGAATCATTCTTAAGGTTAATTTTAGCAGTTTCCAAAAAGGTTAATACAAACAAGTGTCTTCCAAGTATATATTTTAATTGTCTTGTTTTGTTTTGTTGCAAACCTACTAACTTACTTCTCTACTACTCAACTGCATTTGAACAATCATAGACACTTCTTCATTCTTTTCTACAGCTGACTAATGCTCAACTGTCAACTGCCTCTTAAAATCTAAGAAAGATTGGATTTAATCTTTATTTACTGTTTAGTGGAAAGTCCAGTGCAAGAAGAAATGTCCTATTGAGATTTTTTTCCTCTTTCAAAGTAGGTCAGCTTATGAGTCATTTTGGTACCCTGTTCAAGCTGTCCCTCTTCCATCATATTGTCCTAGAGATGGAACTCATTTTGCTTACCTGCTGTCATAGATAATCTTCTCACAAAAGACTTTTTGGCGTTAGCCAAGTTTAATGGTACTTGGGGAAATGGACAGGATCAGCAACACAGCATTGTAAACATATAAATTTCATATTAAATATCCCAGTTCTTTAAAAAATGTTCATTTGTAAGGGTTTTCTGAAAATCAGTCCTTAGCCTTCTGTGTTTTTGGGGTTTACTTCTCCTCTTATTCTCTTAAAAGCGCAACATTAAAAAAAAAATTAAAACAAATCTTCTCATTTTTATAAAGCAGAACTGAATTCCCAGTCCAGTTAGATACTACAAATAGAAGAAACTTACAAAGAAACACCTAAAAATCTGATTTCTAAGTAGTCACAAAACCTTTTTATAAGGTTGTTTTGTTTTTCCTGACAGGGAAGCAAATAATAAACCAACAATAGAAAAACAAATAACCAAGAGAAAGAAAGAGAATGCAATCTAGAAAATCAATAAATAGAACAATGGTGGCAATAATAAACTCTACTCACCCAACAAATATCTATTTCGAGGATCTACTATACATTAGGTATCTTGCTTTACTCTGGAAGCAAGGTGATTAAGATGATGCTCTAGTCTCCATGAACTCCCAGTCAGCCATAGAGATTGAAATAGCAATCATGTAATGGCAGCACGTTTAAATTCATGGAAGCTTAATTTCAAAAATAAGAGCCAATCAGGCTCCCTGACTTCAGACTATACTACAAAGCTACAGTAATCAAAACAGTATGGTACTATGGGATTGACATGTACACACTGCTATATTTAAAATGGTTAACTAACAAGGACCTAATGTACAGCACAGGAAACTCTGCTCAATATTATGTAACAACCTAAATGGGAAAAGAATTTGAAAAAGAATAGATACAGGTATATGTATAACTGAATCACTTTGCTGTACAACTGAAAGTAATATAACATTGTTAATCAACTATACTCCAATATAAAACAAAAAGTTAAAAAAAGAAAACCAGTATGGTACTGGCACAAAAACAGATGCAGAGATCAATGGAACAGAATAGAGATCCCAGAAATAAACCCATGCACATATGGTCCATTAAGCTATGACAGAAGAGGCAAAATATAAAATGGGGAAAAGACAGTGTCCTCAATAAGCGGTGCTGGGAAAACTGGACAGCTACATGTAAAAGAATGAAATTAGAACATTTTCTCACTTTATATATAAAAAGAGACTAAAAATGGATTAAAGACCTAAATCAAAGACCAAAAACTATAAAACTCTTAAAAGAAAACATAGGCAGAACACTCTCTGACTTAAGTCTTAGCAATATTTTTTTGGATCTGTCTCCTCAGGCAAAGAAAACAAAAGCAAAAATAATCAAATGGGCCCTAATTAAACTTGAAAACGTTTGCACATTAAAAGAGACCATTGACAAAATGAAAAGACAGCCTTCTGAATGGGAGAAAATATTTGCAAATGGTATGTCCAAAAAGGGGTTAATATGCAAAATACATAAACAGCTCATACAACTCAGTTTCAAAAAACAAACAACTTGATTTAAAAACAGGCAGAAGACCTGAATAAAAATCTTGCAAAAGAAGACATATAGATGGCCAAAAGGCTCATGAAAAGATGCTCAACATTGCTAATCATCAGAGAAATTCAAATCAAAACCACAATGAGGTATCACCTCGCACCTGTCAGAATGACATTGGACTATTATTGTAACAAAATAATAAGCATAAAATATAAAATGCAACTAATGTAGCAAAAGTCATGTATTTTGAGGAAAATGTGTAGTCCCAAATACTTATATTAGTAAAGATGAAAACCTAAAAATTATTGTGCAAAGTATTCAACTCAAGAAATTAGAAAAACTAGGGCTTCCCTGGTGGCGCAGTGGTTGAGAGTCCGCCTGCCGATGCAGGGGACACGGGTTTGGGCCCTGATCCGGGAAGATCCCACATGCCGCAGAGCGGCTGGGCCCGTGAGCCATGGCCGCTGAGCCTGCTCATCGGAGCCTGTGCTCCGCAACGGGAGAGGCCACAACAGTGAGAGGCCCAAAAAAGAAATTAGAAAAATTATCATCAAACTAAATCCAAAGAAAGTAGAAGAAAAGGAATAATGAAGTAAGAGCAAACATCTCCCTCTCATTCCCTTCTTTCTCTTTTGCTTCCTCCACACCAGTCACACAAGTATTCTGATGAACCTCAAAAACACCAAACATTGCTCTCACACCAGGAGCATGCTGACATTTCCACATACAATGCTTTTCTGAGAGAAACATGGTTCATTTCCTGCTCTTATTCAGGTCTTTCCCCAATGTGATCTTCTCTATGAGGCCTTTCTCGACTCCCTTTTACAAAATTACACTCTATTCTCATTCTTCTTAACTCCTCTACTATGATATATTTTTCTCCATTGAATATATCCCATTTAACACAGAATATACCTTACATGTTTGTGTCATTTACAGTAGAATGGCATATTTGATCACATGAGGGATTTTTTTTCTTTTTTTTTTTAAGAAGATATTGGGGGTAGGAGTTTATTAATTAATTAATTTATTTTTGGCTGTGTTGGGTCTTCGTTTCTGTGTGAGGGCTTTCTCTAGTTGTGGCGAGTGGGAGCCATTCTTCATCGCGGTGCACAGGCCTCTCACTGTCGCGGCCTCTCTTGTTGCCAAGCACAGGCTCCAGACGCACAGGCTCAGTAGTTGTGGCTCACAGGCCTAGTTGCTCTGCGACATGTGGGATCCTCCCAGACCAGGGCTCGAACCCGTGTTCCCTGCATTAGCAGGCAGATTCTCAACCACTGCACCACCAGGGAAGCCCCTACATGAGGGATTTTTAAACTATTTTTTCCCAGTACCTAGAAGACTGCTTAGCCAATAGTTGGAACTCAGTCAACATTTGTTAGGTAAATGAAATCAGTGAATGTAAAAACAAGCTACAGTAATAGAAAAACAAAGTTAAAAATCTGCTTCTTTGAAAAACATAAAATAAATAATTGGCAAATTAATTTTCTTAAAAGGAGAAATTTAAAAAGTAATGTGAATAGTATGAAAATTTTGTCCTACAAAATTTGATAAACTCAATGAAATAAATTTCTTAAAAAAAAGCTATTTAGAAAAAATGATTTAAGAAAAAACAGAAAACCTAAGAGGTAAGGGTCAACTTGTCCAAGACTCATTTCCTACGGCCTGGCTTTCCCAGAAAAGGAGTCTGGTCTCAAGGAAAATTCCATGAAAACTGGTCAGAGCCTTGTGCTTAATATAATCAGTTCTGGAAGAATGCTGACAGAGTAGATCGGGATGCTGGTTCATCATATCATGTAGCTGAATCACGAGTTTTGGGATTCCGACCAGGGAAAAAGTTGGTGCTTCCCAATCTTTAAAAGCTAAGGTGGTCATAAAGTACAGGGCACAAAGGTTCCGCTTGATCACACTGCTGTAATTTCAGGGCTTGAATGCCAGCTCTTGATCACATCTCTTCCAGACCATGAATGTTGAAGAAACTACCATATCTTTTTGCTGTTATAGACTCTAGTCCAGTTCTTCCCTAATCATGCAACTTAAAAACTTCAAAGCCTAGGAACTGGGGCTTCTCGTATGGAAATTTGATGTATAGCCTTGCAAGATCCTGTATACTGCTCCAGACTACATAGAACAATGGTGGAAACTCAGGTTAGCTACTGTGACGTCTCCCCAGGAAAAGCTGTCCCAGAAGACCAGTTGTGTGTGAGGTCTGGATGTTCATCTTCAGTTGAGCATGTAAACCAGAACAGGTTTCTCAATAAAAGAAATCAGATTTTTTTTTACAAAAAAGCAATAAACCCAGATAATTTTATAGTTGAATTCTACCAAATATTCAAGGAACAAATAATTTCAATCTTGCATATACTCTTCCAGAGAAGAGAAAAGGAGGAGAGACTTTCCAACTAACTTTTCTCAGATTAGCATATTTTGATATCAAAACTAGATAAAAACAATACAGTCAACGATGGCCTATCTCACTGAAGTACAGAGATGCAACGGGTAATTATAGATATGATGAAGGGGCTAAAGAGGAGACAGGAAGAAAAGAGTAAGTGTATTAACATCATCTTAATATAGCAGAGACACCACTGGAGTCATACCATCTATAATTGCTGGAACAAGTACTAGAGGTTTAAATATGTTATTTACAGTTACAATGGGAATGATGGAAGCATTTAACTAATAATTTTTAAATTGCCTGGAGAATGGGCTAAAGAGAAATGAAAGAATGTGACTTACATTCCCACCTTCAGTACCAGGAAGTTGAAAATATATTTTATTGCTAATGAATTAAGAAATGAGAGATTGAACAATCTATTTAGCAATATCACAGTAACCAACAGAATTTAAAAGAATGAGGGGAGTGGCTCTAAGAGAGTGTGAAGTTGAACATCCCCTGTAATGTGAGCTTTAACCAAAATCTCTTTACAATTATTTATATGTTTTGCTTTTAATTGCTATGTTGGTGGTTCAAGCCCAGTTAGGGGCATAGTTATTTTGAAAGACAACATACTGCAGTAGAAAAAGGAGATCTGACTTATGGTCTTTCTTTCAAAACCAACCAGATATTTAGTATTTGACATATCACCTGATCCCAGTTACCTTATATGCAAAATGGAACTGAAAATACATCACAGCTTGTTGACTGGGAGCTGGAAGTAAATGATCACAGTACTTAGTAATGCTAAGTACTGTAATTAATTGTTTTAAGTTAGCCCACAAGCAGATGGCTGAGACATAGAAGAACGTTATGGTAGAATGAGAACAGATCTGGTAGACAAGACCTGTATTCTTGTTCTAACTCTGCTGCTAGTATCTTTGGCGATTCTCAGTAGTCACTTGTCCTTTCCAGGTCTCGTTTTGCCTTTCATTGTCCATTTTTCTCTCTTCAGTAATGAGGAGGTAGGAGAACATGCCCCTTGTCTCCAGTTAGTTGGAAGAGGCATTGCTTCTAAACTGG
The DNA here is from genome assembly GCF_000442215.2 of Lipotes vexillifer. Classification (NCBI taxonomy): domain Eukaryota; kingdom Metazoa; phylum Chordata; class Mammalia; order Artiodactyla; family Lipotidae; genus Lipotes; species Lipotes vexillifer. Next base: position 269,836 of record NW_006781377.1, on the reverse strand, counting down.
AAAATTTAAGTATTTTACATTTTGCTTTTCAGATGCAGCTGTAGGTTGGGCTACTTCCATCACAAACTATATCACCAAATTTAACATTTCTTATAGATGGAATTATATGTAGTCATATTCTGTCTAATGAATGTGTCTCTTTGGTCCTTGCACACCTGTATTTTGTACAGATTCTTTCATGAAATAAATGATCAGTAACATTTTCTTCTTGACAATGACCTCTTTCTGGTCTTTAATATTTTGATAGCCACAGTGTTTCAATAGTCATTTTCCATAAGGCACTCATTAGTTTATGAGGCCAAGTTTGAGTTTAGAATATCAAGGTAGTACCAACTATCCTTTATCTATATCAATGGAATTTTGTGTTTGATTGGTTTAATTCTCTCATTCTTATTATTTAAAGTATGTAGTATACAAATTACATTTGATAATATGTATTAAAAGTATAAATACCAATGTTGCTGTGATTTTAAATGTCATCCTTCAGTGCTCCTATGAAAAAATTCAACGATGGGTAGGATGCTGGATTCATATTAGATTTCTCACCTAATATTTATAGTATTTGATTTCTTTTTTAAATTAAAAAATTATTTATTTTTTAATTGAAGTATAGTTGATTTACAATGTTGTGTTAATTTCTGCTGTACAGCAAAGTGATTCTGTTTTATATATATATATATATATATATTTTTATATATATATATATATATATATATATATTCTCTTTTATATTCTATAATATTTGGTTTCTTATTAGGCAAATAAATAGGTAATCAATTTTTAAAAACTTGCTCCTGAATAGTCATTCTGTGAGTGTCTGACATTACTTAGGGTAGCATTAATGTCACCATGTTTTCCTGCATCTGGGGAGTACTGTCACAGTGCTTGATTATTTCACCTAACAGGCTCTTGGAAGGATGGACCCTGATGTGGCAGTTTAGCTATACATTAGTATGGGTTGTGTTAGAGCCAATTGCTGTCTGACCTCTCCTCCCAGTAGAGGCAGTGTAGCGCCATCTGTACATCTTTTAGTCACATTAAATCATGTCATTTAAAGAGCCTCTGAATGTGAACGAATTTACCTTATGCTTAGGAGAGAAATCAGTCGAACTGTTGAACTACAAGTCTGTGTTCATCTGCATCACCAATTTTCATATTGTTTGAATACTCTCTTCTCTGGACTGGTAATAACACTGTCAGAGACTGTTTAAAATTTGCTACTGTCATAATTAGAACATTACTAAGGATTAAAAAATTGTCATTAAGGTAATTTAAACTCTATATTTACATGTAGGTCCCAGGGCTAGGGTCAAGACTGTCTTTCCAAACTAGATACGGACGTTTGCAGGCATAATCCTGCCAAGGAGCTGCCATGCCAAAGCATACTCACATGAAGGGCTGAGGAATTTTATGGACACAAATCACTCTAAAAGAAACAGGATTCCATGCTATCCTCTTTCTTTTAGTGATTTGTGTAGTGAGGTGGATGGACCTAGAGTCTGTCATACAGAGTGAAGTAAGTCAGAAAGAGAAAAACAAATACCGTATGCTAACACATATATATGGAATCTAAGGAAAAAAAAAAAAAGGTCATGAAGAACCTAGGGGTAAGACGGGAATAAAGACACAGACCTACTAGAGAACGGACTTGAGGATATGGGGAGGGGGAAGGGCAAGCTGTGACAAAGTGAGAGAGTGGCATGGACATATATATACTACCAAACGTAAGGTAGATAGCTAGTGGGAAGCAGCTGCATAGCACAGGTGGTTTGTGACCACCTAGAGGGGTGGGATAGGGGGTGTGGGAGGGAGGGAGACGCAAGAGGGAAGAGATATAGGGATATATGTATATGTGTAACTGATTCATTTTGTTATACAGCAGAAACTAACACACCATTGTAAAGCAATTATACTCCAATAAAGATGTTTAAAAAAAAAGAAAAAAAGAAATAGGATTGAAATGACCAAACCTATTGAAGGAACTTCTTCTGGACACATGGCCACGCACATGGCCTAGACCTGCACAATCACAATTCACCATAACCCTAGGCTCAGTCATTTTTTCCCCCCAGAAATAGGCATGTGAATAAGCTAAGACCAAACAGAGCCTTCCCCAGAACTTTCGTTACAGAGAATTGGGTAAGACTGTCTCTTTGCGATGAATTTGCTTATCCTGTATACCATGATTGAGTGTGCCAGAGACCACTTAATGCTTACACACAGAGTGAGTCTGACTTATAATTGGAGAGTTAGAGCTCTCATTACAGTATTTAAGTTCCGCCCTTTGGGCCACCCAGACCTGAAGCAGTAATAGGACTCCTGGACCACTGGACTTAAAAATCACATGAGCTTTTTTTGTTTTTTATTTACTTGTTCAAGTCAGTGATCCCTGAAGCAGCAGCATTAACTTCATCTGAGAACTTGTTAGCAATGCTCATTTCTGAATCAGAACATTTGGGGATAGGCCCAAAGGTTTAACAGGCCTTCCGGGTAACTCTGATACAGTAAAGGTTGGGAAACTGGTTTAAAATGTGTTTTTAACTTCATTTTTTTTTAAATTGAAGCATAGTTGACTTACAATATTGTGTTGGTTTAAATTATTTTGAATTTAGTTTCTGGCCGTCTTCAGTTGGTGAAGTCCTGATATAGCAATGACAAATAAGAAATTTTATAACAGTTTTAATAACGGATTAGAAGAATTTTGGTTTAAAAACTCTTCTCACTTGGCCATGGCAGACACCAAATTTTTGAATAGGTATATTGTCAGGAAATTCCTAGAATCTATGGTCTCAGGTTAGCTTTGTACCCACTTAGCCTCAAATAGTCACAGGCCATTTGAAGACAAACATTGAAGAATCTGTTCCATCTCGAACTTCAGATCATTAGAATTTTCAAACTCTGGGGGATACAGACGGGAGTCTTCTCTGAAACTTTATGTCAGCTTGAGCACATTCTATTTAAGCTAAAAGAACTGCTTAATTTTAGCTTCAATATCTAGGTTTAGAAGGGAACCTTTATAGATTGTCTCAAGGGGGGATTTAGTTCCTCAATCTAAATATCTCTGCCTTTGATCCAATTCCAATTTACTTTAACCTAAGAGGGTGCATGTTGTTTTCAGCTGGTTTAGTGCTGGATACTGTGTCATCAGTATAAAAATATAGTCAGAAATCCCTTGTGAGTTAATGGTATAATAGCAGTAGGCTCTCTGATTAACAATAAAGAATATAAAAATACATGCTTTTAAGAAATATTGTATTACAAAAAAAGAAGGTTGTCCTTTACACGCTTATGAATGCAGAATATGTCATGTGGAAAGCACAGGATTTCCTTTAATGTTATTTTTTAATATTAGATGTCTCTGCAATGCATGTTGATGATCTGGCAGATTCAATTTTCATGATGCCTTCTTTTGAGAGGATATCTGATTTGAAGCATAATATCTACAAAAATAATATCTCACTGTGCACTTTGTATTTAAACAAGTTTAAACAAGACTAACAGCAATTACTTACTAATTTTAAGAGCTGGACTATGAAAACAGAAAGAGGCTAATCTATAAAATTCTTTGCAAGGAAATGGACAAAATTGGAAAAATATTTAATTAATGTTTAATTGTAATTAGAGGTTATGTTATATGATATCACCTTTACAGGTTATGGATCTATCTATCATCTCTACTGCTCAGAGACCTTACAGGGAAGGTGGCCTTGATGGCTATTAATATAAGCCAGCTTCCCATTAGAAGCATTTACTAGTATATTACAGAGTCTCCTTTTCTAGACATCCAAGTATGCTCTAAAATTCCATTGCCACATGTCAGTATTTTAAAGAAACCTGTGTCTAGAATTTACAGTGTAGTTGAAAATTATCGTCAAACAGAAGCCAGATTGCCTTTGGTCCTTATTTACTGGCTTCTAATTCACTAAAATAGAATTCATTTGTTCCATAGGCAAGTCATATCAATTCTTACTTTTTCTATATTTATATGACGTTTTTGACCAGGGAAACAAAACAACAACAACAACAAACAAGCATTAACTCTGAGATCAAACAAACATTTGTTAAAATTCTGGTTGTACCAAATACTTACTAGCTGTATGGTGTTGGGAAATATACTTTTCTAAGGCTTTGTTTCCTTAATGTAAAAAGATGATGACCACTCTTTCTCAGGTAGATTGCCTATCTCTGCTTTGCTCAGTTCTTCTTCTAGGGTTTTACCTTGTTCCTTCATCTGGAACATGTTCCTCTGCTGCCTCATTTTGTCTAAGTTGCTATTGGTATTTTTTTTAAACAGGAAGAATTTAAAATTTTTATTTATTTATTTTTTTACAACATGGATTTTATTTTTTTAAATTTTTATTGGAATATTGTTGATTTACAATTTTGTGTTAATTTCTGCTGTACAGCAAAGTGAATCAGTTATACATATACATATATCCACTCTTTTTTAGATTCTTTTCCCACATAGGTCATTACAGAGTACTGAGAACAGTTCCCTGTGCTATGCAGTAGATCCTAATTAGTTATCTATTTTATATATAGTAGTGTGAATATGTCGATCCCAATGTCCCAATTTATGCCTCCCTCCCTTCCCCCTTGGTAACCATAAGTTTGTTTTCTACATCTGTGACTCTATTTCTGTTTTGTAAATAAGTTCATTTGTACCATTTTTTTAGAGTCCATGTATAAGTGATATTTGTCTTTCTCTGTCTGACTTACTTCACTCATGTTGCTGCAAATGGCATTAGTTCATTCTTCACTGCTGGTATTTTTATGTATGTAGTAGGTTAGTTACATGTCTCGAACTTGGAGAAGTGCCTGCTGTGTCCCTGCAGTGCACTTCCCTCTCATCACCAAGCTATATTTTCCAGGGATTTCCCCTAGGAGGGCTGCGTGAGTCCTTCCGTTGTGGCAGGCTAACTATGTGGGCAGTCTGGTAGGCTGATTGGCCCCTGGTCTGGTCGGTTGCCAGGTGACTTCCTATTTGTCAGAATGGCTATCATCAAAAAGGGCTTCCCTGGTGGTGCAGTGGTTGAGAGTCCGCCTGCCGATGCAGGGGACACGGTTTCGTGCCCCAGTCCGGGAAGATCCCACATGCCGCGGAGCGGCTGGGCCCGTGAGCCGTGGCCGCTGAGCCTGCGCGTCTGGAGCCTGTGCTCCGCAACGGGAGAGGCCGCAGCAATGAAGCCCGCATACCACAAAAAAAAAGGAAAAAAAGAACACAAATTAGAAAAAAAAAAAAGAACACAGATAAGAAATGTTGGCGAGGATGTGAAGAAAAGGGAAGCCTTGTATATTGTTGGTGGGAATGTAAATTGGTGCAGCCACTGTGGAAAGCAGTATAGAGCGTTCTCAAAAAACTAAAACTAGAACTACCATGTGACCCAGCAATTCCAATCTTAGGCATATATCTGAAAAAAACAAAGATACATGCATCCCAATGTTTATAGCAGCACTATTTACAATAGCCAAGATATGGAAGCAACCTAAATATCCATCAACAGATGAATGGATAAAGAAGATGTGGTATATGTATACAATGGAATACTACTCAGCCATAAAAAGATGAAATTTTGCCTTTTGCAGCAACATGGATGGACCCAGAGGGCATTACAGTAAGTGAAATAAGTCAGAGAAAGACAAATACTGTATGATATCACTTATATGTGGAATCCAAAAAACACAACAAACTAGTGATTATAAAAAAAAGAAGCAGACTCACAGATATAGAAAACAAACTAGTGGTTACCAGCGGGGAGAGGGAAGGGGGAGGGGCAATACAGGGGTGGGGGGAAAAGGGTTATTATGAGATTATATGAAATCATGTATGTGAAACTTTTGAAAATTGTAAGGCACTAATTTTAAAAAAATGTGAAGAAAAAAAGGTGACCAACACCAATATCCCAGACTGCTGGGATTCGATGAGAGCATGCACTTAAAGCAGGTAGTACATTCTCAGCCTAGTGTCCATGCTGATCTCTGTAATTTTTGTGTATCCTCTTCCTACTGCCTTTGTGTATGCTATTCTCTTGGCTGAATGTCCAGCATAGTGCTACCCATATTTTTAAATGCAAGGGGGTCTGAGACTTTGATGTCCAGGGTTGGTGTAGTTCTACGGGTGTGATTACTGACAATGTACTTTCAGTGGAGGAGGATAAACTTTCCCGAGCACAGGTGGACCATTCTTCAGTCAAATGTATTCACCCCTTCAAATTTCAGGGTCAGTCTCTGCAGAAAACTTTCCCTGATTCTGCTAATCTCGCTGGCTGCATGACCTCCATTTATGCTTCTGCACATTGTATTCATTCTGCTGTCAAAGGTTTTCCATGTGTCTTCTGTCCCTCTTTTCCATTACATTGCATGTTCTTTGAATGCAGATGTATTATTTGCTTTAAAGTTTCAGCATCTATTACAATGTGAAACATTTGTCCTAATCAGTAAGAGCTGTTGAATAGTTACATTCCTCTTTTCTTTATAAACTTTTTTTGAGTTTATACCACCAAAATACACAATTAGAAAGCTGGATAAAACCAACTGTCGCAGAGTTGCATATATATAACAGGACATATGTGCTGTAGGCACACTGGGTTGGTGTAGCCATTCTGGAAAGTGACCTGGTGCATCTAGCCAAATTGAGGATATACTTACCAACCACTCAGCAATTCCAGTCCTGGCTATACATCCTAGAGAAATTCCCAGACAAGGCTGAAAGGGGATTTGTAAAATTATGTTAATGCTAGTGTTATTTATGGTAGCAGAGTTGGAGGCAATCTGGGTGACCATCACTAGAAGAGCAGACAGACCCAGTGTGTTGGGTCACACGCTATACTAGGTGACATTCAGAGATAAAGAACCATACAGATGAACACCCAGAAACATGCGTGGACCTTTAATGCTGAGTAAAAAAGTAACAAGAATTTGTTACACATTACATTTATGTAAATTAGAAATTTGTGCACACAAAATAGCAAGACACATTTTCAATAACATATAAAAACAAGAGTATATGTTAAATACATTTGAATGATTGCTTTGGTAGGAGGAAAATGAGAATGAAGAATCCTGATAAAGGAGAAAAATAAATTTAAAATGAAAAGAATAAAACTTATAGGAGGATAAAAAATACAAACAAAAGTCCTACAAGTCTTTTAAGAAATTTGAAGTCTGTAAAGCAATTATACTCCAATAAAGATGTTAAAAAAAAAAAAAAGAAAGAAAGAAATTTAAAGTCAGGGAGTGTGATTCCTCCAGCTCTGTTCTTCCTTCTCAAGATTATTATTTCTATTTGGGGTCTTTTGTGTTTCCATACAAATTTAAAAATTACTTGTTCTAGTTCTGTGAAAAATGCCATTGGTATTTTGATAGGGATTGCATGGAATCTGTAGATTGTTTTGGGTAGTATGGTCATTTTCACAGGATTGATTCTTCCACTTCAAGAACATGGTATATCTTTCCACCTGTTTTTGTCGCCTTTAATTTCTTTCATCAGTGTCTTATAGTTTTCTGAGTACAGGTCTTTCACCTCTTTAGGTAGGTTTATCCCTAGGTATTTTATTCTTTTTGATGTGATATGGTAAATGGGATTGTTTCCTTAATTTCTCTTTCTGATAGTTTCTGATAGTTCATCAGTGTACAGAAGTGCAACAGATTTCTGTATATTAATTTTGTATTCTGAACTTTACTGAATTCATTGATGAGTTTTAGCTCCAGGAGTTTTCAGGTGACATTTTTAGGATTCTCTATGTATAGTATCATGTCATCTGCAAAGAGTGACATTTTTACTTCTTCTTTTCCAATTTGCATTTCTTTTATTTCTTTTTCTTCTCTGATTGCTGTGGCCAGGACTTCCAAAACTATGCTGAATAAAAGTAGCGAGAGTCATCATCCTTGTCCCCGATCTTAGAGGAAATGCTTTCAGCTTTTCACTGTTAAGTATGATGTTAGCTGTGGGTTTGTCATATATGACCTTTATTATGTTGAGGTAGGTTCCCTCTATGCCCACTTTCTGGAGAGTTTTTATCATAAATGATGTTGAATTTTGTCAAAAGTACTTTTTCTGTATCTATTGAGATGATCACATAGTTTTTATTCGTTAAAATAACAACATCAACAACAACACTGATAAAACTTCAGAGATCTCTGATCTTGGACCTAATTTGTGGCAAAAAGGCTAAATGCACCGAGAAGGTTGCAATTGTCTGTAAATATAGGACCTGTTATGGTATCTCCCTCAGGAAAATGGTGAAGAAAATTGAAATGAGCCAGCACACCAAGTACACTTGCTCCTTCTGTCACAAAACCAAGAGGGAGAGCTAGCTGTGGGTGTCTGGTACTGTGGTTCCTGCATGAAAATGGTAGCCGGTGGTACTGACCCTACAATACCACTTCTGCAGTCACAGCAAAGTCCATCATCAGAAGACAGAAGGAATGGAAAGATCAGAAGCTCCTCCATGGGAAACACTGCTAGCCTGTAACAAATGGATTCATTTATGTAACCCCCCAATAAATATCCTCAGAGATTCCTAAAGTTTAGTGACTGCTAAAAGAGAAAGAAATAGATTATAGAAAGGAACTAACCTGGGAGCTGTTATCTAAGAATAACCTTTGTTTTCTTAGAAGAAAAAAAAAAATCCATCTTATGCCAGGAAGGAAAAGGTGAGATCCAAGGAATCTGCATTCCTTGAAAGATTTCTGAGTGATTCTGAATTAAATGGCTGGCACTTTAGAAAGTTGCTCTAAAGGGCTAGTCTTGAAATCAGAGCCCATCATTCACAGGCTTTTTCCTTTCTGCCCCAAAATAGGAAACAGAAGCTGATAGTCACCAAGAGAAACAGAAAACTCATAGAGCAAATAATAGTTCTTTTTGAACCAGCGAAGTGAGGCAGTGTTAACAAGCATCAAAAAACAAAAACTAAGACCAAACCCAGGAAAGCAACAGCAACAAGTGGAAAAGAAACAAAAAGCAAGTATTAAGGACACTTTAAAGGTATGGTCTGAAATCAAGAGAGAAGAATGGAATTAAGACCACAGCACCTTCACACTGTACATATGATAAAGTGAAAAGGAAAAGCAAAGTTTGGAAATGATGTTTGGTATCAAAGTTTGGTAACAAATTCAGAAAGTAGTTAGAAAATGTTTGATTGGATGATGAAATAAAACATGAAATGAGATTAAAATAAATTGAAATGTATTAATACAAGTAATTGAAAAGCCAGTTTTATCCAGTAACTGGTAAGCCAGGTAGCTCATACACAAACAGAAAAAGAAACAAGCCCAAATCTCCACAGTCTAGAAACCGAACTGCCCATCTCTATTTCAGATAGTGTGTTACACTATTGATGAACATTAAAGCAGCACTTTTAGAATCTGAAACCAATGTTTGACTTAAAAAGGAGACTCAGGTGATGAAAATAAGGACGTGGATTGTATTAAGATCTAAAGGGTCATCAGAAAAAAAGTTCAGAGTTGCAATGAAAATACATCTAAAAATATTTTAAAATATTCTCTTAAAATTTATATTTAGTGAGAGCCTTTTGGTATGGATACTTTGCAAAAAGTAATTCAGTTACTTCTTAATGTGATTTTTTAGGAACTTTCAGTTTTTGATATATTGTCTCTCCCATTTAAGTGTTTTCTTCAAATTGGGTACAGTAACAACAGCACTTTCATGTGTTTTTATTATGCTAATGAAAAACTTACTTATTTAACTTGGCGTCTAAATACCTAAAAATGATTTACTTTGAATCGTTAGTCTCCATTTAATCAAGCAGGATGAAGTGAGGGGTATTGGTTGTCATATCTTTTCCCTATAAAAGAATATTTAATCTTGAAGGCGACACTTATCTTGCTCTGAGATAACTATGAGGGTATCAGATCCAGAACATTCTACCGGGACTGGGTGAAGGGCTTCCATTGCACTTGTGGGTGTTCTGTCCCCATTTGTTTCTCTATTTTTTTTGTCGAAGTATGGCTCCTGTTCTCACTTCAATCTGATGGAGGAGAAAAAAAAAAAAGTTTCTCTGGCTTTGCCGTCCACCTGCCTCCCATTTCAGTGGTGCATTAGCTGTATCTGCACAGAGCAGAAACAGGGAACCTAGGTAGAGTCGGTGTCTCAGCCCCAATCCTGAAACTGATGACGGCTTTTTTTTTTTTTTTTTCCCTACCCTATTTTATTCACATTCTTACAAAGTTAAAGGCAAGCTTGCTTCAGTTTTATCTTGTTTTCGTTTTCTCCACCTCCGTTTCTCAGGTCCGGATGTACTGAAGATTATGCGTGGAGATCTGACACCCATCTTTCCTGGGTTATGGAATCCCAGCAGATTAAACTATGAACACAATAGCGCTACATTCTTTTTAAGGCTACTGGAGAAACACTCCCTCCCCCCCCCTCCCCGCCCTCTTAGTTCAGTTGTACGAGTGTTTGAAATAAATCAGCCAAGTTTAAAAGGGTTTTTTTTTTTTTTAAATAATAAAGGTATGAATAGATGTAAAAAGGGTTTGATCGTCATTTTGGATCTTTACAAAGGAGATCCTGAAAATCTCAAGGAGGCTAGAATTCTAGGGGATAATTTCAGAAGTGAATTTGGACTTTATTCTTGAATAATTCATAATTTTAAAAAAATACCGTTGCCGGAAAAGTTGTTTCCAAATCGAGTTCACTCTCCTTCTATGTTAAAACTACACTTGCGGGTTAATCCTGTAGCAGTGCTTTTGTTTCAAAACAAAATTCAAAGTTGTGCCATTAAAATAACGTGCTGAAAATTAAGCAAAATGTAACCACTACAGTTGGAAAATATAAAATATTTGGTTGAGATGACTCAGAGGCAACAATAAACTAGAAAAGAAGAGGTTTTTCATTGTAACAAGCGCTGTTCTCAGCCTTACTATACATGCGAAGATTAATTTTTCCTTCCCTTTTTCCTTCTCTGCCTCATCCTCTTTCGCCTCCTCTTGCTATTATTGTAATGATCAAACCCGGAGTCCCTGAAGCAGAGAATATCTTTATTTTGCTCTCCATTTTGTTGCCCTAGAATGTAAGTTAGACTTCTTGAAAAAGTTTGTTTGTTGCCCACCTACCTTAGTAAATTCACGATGAGTATTTGTTGAAAGAATGAATGATTGAATGGTTGAATGAATTAGATGTCATACCCCCTGATAACAACTCATGGTCTTCCAACCAACATACATTCTCTTTTATTTTTTTCCCTTAGATTATAATTAAAAGTTGATGTCATAATCAGCTTCAGCTTTTGTGCATATAAAGGTTCTCTGATTTTGAAAGCCACCAACCAAAACCATTCTTGGGCTTTTTGATAGAACAAGAGACATGTCTATGTAATAATGATAAAACTAGAGAGAATAACCACTGCAGTTATTTGGAATTAGACGAGGAACCCCTAATTTTTGCTTGAATGAGGTTTTATTTTTCAGTTTATGTGGCTGCTTTGTAGAAACAGCCAAAACCAAAAAGCTTTTCCCTACATACCTCCAGAAAAGGAGATCCTGCGACTGTCTTATTTGGAAATGTTTCTTTGTCAAATGTCCTCCTTCCATAGAACTTAAATTCCCTGAAAATATAGCCTATGCTCTGGTGCAATGCCAGGAAAAAGACATTACAACTGAATAACCATATATCTTTAATGCTCAAATTGACTCACTCATCAAGATTAATCTAACTTTTTTTCATGATACTTTTTTACCACTCTGAAAAGTATGTTTTTAACTCCTTCTGGCCTTCCTCCCTGAGCTTGGTAAATCATCCTAATTTTAAAAGATAGAGGAAAATTTGGGTTAATGATTCTATATCCATGTTGTAAATTTTTTCTCCTTTAACTACATAGTGCCTATCTTCTTGCTGACTTCATCAGTTTAATGACACATTTCAACCAATTTCAATGTTTTAAATTTGAATTTATTAAAAAAATTTAACTTGCATTACACTTAAGGTTTCTTCCATATTACAAGGTCTCATTTCAAGACGGAAAAATACCCGCTTTGTATGCCAGGCATCCCTGCCCTTTGATGGTAGTGTTTTTTCCTCTAGATTTCTAAAGTTGTTATTGCAAAGATTTGAGGCAAAATTAGTTCGGAGTAGTTGTTGCCAGAGCAGAGACCTATCTGCTTTGAAGGCCTTTGTCCAGAACAATGTTTACACGTAGTAGGCACTCAAAAAGTATATGTGACTGATGGTGAAAACTACCACTAACTATTCACATGGCTATTATAAGAGCAAAGTTTATATGGAGAAAAATCAGTATATCTATTTATCTTCTTTTTTTTTCTTTTAAATAAATGCATAGTTAAAATAGATCACAAATATACAGAAATCCATTATATATTTTCTTTTAACCTGAACTTCACTGTGACATGTAAATTGACTTGTTTATGCTAATAGCAGCCATTTAGGAGTAAATTCCCAAAGTACTGCATGATAATTAGATTGGGCATAATTCACACACTGTGTGTTACTTTGAAAATGGGCTCCTTCAAAAAGGTATCAGCTAGAATAGAGCGTGTACCTCCAAACTGTCTCTAAAAGGATTCTCATTACATAAAACCACACACACAGTGTGAAAAAGATAATGTTGGCACTTAATGCAGAAAAATCATGCAACATGTTCCTTTTTGGTTCATTTACTACCATATGCTACTTGAGTAATGAAAACCTATTTGGTATAGTGACAGACGTGGATATACTTGAAAATCCTAGGCCATAATGAAGCCTTATATTTGTTATTTTGGAAATGACTACTAAGTGTTCAATCATGAAACATCTCCAGATTATTAGAAAATTTCATTTGATCTGTCCCCTATAAGGACTAGAGGAGGACTTTAAGTTTTCTTTTTTCATTACCCAGTTCCTGTGTAATGAAAATTCTTCCAAATTTGGAAATGCCTAATAACTATGCAGTTCTGATAGTACTAAATTAATTAATATTTAAACATTTTATCTCCATAAGAGAATGCTATTAAAGAATTACGGGTTGCCAAAACACTCATATTTATCATTACTTTTTATGATATCAAACAGAACTGTGAATTAAATATTAATTTAAATTATTCTAAAATGTATCAAAAATTCTATTAATTATCTAAATTATTCTAGGTTGTGGAAGAATCTGGAGTACAAATAATAAACTTTATCAATATTTAAACAGAAACGAATTAAATAACTTATTTAATATTACTGAGAAGCAATGTCTACAGCTCAAATCTGAACAAATAAAAACCATGTTTTGCTGTTTATTTTATGTGATTGCAGGAGACAAACTGCTTCCAAGATATGGAAATAATTAGAAACACACAGGCAAATGATAGCAAATATTTTATGAATATGGCTTTTTAACTTTTCTGGTAGGTTATAAAAAGATTTTATGCCAGGACAAAAAAATTATGATCCACTTTTTTTTTTATGTAGACTCATTCCATTAAGCTAGTAAGCTTTTCAGGTATTTAGGGTGACTTGAGACCAAACTATGAATCTACAAGTTTTAATTCAGTTGAAAATTTTGAAATTATCTGTCCAAAAACTTAGTGAATATGCACAATTGTGTGGGATTATACCTTTTGCTTAAAGTAACCTCAAAGGTGTTTTTCTATGGTGGACTTTTAACCCGCAAATTTTTATAGCTACCGTTTATTGAGATAATATCTTCCTATTTTCTGTAGTGTTGGTATAAATTAAAATGTAATGAAAAATAGGTACTTGCATGTAGCCCCTAAAGCCTCATACAACTAAAAACAGTCGTTGATAAATTACAAAGGGAAAAATAAAACAATTCACAGTGGTGCTTCGCTAATGCTGAATTTTAAGTAAATATAAAAAAGCAATGAGGTCAAACAAAGAGTTTTACTAAACAGTTAGAAAACTAACTGAGGCCTTTGAAGTATAAGCAACACCCTCTTCTCTTGATTATCCCTCTCCCACATATATTATACTAGGTATTGTCTGAATCAGAAAGAATCTAGGGCAGAAACAATGTGAATAAGGGAACAGCAATTCTGTACTTTAAGTTCCAGGTATCAGGAGCATGTCTTGCCTGTTGCAGTCTTAGTCCTAGATTATAGAACACTTCCTATGAGACAGCCAGAGGAAGATGGAATTTCTGAAGCCACGGGTGCTCGCTCTAGGATCTTGAAGTCCAGCAGTATGGCATTAAGGAGCAGACATAGGCACAAGTCAAATAGAATCTTGGTGGATGGAGGCTCCAGGTTGAGGTTGGCATGGATGGCAAAATGAAGAAGAAAATGGAAGGAGAAGTTAAATACGCGTTTTTACCCTTCTGGTTTTATCTTCTCTTTTCCCTTTTCTTTTCTTCTTTCCTAATTGCTCTCTAAAATAGTTTGGGTTGGACAGGAGTGACAATGTGATTGGTTTCCAGGGAAGGAAAAGAGGAAAGAACAGTTGGCCAAATGGTATTTTTCCTACTTTTCTCCTCATTCTTAGCTTTGCTTCATAGATGTTCTGTTCCCATCTCCCAACCCACCTCCCTATTTCCAATCTTTGTTCTCTTTCCCCAAGCTTAGGGTGGAAGGGGCCAGAAGTAGTAATCCATAGAAGACAATCATTCCACCATCTTTCTTTTCCTTCAACTCTCCTGGCTTTTAGAATGAGAAGTAAAGAACATGTAAATTTTCTTTTCAACACTTGTATTTCCTTTCTACCACTGGCTTCATAATTGTCCATCCTGTCAGCCTAAACACTACTGCTATACTGTGCTGGGATTTGGGGCCTTGTATGTACAAAGTACCTTCTGGAAGAGAAAATTCTGGTCCTACTCAGAGCTGTACTGTTAAGTAACCTCCTCATTTTTTGTGTAACCCAAATTAATATTGCAGCCCCAAGAAGTCCAGTCTAAATATTGCACGAAACACACTCTAGCAAACGATGGGAGTGAAAAGGAATCCAGATCTTTACTTTCAGTTCTCAAAAATCGTGAAAGGGGGCTTCCCTGGTGGCGCAGTGCTTGAGAGTCCGCCTGCCGTTGCAGGGGACGCGGGTTCGTGCCCCGTTTCGGGAGGTGAGCCTGCGCGTCCGGAGCCTGTGCTCCGCAACGGGAGAGGCCACAACAGTGAGAGGCCCGCGTACTGCAAAAAGAACAAAAACAAAAAAAAAAAAAAAATAAAAAAAAAAAAAAAAAAAAAATCGTGAAAGGAAGTCTGGTTTAAAAATCGAGGGACTTCCCTGGTGGTCCAGTGGTTAAGACTCCGTGTTTCCATTGCAGGGGACACGGGTTCCATCCCTGGTCTGAGAACTAAGATCCCGCATGATGCATGGCATGGCCAAATAAATAAATACATAAAATAAAATAAAATACACAGTTCCACTCTTTAAATCCACTTTCCACTGTTCCTCTTGTTCTACCACTTTCTCACTTGCTGCTTTGATACCTCTTTCTCTCTACCTCCAGACTTTCAATTCCCCATCATAAATTGCCTATGGTGAGGGCCTTTTTCTTTTTCTACTTTTTTTTCCCTTCAAACTTATCCTATGCCCTCTCCAGTAAATTTCTATCCTTTCTTTTTCTTTTTCCCTACGCTTCAATCTCTTATCTGGTTCTTCTCTCCCGCAATTCCCGTAATGTGGCTGATAAGGCTAGGGTGGAGATGAGGGCGTGGGGCCTGGGGTCGGGAGAAGTAAGGAATTTAAAGATGCTCCGAATACTCACACATTCATAACTTTTGCCCTTATTATAACATCTTTAATTACCTTATTCCTCTGGTATCTCCTTTTCAATTTCCAACATATTCAAGTCTCTTATCATCCTGAATAATTCCCCCAAATTTCCTTAAAATCCAATCTTTCATCCTAATCCTCAGACTCAGACAACTCATAAAAATAGCTCACTCATGCTGCCCTCACTTTCTAATCTTCCTTTTTTTTTTTTAAATCCCACTGAAGCCTGGCTTCCAGACCTGCTTAGATTACCAGTCACCAAATTTAATGGCCTTGTTTCAGGCCTTAATCTGCTTGACTCCTCTGAAGGTTTAGCATTCTTTTCTCAAACTTTCCTGTTTCTGTCTCCCCCAAATATTTTGTGTTTATTTCTCCAATTACTTCTTCTTAGCCCTCTTCTCTTCTCTTCTTACCATACACACATTCCAGAGAATAATTTCAACCATTTTCTGGATGAGTCCCAGATCTTTAACTCCAGCCAAGCTTTGCTAGAGAGTTATCAGAGGCCCCTTAGAGTCTAATGAAAGACATCAACACCAGCAAGAAGAAGAAAAAAGACAACTAGGCAACAAGTATACTAAATTTTATATTTATATTTGTTTTCTCAGGCTTTACAAACTCCCTGAAATTCACCCATAGACAATCTGCCAATCTGCTCCAGAGTGATAGACTCAGCTGCTTATTAACATCTATAGCTAAATCTTCTTTAAGGTCCATAAGTTTGGTCCTTCAGGTAATCAGTGTTTCCTTGGACTTCTTTCTTCATCAAAGCTATATCAAGTTCCTCCCTATTTCACTTTCAATTAAGGGCATCACTACTATCCAATGGATCACAAGCAGAATTCACAATGTCCTTCTTTCCCTCACAAGATATACCAAGATGGCACCAAGTCCTGATAATTCCTTGGAAACATTTCCTTTTTATCTACTATATTTGTCATTTCATTCTTCGTATTCTGGAATATTACCTTGTCCTCCAACATTTCGTTCTAGATTTCCCTCACCATAATTCATCTACACATTGTCAGCGAGTCGTCTTTCTAAAGCACAGATCTAATTCCATGCTTTTGATGGCGCCTTATTGTCTTGAGCAGGGGTCACAGAATCAAAGGCCCATAGGAGTCAGAAAAGGAATATAAATCAGTGAAGCAATCTGGGTCAGAAAATAGCTGAGAGGCATGGTGACTGTGGAGACAGATGCCACTTAGTTCTTGCCATTTGAACATAATTGGCTCTAATTATTTAAAGTGTGATTTAGGAAAAACCATCAAGCACCGTGTGGGGGCTGATGCCTTATCCTCCTACATTTTAGCCTGCTACAGTTTCATAGATGCTGGTGGAACACAAGAGGCATAGAAGACATTATTACTTAAGGTCATAGCAACAGCCAGTGTCAGCATGTCTCCTGGTTCCTGAAGTCCAATTCCCAAAACGTTACATGAAGAGGGTCATGAGAACCTGCATACGTAGTGGGCTGTGTTACAGGAGAGAAACCCTGGGCTTTGGAACCTGAGCATTTTATAATGGGCAGTACACTTGTCTGCCCTCTACTCTAGAAGGGGACACTATCTCTAGCTTCCAACTCTGTTCACTATACGAGCATCCTTGCAAAGATAGTATGGAACAACAAAGGCCATCAGTGCTTCTGCTTGTGTGATGTGAGGAGACGTGAGAGACCCATGAAGAACTATCTCTCAACAACAACAACAAAGATGTGTTTTTGCAGCAGATCTGATCTGTGGGATTTGTGTCTGTGACCTATGGTATAGAGCCAAGGTCATCAAATGACAGCCTGCAGGCTGGTCATTTATTTTTGTAAATAAAATTGTATTGGAACACAGCCGTATCCATTCATTTATTTGTTGCCTATGGCTGTTTTTGTGCTACCAAGGCCAAGCTGAATAGTTGTAACAGAGACCAAGCTTGAAATATTTACTCTCTGACCCTTTAAGAAAAAAGGCTACTTTTTTCTTTATTGTCCAGTGGTATAGAGGATAAAATATTAGCGTGTGATCTAAACTGCTTTAATCAAACACTTGAATCAACAATTCATTCATTCATTCACTAAACAAATATATTTTGTAGAGTTACTATTATCAGACATGGTATGAGATGTTGATGCCCCTGAAACCAAAAACGTGGCCCTTATTTTGTAGAGACTCCAGACCTAATGAAGGACACAGTCAACAGCATAGTGAAAATGATACAACATGGACATCCCTATGGCAGCTGTAACCACGTGGATTTATGGGAGTCCATAGGAGGGACACTGATGCGGGCCAGGAGAGTCAGAGAAGCTTCCTAAAGGAGAGAGTCCTCAAAGATAAGGAGGCTTCCCTAGATGCAGAAAGAAGTAAGGGCAGTCCAGATACAGGAAGCAGAGTGTACAAAAGCTTGAAGATTTGAGAAAGACGATACCACTGGGCCGATGTGCTTGGGAGAGAGAAAATGTCAGGTGTAAGGAAAAGCAGCGGGGGTTAGGGAGGAAGGCTTCGGGTAAGTGAGTGGGACCAGTCTGTGAAAGGCTTTGACTGCCTTGTGGAGGAGTTTTTCCTGAAACCATGAGAGCCTTTGAAGTAGAATTATATGGCGTTGTTTGAGGTTAGTGAAATTGCAGGTAGAAAGTCCAGTTAGGATACTGTGGCATTGGCTCAGACAGAAAATAATCAGCACCAGAATAAAGCAGCAGGGGGAGGAGTGAGCAGTAGGAAAGCAGAAGAGGGGACAGGATTAGATGTTTACATTTCCCCCTGCACCCTGTTCTCCAGCCACATCAAATTATTTACCTTTCCTTGATTTCAACTTGCTTTTGTGTGTGTGTGTGTGTGTGTGTGTGTGTGTGTGTGTGTGTCTGTCTGTGTGTTTGGGGGAGAGGGAGCTCTTTACATACTTGGAGTCTCCACAGGACGATAAGCAACCTAAAGGCAGACAACTTACCTTGATCATCATTATATTCTTAAAGTACCACAAAGTTCTTGGTACTCAATGGATGCTCAGTACATACTTGGTGAATGAGTGAATGAATGCAATTTTACCTTCTTTCCTCCTCATTCATAAAAACTCAGCTCAAAAAGGAACTTCTCCTTATGAAGCTAAATTCCCCTTTCTCTCCTGCTACTTTCATCAGAGTATAGTACTACTAGAGTAGGTTGCATTATTAGATTAAATCCGAGGGAATAGTGATGGAGAATTTTAGAACTCACAAGGGAAGTTTTATGCTTTTTCCTATCCTTAGTGCCTGACACAGTGCCTAACACATACTACATAGCCATTGCCTAATTAATGTTCATAAAATGAACATGTATTTAGACTTTAAAGAATTGATCTCTGATGAATCCATCATCTTTCTAAACAATTCAGACTGAATATTCATCATTCTATTTGGTAATCCAATCCCTGATTTGGCTTTCAACTTTGATATATCTTTAGCCTGACAACAATCTAACTGTTGGGCTGTATAGAGCTGATCATAGCCCCACTATTTCTGTGCCTGATCAAATGAGTACAAGTTTAATACAATGTACATTTCAAACAAATTGGATGGCGTCATGAAGGCTAAGAACTGTAACAACAAAGAATAAAAGCAGTTGCTTGTTTGTGTTATAATTGTATAGGCACCGTTTTAGCTACCATCTGCAAAATTAGAGTGATAGTAACTTTTTCCCGAGTATAAAGTATGAATAGTAGGTGGTTAGCGGTATTTTGGACTTACAGTATCTTTTGCCAGCAGTGGTTTGAAGAGTCTTGTTGCTGCTGCTCTGTGCTTTTATCCCCTCTGAGAGCACTCCATTTGCCCCATTAACCATAGGACTTGAATTAATATGAATTATTGAAGCTATTTTTTGTTGTCTGCTTTTTTAAAACCATTTGCTAAACATCATTGTTCCTTTCACAGGAAATGTCGATTAACCCTTTAAGATGATTGTATAAAATAACATAATCTTTCCAGTTTTTTAAATTGCCTTAAGACAGAGTTAATAATGACATATAGATTAATTATTATGACCCTTCTCACTTCCATGGGGAAGAAAGAAGTGCTATGAATGTACAAGCAATGGAATTCCTACGTGGTTACCATATATATATTTTTTTTTACCTTGCTTTATTTTCTTTCTTCTCTCTTTTACACATCCCTCCTCCTATGACCATTCTTATCATGTCACCATCAATCTGGGATTTTATGCTTCTGAACATTAAAAATAAACCAGGGCATAGTCTTAGACATTCAGCCGCAAGAAAATGTGTCTCACAGCGGAGCTTTAGTCATTCACAATTGACTGGCTAAAGAACCCCATTAGGTATTGTTTGATTTAGATGTATAAACTGGCTGGACCCTAATTGACAACCATTGTCAAGATCTGTACATCCAGAGCGAGTAAACCAGGCAGACAGTGGACCTTACGTACTGATTCTTAAATATACACACATCCGTGCCTGAGTGTGCTCCCATCACACTATTTGTTTTCAGTATCACATTACCTTCTCCAGTCAATTTTGTTGACTGTGTCTCTCATGCCTGAAGTAAACTTTACAGGAGCAAAGATGAAAGTCACTGCTCTAGGTTGTATTTCCTCTCTCCAGAATTCTCAACTTGGAAACACTTAGGTAGGGATGATTCATAGCTTTGTGTTCTAACCTGATCACAAAGGAGACAGTATAAAGAAATGAATCTTGACTCCATAATAGCTGTTCTCTGTCTAAACTTCTGAACAAGTTAAAATACCTCTCGAAACAATTTCTTCAATTGTAGAAAGTGACGTTCTATGAAGATTAAACGGGATACTCTATGTAAAGAGCTTAGAAGAGTGTGGGCACATAATATGTCCTCAATAAATGTTAGTTATTATTTTCTCACATGAACCTTAAGGAAACTGGGGTACTGCTGGTTCTTGCTGATTTCCAGAGCAGTCAGCAGGCTCTGTCAACTTGCAGTGGGCTTCTCTCAGTCTTCCAGAATTTTCTGCTTTAGTCTGCAGGTATGACATGGGATCTGATCATATTTAAACATTGAAGGGAGAAAGGAGGGAAGGAAGGAAGGAAGGGAGGGAGACACTTTTTCCTCACAACCTTTAACAGGCTATTGTCAAGAAAGTTTCACCAAATAGTGATTAGCAAACTGTTCTTAGATTTTTGCAAAAATAGTTACAGATGAAACAGAAAGCTATGTTTTAACACATTGCAATATTGTGCCATGTTTATCTTTACTCAGTTGATTCAACAGTTGGTATTGCCACCCATCACCTTATCAATATGCAAAGCTTAGTTTTCCATTTGCAATATGTATTTTAAAAACATATATTAAACATTTCCCTACATACAGCATAGAATTTTTCTTATAATATTGATATTTTAATAATACTTTTGCTTAACCCTGAAACTCTAGTTTTTCCATAACACGGTAAAATCATTTAATATCTTATTATGCAAAACCTATGAAAATTATACCAAAGCAGAAGATAAAACTAAGACTTAGGTATTTCTTCCTGGTTCTAAAACTGAAGTCTTTAGTCAAGAAAAGTTAAGTATGTATATTTACCCATGACATAATTTAGAAAGGAGAAGCAAAAACAATTGTTGGGACTTTTTAAAACTCTCACGATTATTTACTATGATATTTATAAGCTTTTTTTGGAGGGTGGAGAAAGCTACAATGAGAAAAACCATAGTATGAAGTATGAGGCTAAAAGTAGACTATTTGGTCTTAGCTTTGGACAAATAAAATACTAAAATCCCATCTACAAAAGAGACACCTGGTTGTATTTTACAAATGTCATGTCTGTATAGCAGCTCATAAATATGTCTACATTTAACATTGATATGATATTAAAATTACTTCCAATTTTTAAAAATATAATAGTGTTTATTTATTTTTACTTGTTGACAGTTTGCTTTATTTATTTATGGCTGTGTTGGGTCTTCGTTTCTGTGCGAGGGCTTTCTCTAGTTGTGGCGAGTGGGGGCCACTCTTCATCGCGGTGCGCGGGCCTCTCACTATCGCGGCCTCTCTTGTTGCAGAGCACAGGCTCCAGACGCGCAGGCTCAGTAGTTGTGGCTCACGGGCCTAGTTGCTCCACGGCATGTGGGATCCTCCCAGACCAGGGCTCGAACCGTGTCCCCTGCATTAGCAGGCAGACTCTCAACCACTGTGCCACCAGGGAAGCCCACTTCCAATTTTTAAAAAAATTTTTTGACAATCATAACAGCCAAGCTGAAAGTGTTAGGCAAAGTTAAAATAGGCAATGAGAAGACACTTTTCTATTCCTCCTGTTGGTCATTGATATAATTAACTGCCAGCAGCAAAGTTAGATATGTATTCTGTGGCCTTGAATTTGAGTCCAGCTAACTGGCCCCTATGGGGCTAATGCCCATGACTTTGCCTTTTTATACTATACTTAATAGTACAGAAACATAGATTTTGTTTGGCTCCTAAAGGGTTTGAGCATTCTCTATCTAGTCTTCTTTTAGATACCTATTCTGATTTTTTTCTTTTCTCTCAGTTTTCAAGGAACAAAATTTGGCAATAATTGGCAAGTGCTGATTTGATAAACTTTAAAAAAATCATATAGGCAATTTTTTCCCCTCTCTAGCAACAAACTATCAGAAATACTCGAGAGAAAAAAAGGAAATGTCCTAGCATTCCTAGAGGATGTTGTTCTTCATGCTCCCTTTAGGCTAAGAATTGAGATGCTATTTCTTCTTCCTTGTTCTTAAAAAAGAGAGAGAATGAAAAGAATAGATCAGGAGAAGCTTCCAGTTTTTCAGTCTTGTTAATGTGCCCTTCCCACCACTACAGAACCCTCACATTTCTCCTCTGTCCTCCTTTTCTCTCACTAGCAACAGTTTCCTGGGGACTGAGACACTGGTAGTGAAAATAGGGTCACATTTGGAGACAGTTAGGTGATATATGTTAATATCCACTCTGGATTAGCTGGGATCACCAATTTCATTCCTCTTGTTATCTATACCCTATGAACTGCAGTCTCCGGGGCAACACATATTTAACCTGCAGTGACACATTGCCCAGGAGCCATTCAGTATTTATGTCATTCTGAATTTTTATTTAGAAACAATTAAAGCTACTTGGATTTCAAAAATTGTCTTGGTTTCGGGTCAAAGTTTATTTTTAGTAAAAGAATAATCTACAGCATACAGTTAAAATAATGACTGTATCTTTATTTTTTTATTTTTTTGCAGTACATGGGCCTCTCACTGTTGTGGCCTCTCCCATTGCGGAGCACAGGCTCCAGACGCGCAGGCTCAGCGACCATGGCTCACGGGCCCAGCCGCTCCGCGGCATGTGGGATCTTCCCGGACCGGGGCACGAACCCGTGTCCCCTGCATCGGCAGGCAGACTCTCAACCACTGCACCACCAGGAAAGCCCTGACTGTATCTTTAAATTGATAGTTCTCCTTTTTCCTCTGACTACTTTGATCCTCTGCATCTGAAAAGTTTGCATGGACGTGCACACCAAGAACATACATGGTGAAGGATGTGGATGTGGGTGATGGGGGGGTTGCAATAAATCTGTACTTGGTAGCAATAAGAAATTCCAATAAGCATCATTTTCAGAGGATAATATCATTTCTGGAGAACAATAGGTCTATTTAGTAAAAATATCCATCAATTGAATTTTTAAAATTTTAGATCCCAACATCTTGCTGAGTTGGAAAAGACAGCAATGTTGTCATTTAGTACTAATGGTGTTTTTCCCATTGAATTTTTGATTCACTGTAATACCTTTGAGCAGTGAAACAACGTCAAAGCACCTTTAAACTGCAAAATGTTGATTATTTCAAATTATTTCCCAATCTTTTACAATGATTCCTTTTCATCTCTGAAAATAAATACTTGTTTATATGATATTTTCACTGACGCCTGAAAATAAATCTTTGTATGACATCACAAGGCAAAACACAAAGTCCACTCAAGTCTGATCCCTTGATATGGACAGAGGTAGACAGAAGCCCTGTCCAGCATCACTGGACTTGCTCAAAAAGCTAATCTATTACATAAATAAACTAACCATTTCCAGTGAGGGCAATGTGCATACAGCACGGAGATGGACTTCCTCTCTTAAATTTTAGCTAGGCTGTTTTCATAGAAAGAATAGAAATTCATCTGAGTTATTTATGTATTGCCACATTAAAATGATATAGTTGGAAATAAGGAAACAGTAATTTCATGAGAATCCAGGCATAGCCATTCAGTTATATGGCCTGACAGCCAGGTCCCAGAGAGAAACAGAGTTTAGTAACCAGATGTATCCATGACCATCTCCAGCACCCCCAGAGCAAGTGTTTGTGACTCATCTACTCTTCCTCCCAGGGAGCAATGATTAAGAGTCTGCATATTTGCTTCTTCCTGTGTCATTATCAAATAGGTCATTCTTTCGTGTATATATATATAAATATATGTACTTAAGTCCTCTGCCTGCTGATAGTATCTATTCTGCTTCTTACTCATAATTATTCACCATACTCATCTCCCTCATAACTTCAGCTTTTCATGAACTCTAGGAACTCTCTCATTACTTATTTTTAGTTTTAGCCCTCACTGCTCAGTCTGGTTCTCTCTGTACTTCCTATTACAAATCTTAAAAAGAAGAATTTTAGGGCTTCCCTGGTGGTGCAGTGGTTGAGAGTCCGCCTGCCGATGCAGGGGACATGGGTTTGTGCCCCGGTCTGGGAGGATCCCACATGCTGTGGAGCGGCTGGGCCCGTGAGCCATGGCCACTGAGGCTGTGTGTCCGGAGGCTGTGCTCCGCAACGGGAGAGGCCACAACAGTGAGAGGCCCACGTACCGCCAAAAAAAAAAAAGAAGAATTTTAGGGACTTCCCTGGTGGCACAGTGGTTAAGAATCCGCCTGCCGATGCTGGGGACAACTGTTCGATCTCTGTTCTGGGAAGATCCCACATGCCGTGGAGCAACTAAGCCCGTGAGCCACAACTACTGAGCCCGCGTGCTGCAACTACTGAATCCTGCTTGCCTAGAGTCCGTGCTCTGCAATTAGAGAAAGACTGTGCGCAGCAGAGAAGACCAACAGGTCAAAAAAAACACAATTTTTAATTGCTCATTTTTTAAAATGTCGGTCCTTATCATTATTTCCTAACCCACATGGCCAGCACTGACTCAATCAGTTTTGGCTTATCGGGTCTGCATTGCGCTGGCTCTTCAGCCCGGGCTGTGGGCCAGAGCATTTCACATAAAAGAGTCTGAAATATCTAGAATATCTTGTCTCAAACTATTGTCCTTTTAACCCACCATGTTCCCTGAATTAGTCTTTCCATTAGGCAAAAGTGTTATCTAAGAGAAATAACATATCAAGTTATTATCAGCCATAAACCCCCAACTCAAATAAATTGATGATACAGGCAGCTGGCAAGGCCCTGAGAGAACAGGTAACATTGGAACATTGGTAAGATTTTATGGAAAAGATATTCGACTAGGTATCAGGAGACCTGAGTGTTAGTTCTGTCTCTGCCATGAACTGAATCTCCAGTTGGGCAAGTTGTTTAACCTTTCAAGGACTTGGTCCTGCATGTGCAAATCTGGGAGAAGGGCTACACAATTCACAAGGTGGTCCCCAACCTGAAATTCTAGGAGTTCCCATTGTGAGGTTTGAGGTCAGAATAAATATGCAACACGATGAAGGCAGTAGCCCTCACAGGAGGTTTCATGTGAAAAGACATCCCAGTGAGGAAGAAGGCATATCATGAATGGCTTCCTTGAGCTGATGTGTGCTTGCAGGTCTAGGCTGGGTCGAGGCCAAGCCTGTTGACTGTAATCGACACAATAAAATAGTTGAGACAGGTCTGAGAGGGTCAAAGTCTGAAAGAATAGATTCCTAAGGGAATGAAAGTCAAGCTGTCAGCTGCTTCCAAAGATGCCATAACTTCCGTTAGTGAGCATACCTACTCTTTGGGAGTCAGGAATGTCTACAATCCATTAATTGATTATTTGATTTATCTTTACATTCCCCTTGTTCTACTTTCTGGTGTCTATGGTGGGATGAACCCCCAAGAATCTAGATGTGAATGAAATTGGAATGACACTGAAAGATCAATATGTAACCTGAGAATAGACATGCAAAGTCATGGGAAAGGGGCAGAATGGCTCCCAGGCCAGCAAACTCCATGATCATCTGACTGAATATATGAGATCCAAAGAAAGACTACCTCCCCTTGAAGGCAGGTTGCTAATCACGAGCACATGGCCGTGGGTGAGTGTCATAGGCAACTCTGGCTCTTGTGCTCATCTGAGCAGTATCCCGAGGAGAGAGAGTTTTAGTCAGTGGACTTGCACTATTCCAGATTCATTAGCAAAGTGGAGAGAAATGCCGGGGGTTGAAGCAAAAGGACTTTGAGTTTTTTGGACTCTCCGATCATTTATTAGAGATTGGTATATGGCCATTCTGGCTTTGTACCTAGATCCTTAAGTCCTTAATTAAGGTGTGTTTAACCCTAAGAGATATAGTTTCATTTGATGTGATAGAAAAAAAATCAAGTTTTGTCCTACTAGCCTAAGGACCAGACACTGGGTGGTGATACATTGACCAAAGTGATGGATACTACACTGAGGTCTTCAACATAGAAGAATGTAAGTAAATTCCGATAGTCTTCCTATGGTGATTATCTAGCATTTATGTGCCCTCAGGTCATTCCCATACTTAAAATGTTTCAGAGTAAAATCCAAACTCCTTACGTGCCCTACGAATTTCTACCTCATCTGCCTGCAATCTCGTCTTCTCTGACTCTTCCCTTCACTTGTATCACTCAAGCCACACAGCTCTTCATTCTGTTCTGATAACATGTCAAGGTTGCCTCTGCCTCGAGCCTTTGAACTTACTATTCTTTTTGCCTAGAATTTTTTTCTCTAACCTTTTTGTGACTTGCTTCTGCTCGTTATTCAGGCCTTAACTCAAATATAATGAGAAGGTTTCTGTGACACCTCTATCTGGTATAGCCCCTTCTCTCTACTCCAGCTCATTTGTTTTTGAAACATTTTATTTATGAAAGCTAATACTAACCAAAATGATTACATTTCTTTCTTCTTCCTTTTTTAAAATCTATTTCCCTCATAAAATATATATTCCATGAGAGCAGGATCTTTTCTGTCATGCTTGTTACCGTATCCTATACATATGTAACACTAATTTTAATGAAGATAACAGAAGTATACTTGTATAGGTATACTCTGGCCATTATCTAATTAGCATAAGTATCCCATATCAAACTCACTGGTTTATCTCAGTCAGATGGTGACATTCCCATGGGATTCAAAAATAGTCCTGATTTTTAGGACAAAGTAAATTTGTTTAGGTTGTGCTTCTCTCCAGAGCATTAATCCAAAGCCAGTAGATGTTGAGCACTACAGAAGGTGTATTTCCTACCTGGAGGCCTGAGGCCATTGCAAACATTTGATTTATTAGGAAATACATAAATCAAAATAGCTCTGCCGATAATGCCAGAACCAAGGCTTTCATATGTTTTTAGTTGGATGGATAACTTGTATATGACATACAAAAAAGACTCGGAGTAAACTTTTCTAATTCTAACATCACTTTGCATTTCAGGGGTTGAGAAGGCAGTGTGTCATAGTGGGAAGAGTTCAGACTCTGGAACAATAGAGCTGGGTTTGACTTCAGCTCTATCTGCTGTGTGCCCTTGGACAAATCCTTCCATTCTTCCTGAGTTCCAGTTTCCTCATCTGTAAAGTGAGATTAGTAATGTTTACATCCCAGAGCTGCCTTTAGGGATGTAAATAATACATAAAGTGCCAGGCACGTGATAGACACATGTTGGCTTGTAGCCACCATTATTATAAAGCCTTTAAAGCCTTGCCTGGTATTGTGTTTTAATATTTGTTTTATTTATCTGGCTTCAGGTTATAGTGGTTGCTTCTAGGAACGTCAAGTTATGGTTGGTCATGGGAAGATGGGTATCGAGAGAAGAAAGGTAAAATACTACATCACAGTTGAGGATTATTTGAACCGGCAGTGGATCCAAGGTGGCAGTGGGACTATGGTAGCTGGCATTCATGTGTGTATTCTAAGGAACTCCAGTATTTACATGGCACAGTTGCTCGCTCTTCCATTCTCCTTTCGCTACTTTGTCTTTCTATTGCGTATCTCTTTTCCTTACCTCATGCTTTCTGCTAACAAATGGACATCGTTTCCTTGCAATTTCAGGTCCCCATGACCCTGCATCTCCAGACACCACCTTCTCCATTTTGACCTGTCCTCTGCTTCTTACCTCTTCAGTCTTATGTGCAGCTTCCACATCCTGCTAATTGCTTGGTTCTTGGTTTCACTCTTCAATTCTGGGAAGGGACTCAGATTGATCTTTTACTCAAACTTTATTATGAAGCCATGCCACCATTCTCTGAATAGTCAGTTGTTAGTTTGATCCACCTAAAGTTAACAGGTGCATATGTCAAAATAAGCAAATATCAGTGATTTCACGTGGTATGACTTAATATGTGATGTCTCTGGTGAGGGACCATTGCTAGAGCCAAGGGTGAGGTGGTGTCATGTAGAACACAAACAAATAAGAACAATAATTTTTTAAAGAGTCATTTCATTCCATGTAGAACTGGGTATGGCTGGGGCAGGCATTGTGATTAGCTTTTTAGAAAAATATTCAATCATTTTTATTGCCTGAAATTTTAGACCCAGAAGGGACCTTAGAGACATTTTATTTAGTCCAACCCTTTCACTTTAGAGATGAAGAATCCAAACCTCAAGTCGATAAGTCCCATGTGACACACAGCAAGTTAAAAGATGGAAAATTAAATCAGTGAAAGAACATTGAAAAGAAATTGGGTTATTTACTTTGGAAAAATGTCTGAGTGTACAAAGATGAATAAAAGACAAACCAGTCTAATAGAAATATCACCATCTAGTAGGGAAAAAAATTAATTTTAATATATTAAGAGAAATGCCATAATAAATGTATACACAGGGTCAAGATGCCTAATTATGGGGTTGGGAGATTTAGGGAGATTTTTCTAGAAAAGCAGATGTCTGAACTGAGACTTGAGGAGTTGAGTCATTGTGACACAGTTGCAGTTGTGAAGCACGTTCCAGAAGGTATATTTCTGAGTGAGCAGAAAGTGTATTTTGTGGGAGTGCAGTGTGTGCAGGACACAGTAGGTTGGGCCATAGGTTGTCGAAGGGAAGGTTCGATGTCTCTCCTTCGTCTCCTTCCTGATCCTGCTGCATAGTTTTTTCCTCATCTCTGTTATGTTCACCTCCAGTGAATCTTAAAATCATGTTGCATTCTATCTTTCTGATCGGAATAACAGTGTGAAAATAATAACAGTTGTTCAAGAGCATGAAGAGTAGCGGAAGGTAACCGAGTTGAAATTTATCAGTTAATTCATGAGACACAAGTTGTCTGTTTCATTTGGGGGTGCCCAGTAAGATCTGCCCTTGCCCACTGTTCTTGAGGGCGCTGTCATTTCTTCGGTGAAGGTCACTTTAAATCGCATTCATCTCTTCTCAGGTGTTTGCAATCTAGTCCAAGAAGTCATTTCCATACTTAATAAGCACACTTTCAATCCCTTCCCCCAGTCCCAAAGCCCTATAAGACACTACTCAATACCTCCCTCTCCCCTAGGATGACACCAAGCCATTGACTACTCTTCGGGTACTCGCCTTGAGCTAGCCACATACCACATATTTAGTGTGGTTCGTACTGTGTATTCTTAATGCAGCTGCTTTTTTTCCCCTCTGTTTGTGTGACTCAGGTTATAACAAATGATTCACGTGAGGAAAATCAGTAGTCTGTCTTCTCAGAGGGTCACACCACAAATAAAACCCCAGAAAAGCCTGTGTAGATTCCAAAAAAGCAATTATAAAAGTACAATATTTTGAACTCACTGTCTAACAAAACCCCAAATAAGCACTTATTGAAAAAGCAAGAATTTTACATAGGCATTTACATTTTCCACTTTCCCCTCTTTTTACGGATTAAAAAGTAAATCTTTGCCAAAAATAAGAACTCATTCAGAGGGAGACAAGAAGGAAAAGCTGAATACTAAGCATTATTCAAGTCAGGAAAGAGTTTGATTCAATACATTTTACCCTAAATTTAACTACAGAGGTCAACATTTAAATGTAGTGAGGGATTCAGAATCCAATCTTAAGCAAAGTTTTCAAAATCTACCAAATCTTTACGGTTTTGTTTTTTTCTTTAATTTCGTTGGAATATAACATTTTTTGTCATTTCTGTTTAATGACGAAAATTAATTTGCAAAGGAATTTAAATCAACATCAAAGGGAGAGAGGGACAAGAAAAATTTACAGGCTGCGATTAGCACTTCCAAAGGAAAGAAAGCAGAATACAGCAATAAGCTCCCATTCTTGGTAAGCTGTAAACGCTCCTCTGCTTTTAAAATTCCCTAACAAGGTGAGCGAAACCGTTCCAAGAACACTATTGTCAAGAGACACCTTTGAACTGATCTATCCTGAAGAATAACCCCCAGAAAGGTAGAAAAAAAAAAAATAACTTTCATATGTTTGTGGCCACACAGTGCAGCTCTGACTTCTGAACATTTTCCCCCAATTATTTTTGTAAAGTATTGATCGCAATTTAATTTTGTAGTCCCAACATGAGAGGCGCTTCATGCTGGAATGTCTCACAGGAGATTGTAATCAGGGTCTAGCCTGAAGGTGAAGCGTTCGTACATAGGTTTTACTCCATTTCTCCACTCTTCATCAGCTCGGGGATTGGAGCAGAGGGCATTCTCAGGCAGATTAATTTTTGACGATGGGATCGATGGAAGATGTTTTTTCCTCCTGACATTGAGTCATCTAATTTGCTGTTTATCTTTGGCTTATTGAGTTTTGAGCATTGTTAAATCATACCTTTCAGCTGTTTAATTTCATATGTGAATTTTGCATTCCCCTCTTGTACTTTGGCATAACTCTTTTACCTAAAATGAGCAGGCTGATGGGCCTTTTTTGACACAGGGTTACTGCTTTCGAGTCTGTTAAGTACTCCAAGGTAATGTTATGGTACTTTCTAGCCTTTTTTTCTTTGCTTGTGGCCATAGATCAGTTCACCTCTAGGGAAATCATTACTTGCCATCATTATTATCCCCAGCACCTTCATCTGTTCTCCCTTGTTTCCTGACTCCATGGCTTGATGAAGTACCTAGATGTTCCAACACCTTATCTCAGGTCTCATAATTAACCCCTTCATAACATGGGCAGAGGAAAGCATTTTTCCTGTGAAACGCTCCCTCTAGTTCAACATTAGGGCTTCTTTATAGTAATCACAGCAGCTTTCAGAGTTTCAACTCTATCTTTGCAGTACGATGTGAATTTTGTAAGTGTGCTGATAGCTATAAGAAAAATATTTTCCACATAGAGAAATTTAGCTTCCTCTAACCTTTTTGTTCCCCTCTTTTTAAAGGTAATCAAGCCGTATCTCCAGACAACGCCTTATCTATACATGCTGAACATTTCCCATCGTGGGGATCTTATACCACATTTGTCATTCTACCAATTTTCATGAGCATACTCGTAATTATCTAGAAATTAATAAAATATAAAAGGGTCTCTTTTAGCTTGAAAGGCATGTAACATATTTTAAACTTGAAAACAACATTTTAAAATGTTAACAGAATGCACTGCTAGATTTGAATTTAACATTAAAACAATCTGTTAGGTTTTCTAATGCAGTAAATAAAAAAATCCTATTCCATACTCCAAACCACTTATGGATTTGATTGAACACAGAGATGTTATTCCTATTATCATGAAAAGAGCCCAAAACCAAGCCTCAGTAAAACCAATTCCTGCTCTCTAACTAGTTGGATTTCCATGAGAAAGTCATCACATCTCTTTGGTTCTCTGTTTCCTTAACAGTAAAATTAGGGAGTTTCTTCTAGATCTAAAACATATCATCTGTGACATATTACTCTGTAGTGTTACATACTTATCCGCCTCTATCTATCACTCAAGACCTCACTTAAATTTCACCTGCTTCCTGAAGCTTTCTTCCCTACCTCTGCCCATATTGGACTCCCTACGTGTATAATCATAACCTCTTGTTTGGCATTGTTTTTGTATCAGTTTTGGTAATGATTTTTGGTAATTAAAAAATGTTTGATGACTGTATATTATACAAAGGACCTATGATTCCATTTTATTTGTTATTCCAAAATCCTTAAAAAATGGCCAATATTTACTTTTTGAGGATGCATTTGATTTTTGGAAAAAGCACAAAGTTATTAGTAGGTATTCCTATAATGAACGTGAATAATCAAGACTGGAAACTTACTCTTCAGGTAAACCTCTATATTATTTAAATTTCTTACTGAAATTGATAATGAATACAATTACAGGGCAGGAGGAGACCTCAAAATGCTTTGAGCTATGGCAGAACCGTTAGAATAAGCATATAGTCTGATGAGGTAACTACTTTGGAAAGCAATTTCTACTTTGATATAATAATTATTATTATAAAGGCTGATTATTAATATAATAATATAATTATCTAGTTGCTTTGCTAATCAGCTTCGTGTCCTTGTAGTCGTATATGATATGTCTTGTCCTAGTAAGTTACGAAGTCTTTCTAGGCAAGAAAGTGGTATTAATCTTTGAACATTTACCTTGTGAACATTCCGAGTTTTTCCTTAGTTCAGACTTTAAATTGCTATTAAAGATTCAATCAACTGAAATTTGCGAGTGTTTTTGTACTTCCTTAGCTGAAACCAGAGATGAGAATGAGTTAGCATTAAAAAAATGAGGAAATGAATTTTCTGCTCCACAGGAGAATGTATGAATTACACATGTAAATAAGAATTCACAAATTAACATCCATATCTACAAACATTAATGTAGGTTAATGTCTTTATGAATCATGCTGCAATACTGAAGTCCAAAACGTTTGGAAACAAGTTTGGAAAAGAAAACAGCTGGAAACAAAGTAATAGTCTGTTTCCCCAAAGTGTCTCTTTCCTTAGGATCTGAATAAGTTGTGGAGGTTGAAGGAGAATGTTGGGCATATTAATCATGCTTGAGGCCAAGGTCTGGCCATCAACTCCCTGCATAAAGAGAAGTTCCCTGGTGATGTTGACCATATCAGTTCATCAGGTCCAAGTCCTTGCCAATCAGATACTGAACACACGAAAAACAAGATCAGAGGAAACAGACAAAACCTGTTAAACTTGTTTGGCTGTTTTCTAGAATTCATAAAACAGTAATGATAAGTTTGTTTTTTCAAAAATCAAAACCTAAACTTCTAAGATATTTTAACTCCAATATTTTGGCCTTCATTTCCAGTATATTTTGCGACTATTGTACAGATCTAAATATTCTGTAAAGAGCTTACATATTTATATTATGTATAGTAAACATGCCAATGTAGCATATTCATATCATAGTAGTATAACAGTCCTGACAATAAATAACTAGGATAAATATTAATCATAAAATTATCATGGAAATATTTAATTTATTGAACTTTTGTTAATGTCCTTAAAACAAACTCTGTGCTGAATATCATCTAATCCTCACTGCAACCCTGGTGATGGCTACTGTTACTATAGTCATTTTATAGATGAGGGACTTTATCAGGGAGAGACCTTAAGGATGATGGAACCCATTCTATAAGTGAGAAATGTAAGACCCCCAAAAGCAAAGTGATTTACACAAAGCTACATGGCCAAGCCTCAGGTTAAAACAAGGATCTTCTCACTCCACTGGAATATTCTTTTTACTCTGTCATCCTGTCTCCTAGTGTGGTATGTTGCTTAGGAGATAGTGTAAACTTTTGTTTGTGATTAGCTCATCATCTCACTGAAAGAAATTAGAGTAGGCATGAGAACTTGCCTACAGAATGTCGTTTAGATTATCTTCTTTGGAAAAAAAGGAAACTCACAGTAATCATGTTAAGGTTGTGATACTGAGTATGTTTTTCTCTTTAAAAGTTACAAACATGATTTTATTTTCATTAGCAAGGCCTGGCCATAAAAATATCTTTACTCTATTTACCATATTTTATTTACCATAAATTAAGTAAAGGAGTTATAATAACAACCAGGTCTTAGGACAAAAGTTAATGAGAGATAAATCTGAACATTGGTTTAAAGAGACTTGTGAGGGGGACTTCCCTCATGGCACAGTGGATAAGACTCCATGCTCCCAATGCAAGGGGCCCGGGTTTGATCCCAGGTCAGGGAACTAGATCCCACGTGCATGCCACAACTAAGGAGCCAGCCTGCCACAACTAAGACCCGGCACAACCAAATAAATAAATATTTTTTTTAAAAAATTACAATATAAAGAGACTTGTGGGGGAATTCCCTGGTGGTGCCGTGGTTAGGACTTGGCACTTTCACTGCCGGGGCCAGGGTTCCATCCCTGGTTGGGGAACTAAGATCCCGGCCAAAAAAAAAAAAAAAAAAGCCTTGTGAAAGGGGAGCTAGGAAGGGAGAAACCCTGTTTTAAATACCGGAATGTAGAGCAAGTGAGTCTTGAAGGCTCTAAGCCTAGGTCTGACACGGCTGCCGCAGTTGGTGTGTTAGAACCATGTTTTACTCCTGCTCTAAAAACTCCCACCTCTACTGTGAACAGGGACTCAGGTTCTAAAAGGGCTGAGTCATGATCTGTGATAAACTATTGCTGCATCCATCCTCATCTACATCCATCTCAAGGAGAGGACTTCCTGGGCTGTGAGGCTATCTAGCTCTAGGATAGAACTGAGAATGGCAGTACTTTATTCTGAGTTCATTGCACATCAGTAAAAATATCTCTCCAGGCCCATTTTTATGTGTCTGGTGTAATGATGGTGTTATTTGTTTCAGCCCTTCTGTAACGTAAATTATGCCCACTATTATCTATCTAGTCTCTTTGTATATATTAAATAATAATGAATTTTTCAAAAGTGCACCAAAAGAGGAAAAAATAAATTCTAAAGTCCTGGATAATCCACAACATCATAATTAGCTCTTTAGTAAGTTAGAGGCAATTGTATTTTGTAAGACCAAACCATATGAACCCAATAGCCTCTTGTCTTGCATTAACATCATATTTAAAAAAAAATTTGGAACTGTGGTAGGCCACGGTCAGGTTCATTGCATGAAAATTTTGAATAAGTCTAAGAAATTGAACGTGGAAATAGGTTACATAACAATGGGGCAGCAAGAGATTATGAACCAAGATGTTAAATTTGGGTAATTTGGCCACATGTAACCTATTCCAATCACTGCTCCACCAGCAATCAGTGACTTAAAAATGCAATGAGTTCTGGAATCTTCTGACTTGGTGAATACTTTATTGGATCGCTAAGACCATCAAACTTCAGGTGTACATTCAGTGGGAATAAGAAGTCATCAGGGTGGTGCATCCCATCCCATCTTTATCTCTCCTTCATCTTGCCTGTATACCTTGCACGGAGTCTTCGTTGTGGTCCTTCTCACTAATCCTGGAAACTGAACCAGCCTCTGTGGTCTGGCCCAGCACAATAACCTAGCACATACATCACCTTATTTGATTTTTCCAAACAGTACACAAGGCAGGCAGGAAAGGTGCTATTATCCCCAGTTTATTAAAAAGGAAGGTAAGGCTCAAGGAGATTATGTTATTTAAATTTGTAGAGCCAGGAAATATATGAGATAAACTCAAATTCAGGTCTTTTGAATCTTATTCCTATGCTCTGTGAAGAAGGGTTGATTGAGCAGCTTCCTTTAGAATGGGCAGGTGTATAGACCTGGCCAAGCTGTGAATTAACAGTATAATTAATTCCAGAACATTTTGGCTTGTTTTCTCCCTAAAAAGCAATGTTCACCTTTTTTATTCTGTGGGCTAACCCATGAATTTTCACCGGCTGCACTGCCATGTTCAGTGCCTACTTGTCCATAGTCAACCACATATATATCATCATGTGCTAAATATAACTCAAGATACAGTTCTGTGGGGAGGAGTTTTGGAAGGGAATTTATATAGAGAGAGTTGATTTACAGAGTTTAAAGGTATTGGGAGTAAAAATAAAAACAGACAGGCGAAATAAACTAAAGATAAGGCATATACTCTTAAGAAGGTTATCATACAAGAAAGAAAAATATCTAGTATTTATGAAACGTTGTTTTTTCCTCCCTAATGTCATATAGCTAGACAGCTAGCCATCTGCCTGTTCCCTTGGAAATGCTATCAGTTTATGATGGCTTAATAGCCACAGATGATGAATTTTACTTTACAATCATTTTGTCTTTGATAAGTGGGAAAGCCTAATGCAAGACACACTAGGTAAAAGGATAGGAGAGAATATACATTTTAGTGCTAGCAATACACTCAAGGTCAACGATACTTAGTAAGGTCTGTTATGTGAATCTATTCATCACTTGGTCTAGAAAGACATCTATGCTTGAATGAAAAGTGTAGTTTGGGTAGTTCGCCATGAAGAATAGGAATGTGGGGCCCCCAAGAAGGGTTAATGTAGCTTGGAGAAAGGGGTAAGCCTGGGTAGAAGGGTGAGTGCCATTTTGATTTAATATCTATCTGACACTGGACCAATCTGAAAAATAATCAACTACTTGGCTAGGTCCTTATGGATAATTAGACTTTATTGGAAGATGAAAGTCAGAGAGAGCTCTTAGCCTTAATGATTCAGGGAGAGAAGGGGCCGAAATTGACCTGAATCCCACGCCGTTTATTAATCCACCTAACCTCATTTGTTCTACATATGACCACCAATTTGGGGACATTTTCTGCTTTTCTGTGGCTCTTTTCCCCTTTAGTGCTACTTTATATACAGTTTCTTTCTTAGTGTCTCATTCTCTTTCTCTCTCCTGCCCACCAATTCTTGGACATTGACTTTCATCTTTCCTAAGGCATCCACACCACTGTGGCAAGGCTGACTTCTTTCACTATAAAGGTTACTCAGTATTCTTAATAGCCCACTGGTCTCCTTATCTAGCAACCCAGCGATATTCTGCTAATTCAAGCACCCAGAGAAAATGTTTTGATGTAGTACCTTCTTTCTAATTACACTCGGAGGCTTAGTTAAAATGTTAACTTTTCAAAAAGACTGTCTACGACTGTAGTAGCAGAATTAAGTACTACTCCTTCTTCTGGGAGTAACCGGTTGACACAATTCTGTGAAGGATTATACGGTCTTTTATAAATTTTAATATACCTGTCTTCACAAATAAAGAGGGAACTTCTATAGACAGGGGCCAAATCTCCCCCATGCATATAACGCCAGCGCCTAGTGGGTCAATGAATATGAGTAGAAAGAACTGCTCACACTTCTTTTGTTAAAATCATGAAAAACAGAGGATTGAGACCAGTTATTCTTCTCTAGGCAAAGTGTTTGGGCCTGTGTTATTTGTTAGAACATAAATGAGTTGGCATTTATGCTTATGGAATAAGTTGGAAATCTATAATTGTAAATTCATGCTGATTTTAATGAAATCAAAACTCGAAGTGTGAAACCATCCAAATAAATATAATTTTCCCCAAACTGCTTTGATATGAAAAAGACTCTTTGGCATAGCTCCAATTAACTATCTTAGTCACCCACACAGAAGCAAAAAGCCTCCCTCCATCTGATTATAAGTTTCTGCAAATAGCAAAAATGCTCAAAGCATTCCTGGTTCTTCTCTCTGTATGTGCATTTTCCCGACCTGGAGCAAATAGAATGGACTGATTCTGTCATTTGCATAGACAGATCTGATATATGTCTCACTTTTCAAGCTTTACAAGTCCTATCGAATATGGTTTTAGTATTAAAAAGAAATCATATAAAATATATTCATAAACGTGACATTTTTATACTTAGTCCAATATTTTATGGCCAAGGCGTGTATTCATAGTTTAATTATAATAGATTAAATGACACTATTGGTGTGTTCTAGTCTGAAGTTCTTAAGTGTATTTTTTAAGTGTCTTTGTTTTTTAAAATGTCAAGCTTTGGTTTCATAGTCTTCCACCCTTTGCCCACTACTGGTATCCCTGCTTCTGTTAATTGTTCCAAACACCTGCTACAAACTCAGTCCCTGAACAAACAAAAACTACGGGGAACTTGACAGCAAAATAAATATATACAGATATAGGAGTTTTATAGAACCTGCCCTCTTACTAAATGTGTAAACACTCAGACTGAAAAACGAGATTGTCTACAGATGTACCTCCTGGCAAATGAGAGAGAAGTTCCCCACTGAGGCCAGTTTATGGAGGCAGTGAAGGCCCGGGAAACATGTCTGCTTACCCCTTGACATGGTGCTCCAGATGGTTGCGTAGACACAAGACAGACCCAGTCAGCTGGCTCATTTTCTATCATGAAGCAAAAGGAAGTAACTCACCACCATGGGCCAGAGCAGGATATTTCTCCATCCATGTGTAACAGAACAGACAGGTAGTTTTGAAGGTACCCACCCCTCATTATGTGAATGAAGGATCTTTTCCAGCACCAGGCATATATCGAGTGTCTCACAGCAAGATTAGAGCTTCACTAAAAGTAAGAGCATGGTCTTTGCCCAGGAGGTGATAAATTTCCTGTGCTAGCAGCAGTGAAGACTTGGGAAGTGAATAAAGAAATGTCTCTGTGCATCTCTTAGGGATGTCATATATGGGCACATTCAATATAACTCACATGAAAAAGTAATGTCTGATGGTGCTTGGGAAAGAGAGACAAAGAATGGTAGGGCTTTCAGCAGCAATTCAGGGAGGAAGCTGCCATCGATGTTTTTATCACTGAATATACGCAGAGATTGTCTCCATGCTCCCAGGCCCCTCCTCCAAACGATGGTAGACAGGAGCTGGAAGTGAGAGTCTGTAATTCCTTCTAACCAGAGGACCTAATTTTGAAAACAAACAACACTGAAGGCAAGAGATACAGGCTGGGCAATTACTTCTTATTTAGATATATTTTTAAAAATTATTATTAGACAGATAAGGAGAATTCTTTTTCAGTTTTTTTAAATCAAGAAATATCTTTGTTTAATTGAAGTATAGTTGATTTACAATATTGTGTTAGTTTCAGATGCACAGCGAAGTGATTCAGTTATTTTTCTTCAGACTGTTTTCCATTATAGGTTATTACAAGATATCGAATCTGGTTCCCTGTGCCATAGAGTAAATCCTTGTTGCTTATCTAGTTTATGTATAGTACTTTGCATCTCTTAATCCCATACTCCTCTTTTGTCCCTCAAATAAGGAGAATTCTTAACATCAATGTTTTTCTTTACTTTCACCTTTTTTTGAAAGCTGAGTGTGACTTGGAGCCCCGCCAGCACGGAGGCACAGAGGCACTTCTTTGTGCGGTATTGTTTCTGTGGGTAAATGCCAAGACTGGCCCTGGGCTAATTGAAATGAGCAGCTGCCTGGGTCACATGAGTAGAAGGCGCAAGTATTAACAGGTGCAAGGGGGACACGGGCTTTTCCTCTGTCAATATTGAAGTAAACAGGTAATGCTGTTCATTTGTCTTCTTAAAATGTAAAACTTCAGACTCAAATTGAAAGCAGCCCTTGGCATCTCCTATGCGTCTGTCAGTGAGTCTAGGGTGCCTCCAGCTTCCTGAATTCAAAACCAGGCTTGTACTCATGTCCAGGAGAAAACAGAAGTTTGGGGGCACTGTCTTCAGGTGTTGATGCTCTGGATGGATTGCAATATCACAGGAACTTGGAGCCGGCATTGAGGGGCTTCCCCGATACAGATTGCATCTTAACGTTGTTTTTCTTCAAGAAGCCTCTTGTCGGGGGAGAAAACCTCTCTCCCATTTCTGATTCCATTCAGGGCCACTATAATCTTGTTCTCGTTTCCTTACTTGGGGCGTAAAAAGCACGAAGGCCGGCCCTGCTAAGTGTTTCATTCCCTCTGTGTCCCTGGTCGTCTCTGTCAAAGAATTTGAGCTGAAACGGTTGCTGGGAGTTAAAAAATTAACATTCTTGCCACAAAAACTTCAGATTGGAAGAAGGAATCTGTGAGTGGGGTTTAATGATCCATCAAAGCAATAGGGTTTAATTTTAGACCAGAAATATTTTTCATTTATGTTTATTAACGTGTGAGATTTTTCAACAGAGGAAAAAAGGGAACTTGGAGCTATAAACCAGAAGCATAAACAGCTGATTTTCTCATCGGGGACAATAGCTATTCTAACTACACTGAGTTGGAGTGTTCCGGGATCCACAAACGTTCATCTCTATCAGAGGTTCTTATTCCAAACAACCTGGAATTCTGCCATTTCCGGAGGGTGGATAAGATAAATGCGGGTTTTTTTTGCACCTCTCCATAGCATATTACCTGAGCATTTTGACAAGTCTGCTGTTTCACGTAATGCCTTGTTCATTTTGTTTTATGTTCTGTAGACAAAATAATACTGAAAGACCTAAACCACATCTGTTTTGTCTTAATATTTGGAGTCACTTTGGTACCCAATGCATGAAATTTTGTATGGCTCACCTAAGACCTCCCACAAATCCCGAGAGATTATTAATAATGTTAATCAGAAATGTCTTCTTGGGACTTCTCTGGTGGTCCAGCAGTTAAGACTGCACGCTCCCAGTGCAGGGGGTCCCGGCTCGATACCTGGTCAGGGAACTAGATCCCTCATGCCACAGCTAAAAATCCCACATGCTGCAGCAGCTAAAAATCCCGCATGTCGCACCTAAGACCTGACACAGCCAAATAAAATAAATAAATATTAAAAAAAAAAAAAAAGAAATGTCTTCCTGTTGAATCTCAGGTGAAGCTCAAGAAGACATGTTACCATAGCTTGGGACCTTGAACTGCCACAGCACCTCCTTCTTGCTGCCACTTTAAAACAAAGCTGTTGAATTGAGCCGGTTGTGTTTTATGAGCTTGTATTTAAAGAAACAAGTCTGATTTTCTGGTTTTCTTTCATTTCGTTTTGCTTTAAAGAGCTGGCATCTGAAAGACAGAGGACTCTAATTTTTGTCTGTTTTACTGGAATCAGGGCTAATCTGGCACTCCACTATAACATTCACTTGTCAAGGAAAATGTGAAAGGTGAGGGTGTGCATGATTCATCGTAGCTTCTGGGTGTGAAAGCAGGGCTGCACACCCTTGATTGGTGGAATCAGCATCGCCAGTGGCCATATCATTTAGACCGAGCAGCTGGGAGGCTCAGCCCCCCCATTTGTCTCTATGGCCCCCCCTGGAAACACGCACATCTGCTTTTCCATGAGCCATACTTTATTTACTGAGCCTTGTTTTATTCCAGGTTAATTTGTTCCTAATTTTTTTTCCTAGCTCATCACCCTCTTCGGCACATTATTGAATAATTTAGCCATGAATTACTGATCTGGAGATTCCGGGATTATGTAAACATTCCTGAATGGTAAATCTCATTGTCCAATTGATGGATTAGTCTGTCAGATCTTTATTAAGCACCTATTCTATGCCAGATATTGTTATTCACCCTGGAGAACTCTTAAGTTGCTCATGGTCTAGAGGAGGATGCAAAACACATTTGCCACCAATTAGAACACAGTGCTGTGAGTGCCAGAGTGAGGGAGGCTGATGAAGCCGTGTCTAACTCAGTCTTCGAGATTAGAGAAGCTTCGCCACAAGTGATATCTTTAGAGCAGGCACTTGGCAGGAGAGTAGGTGTTTGCCAGGCAGAGGATTCAGCCTAGACAGAAAAAGGAGGCCTCATAGAACACGCTTATTTAGGGAAGAGTGAAAAGTTCAGTGTGGCTGGAGCACAGGGCATACAGAAAAGTGGAAGTTGAGTCTGGACTACAGAAAGCCATGTTTGCTATTTGGGGGGGTGGAAACGATGGAATTTTAACTTTTACTTTAACGCGGTGGTGTGTCAACTCAAACTGAGTGCATCCTTAGGTTGTTAACTTCATGTAATGAAGGAGTACTGATAAAATACTCTGAAAGAATAAACTATAAATGATTAAAAAACATGACCTGTGTGTAATACATAGGGTAACCTAGAAGAAAATAAAGTGAAATGCATACATTTGATATGCATATTTGAGATAAAGGTGGTATTCGTTAGAGCATGTTCTTTCCTCCCAGAATTCTCTGGCAAGACTAGCTTTTATATAAAGAGCATGTCTCCCCCCCTCAATATAGCCACTCTTTCAAACAAAACATCTGCAATCAACATTGGCTGGATTCCCACCACTAGGTGCACTTCTAATGTGCTTTTCATTTATCTTTTTATTATGTATTCTAGGGGGCTTTATATAGTAAGGGATGGCATATGAAATACGAAGCTAAATGTTCCCTTATGTATTGTGTGTAGCAGGGATAGGGATGGCTTTCTAAAGAGCCAGAAAATAACCTCCCCATATCAAAGAATACGGAAGCTCTGATTTTTAATCCAGGAAATAGAATTTCAGGGTAATAAAAAGAGTTTTGCACCTTTAATTCTCTAAACAACGACGTTTTTCTTTGGTTTCAGAGATAGTGCTCGACTTGGTAGGATAAACGGGAAATGATAGCCATTCTCAACTTGAACTTTTTCTTTCTTTTGATCTCATGATAGCATATTAGGTAATCAATTGGGAAATTTATCCGTACTACCTAGCTTTGGCCCCTCCTCCCAGGCCTTTTAAGCCAGGCTGTCATATCTCTAAACCCTACCAGATCATTTCATAATGGTAAGTCTAAATTTTTTGTGGGATGCCTTTTGTTTTGGTCTCTGCATTGCCTTAAATAATAACTCTTTGTATGAGTCCCTAGCCTACCTCCCAGTTTTGCCAAACCACCCCTTCTCCTACCAGGGTGGCACTTATAGGCCTCCAAGTGGACACAAAACTGAAAATTTTACCTAAAGAATGATCATCAGTGAACAAGTGGTTTTCACAAGAGTCAGCTGCAGGCTCCGTGTTGAATATATACTACAACTGGCTGACAAAAGAGAGACCTCACAAAACATGCTTGGGAAAGGTAATGATATTTAGCCATTTGGGGGAAATACTAAGAATTCTAAACAATCTTAATATAAATAGAAGACATACCATTTTGCTGGATCAAATTGCAACATGACAGATATGGACACACGTGTTCATTTGTGGCAGAGAAAACCAGATTATACAAACATCATGGGCATCCCCCAGCAACATGAAACCATTAGCTCTGGTGCAAATTGGCCATGAATTAGTGAAGCTGCATTTTTATTAGAAAAAAAGAACTTTGATATTGATATCATACATAAAGCAGCAATATAAGATACAGTGCTCGTTAGCTATGGTTCTTAACACATTTCACACCAGGATGACTACTGTACCCACTTCTGAGCTCCACAACCAAAATTATATGTGAAAGCATCAAAAATGTTCAGAGGAAAGCCACCAAGATTATCCAAGTTTTGGAAAATAAGACCTTTGAGTGAAGATCAAAAGATTGGGGATTATTTTGGATGAGAAACGATTTCAAGATGATCTATGAGTATTTTAAGTTTCTTATTAGAGAACAGTTGATAAGCATTTTTATCTATCACTACTAAAGGCAGAAAAGAAGGGAAAAGGCTGAAAGTGAAACACAAAGGATTTAGGTTTGAAAGGAGAAATGTTGGCAGAAGAGGGCTGTCGACCATTTGAAAGGGTTATTTCGTCTCCATTTAAAACCTGGGTGGGATCTCTGTAACTTGGACTGGACGAGTTTGCTCTTATTTTAAAAGCCAGGCTTATACTAGCAGTTCCTCTTACTAGGATAGTCTATATAATGAGCTATTTCCTTGTTTAGGGACACTTTATTGAAGGAGTTAAAAAATGATTTTATCCATTTAGTTTTATACTCTGACTTTGAACAAGACTAGAAGGAATTTGTAACGTGGATGGATATACAGTAATTCCCCTACATACATACGAACGAGTTCCATTCTGGGAACATGTTCGTTAAGTCCAATTTTGTTCCTAAGTCCAGCAAAGTTAGCCTAGGTACCCAACTAACACAATCGGCTATATAAGACTGTACTGTAATAGGTTTATAATACTTTTCCCACAAATAATACATAAAAAACAAACACAAAAAATAAAGAAAACATTTTTAATCTTACAGTACTGTACCTTGAAAAGTACAGCAGTACAGTCCAACAGCTGGCATACAGGGGCTGGC
Organism: Lipotes vexillifer; assembly: GCF_000442215.2. NCBI lineage: Eukaryota > Metazoa > Chordata > Mammalia > Artiodactyla > Lipotidae > Lipotes > Lipotes vexillifer. Next base: position 226,114 of record NW_006781377.1, on the reverse strand, counting down.
ATCGAGTGAACAGGCAGGAAGAGTTACTGACTGGAGGAGGGAGAGGAGGGGGGAGATGGTAGAGCTGAGGGATCGTCAGTAATAGGAGACGGAGGGCAAGCTGCACTTTCACTCACGCCTGACGCTGATGGCACAGGTTCTGGTTCCTTGCTGGATTCAATTCTATCTACCCTCTTGAAAAAACGATTCATTGATGTCTGGGTAGTGGCTCTTTTTTTCTCATCACAGATGACACAGTAGCACTGGATTGCATTCTGAACGGCTGCTGAAGCCTTCATGTGCCGTTCTACGTTTGGGTCCTGTGCCTCAAAAGCTAACAGTGCATGCTTGCATCTTTGAAAGTTTGTAACTTGAAGGTTTGTACGTAGGGGATTACTGTATTCCCATCTGTCACGGCACTTCCTGTGGTTCACTGTGTGTGAAAGAACTAAGTGGATAAATGAAATTCCAAATTTCAGAATCATCAATTCCATCTAGCTGTAACCACAGTTGTATTTTGTTTGTTTGTTTGTTTTGTTTTGTTTTGTTTTGCGGTACGCGGGCCTCTCACTGTTGCGGCCTCTCCCGCTGCGGAGCACAGGCTCCGGACGCGCAGGCCCAGCGGCCATGGCTCACGGGCCCAGCCGTTCCGCGGCATGTGGGATCTTCCCGGACCGGGGCACGAACCCGTGTCCCCTGCATCGGCAGGTGGACTCTCAACCACCGTGCCACCAGGGAAGTCCCACAGTTGTGTTTTTGAAGGACAAATGGAAGAGATGGTTTTGAGAGAAGTAAAGACATTAAAGAATAGTTCTTGGGATCATGCAGGATTAATAGTAACTGGTCATTTTGGTTAGAATTCTGCTTTGGTGCTAAAAAGGCAACCCTGAAATGATACTTTATTCAAATGAATCTGGTGGGTTAGGGTAACACATAATCTGTCAATCTAATTTCCTTAATCAATTAACCCTTGCATATCTCACCAACTTCAGATTATATTTAACATTTTAAGTAAGATTTTACACTTAAAATAGAAAGTAAGATCTGTCTTGTGATTTCAGTAAGTTGTCTAAGTAACACAATTTAAAGAGTACAGAGTATACCTTTACCACCCAGCCGCACAAAATCCAGTTTCTTCAGGCTCCTCATCGTGAACTTTCTTTTAAAGTGTGAACACCTATATTTCCAAGTTCTATTCCAAGGCCATTCAAAACCAGTGTGTCTAAAACTTATCTTCTTCCCCAAAAAACTACCAACTGCTCCTGTATTGACTGTCTCCTGAGTGTCTTTGAAGTGGACCTTCTCTCCAGCTCTGCTCTATTGCTTTTAAATCATTCTTTTCAACTGCATCAGCTGGGCTCCCAGCCTTTAGTCTCAGCTGCCCCCACTTTACCTTTCATAAGGCCACCAGATTGAACTTCCTGAAATGTAAATCTGATCGTGTCATCCTCTGCCTTGCAATCTTTCAGGGGCCCCTCATCATCTAGGGCAGTGATATCCACACCTGATGAATCATTAGAATCACTGTGGAGTTGTTAAAATGTATAGATTTTAGGGTATGACAACATACCTACTGAGTCAGAATATCTGATACACACGTATATACACACACACATATGCATACATAGGTATACACACGCACACATCTATACTTTTAAAGCTCCATAGATTTGGAGACCACTATCCTACACTGGTGAATGGAAACAAGGCCCTTCATCATCGGATTTGAATCTGTAACTCCTCATGTTAATTGAAGTTCCTTTAACCCACTGAAGTCTCTCCCACTTTGAAGTCTTTGCACATGCCTGGCACAACTTTCCTTCCTTTTCCTAATCTACTGGAAGCACCCCTACTTCTCAAGACTCAGGTGATTTTTCTCAGAATTTATGGCTGATACTCTCAAAATTAGCCACTCCTTTCTTTTCTGCTCTCAAAGTACCTTGTGCATACTCCGATACGTCCCATAACTATGGAGCTGTTTTACCCTCACTTCCCCAACAGACTGTGAGCTACTTGAGGGTAGAAAGTATATCTTGGAGCTTTGGCATGGTGTTTCTTCCTTCCTCTTCATCCCTTTTCTCTCCGTGCTCCTGGATGTTGTAACATGATTGGTGTATAGAAATTACTGAATAAGTGTTCCTAGAAGCATAGGGAGGAAGGAAAAATGATGGATAGAGAAGGAAAAATGGTGGATAGAGATACTCTTGAGATGATGCCTTGGAAGATAGTGAATTACTAAGTTAGCTCTTCTGCTGATAGAGGAACCCATAGCATTTGGACTCTGGACAGAGCGAAGAATAAGATTAGTTTGGAAGGTATTTAGGAAATGGAGAGGTTTTATTTGAGGGACATAAGATTGAAATGAGATTTTGGATTTACAACCAAAAAAACAACCTCAAATTAATGGATTTCACAATTTTATATATACACTTAAATATATCTATATATTTTTAATAGGGAAAACAGAATGAAGTGGGTGACTATTTCTCCAAGTAAGATAATAAAAAATAAAACCTATTATCTACCATCATTGTATTTTCATAAAGGCTATTTGTATGTCCCCCAAAAGTAGGAAAGGTAAATATCGTATAGAAGAACTATTTTTGACTAAGTATAGTTGTGTAAAACATATGTAAATATTATCTTTCTTTTTCTTTTTCTTTCTTCAGACAAGAGAAAAACTTCAGAGATCAGGAATGATCTCCAGACAAGATTTTGGGAGAGGCAGGAAAACTTTCAAAACTTCCTTTATATCCAAAGCAGGGATCTGACATTATCTCCTCAAGGTGAAATAACCTTGAATGGCCTGACATTTGCACAATGGCTTTCTTTTTGATCTGTCTGTAGTTCCAACTAATTACTTGAAAATACCTTCGCTATTTCCCTGCATCTTTCTACCTATATTATTTTATGACAGTCTAATAAGAACTCAGCCTTCCCCACTGACCATATGTAAAATTAGATAAATTGTAATATTCTAACGGAAATACTAACTTTATGTCAAAAAGTCAGGGTAGAGTTTCGGTGTTATGTAAGATCAAAGAGAAAATAAGACACATATACGAGAAAATTTACCTTCTGCCTTCTTTTGTTAGAGGATTATGGGTTCTCATGTGACAGGAGGGAGCTGAACTGAGAGGAGAAGAAAGGAAACCATAACGTTGGGTCTTATAAACTCAGTGCAAAGTTTCCCTCCTCTGAATCAGGCTACAGCTGAAGTCAAATAATGTACCCATAACATTTCTCAAGTTTCTGTAAACAAGTATGTCAGTTAGGGGTTGCTTTTAACCACATGTAACAAGAACCTAACCGCAGTGACAAGATGTCCAGAGGTAAGCTGGACAGTTCAAGTCTGTTCAAATCTCCCATTGGGATTTGTTCCACAAGCTCTCACTTACATTCCAGGCAGGGAGAAGGGACCAATAGAGAGGAAAAAGTGATGCCTGGATCAGGAAAGGCAAAAGTTATCCCCAGATCTTTCAAAGACTCATTTTTGCATCCCATGGTCCAGAACAGTGTCAAATGGCCATCCCTGGATACAAAAGAATCCATGAAATGAAAATGTTTGCTTTGGCACATCACTGCCCTGTATGCTGTTAGTAAGAATGAAGGGGGAAAGGGCATAGACACCTAGCGAGGTCTCCCAGAGCAACCAATAGTCTTATGTTTCTTTTTTCCTTAAAAGCCCAAAGAATTTCTAAAGCAGGAATATAACTCTGCACTTTGACGTGAGATGTGTGCCTTACGTCCAGAGTGTCATCAAACAGGGTATACTTCTTATTCTCTTTTCTAGGTTTGCTACATTAGCTATAATAATTTAGGGTAAAAATCCCCACATCTCAAGAGTCATATCTGACCTTTCCCCCTTGTTCCCTTTACGTTTAGCCAGCTGTCATACTTGATCATTTGTCTCTTTCCTATTGCTTCTCCCCACTACTCCCACTCATCTTTTATTTCCCAATAGCTATTATGCTGTGTAGGTGCTTATTTCCTTCCTTGTTTTTTTTTTTTTTTTTTACAAAGTTCTCTTGTCTGAACTATCAACATCCCCTCTTGCCCCTCCCTAGCCCCCCTTTACATTTCAGTTAGAGTCAATCTTCTTAAACTTTGGCCTTCATTATACTCTATATTTTTTCAAAATCTTTGATCGTTTTCTACTGCCTATCAGCTAGATGAGTCACCATGAAACTAACTGCTTGATGAATTTAGTTGAGACTGGTCCCTGTAAAACACCAACATTCCCTCCATCTGCCAGTGGTTCTTCAAGATTGAATCAAAATGTCTATCGTGAAGCGCCCAGACAGAAGATATCACTTCTTCCCCAGTGTCCCCACAGCACTTTGTGGATAGCTCTGCTTTCTAGGTTATTACCTTTCATGGTTAATAGTCATTGGCTTGTCTTCCCTCGAATGCAAGGATTATTTATTGTATTCCTCAGGGGACATGGAGAGACTGCCATGCAGTAGATGTCCAATAAATGTCTGTATGACTGACTATATGAATATAGTGATTATTGAGTTCTTCTGGCTAAATAACAGAAATGAAGGTTATCCCAGTATAAATGCTAGGCATATGCATGGCAACACTCACACACACACACAAAATCTCTGAGATGAAAAGAAGAGAGTAAGAACACGTTTTATCACCCAATGTCTCTGACTATGGCCTAGATCCCCAATTTAATTTCCTCTCTGAATTTCAATATTTTGCTTAGAAGGAATTTTCTAGTTTGTTTGTTGAATGCTCACCTGTAATTGTTATTCTTTGCCCCATGTCTACCTATTGGGGCATAAATCACCCCTGATGCTCACCCACACTGATTAACCTCCATCAAGGCAAATAGCACTAAAGAGGCTCTCATAGAACTTGGAATTCATAAAAATAATAATAATAAAAATAACCCCAATACTATTACTAGGCGTTATGTTAAGGACTTAACATAGATTGTTTCATTTGACTTTCAGTAAACCCTATGAAGTAGGTATTACTACCCATTTTACTGATGAGAAAACTGCTCTTAATAGAACTAAGTAATATTTTCAAGATTATTGTCACTCTGATGGCAAAGCTGATGCTGCTAACCACTATGTTTATGTCTTAAATGGTTTCAATGGAAAAAACATAAGGGTTAACTAGGTCTAAGAAAATTGTGTTTTGAGATAAAGAATAACCATATTTACCTAAAAAGTAATCAAGGTCTGCATAAACCCGATGATGAGAGTGGAGCATCAGTAAGGTCTTGTCAAATATCCTTAGTGAAGAGTGAGGTAAACTCACTCTTGCAGATATGGGTGATTAAGTCATGGTATCAGCTCTTGACTTTCCCTTCTGTTTCTTCATTCTCTTCTTTTCAATGTCCAACTAATGTACCCTCCCTCTAAAATGATTTCCTCTACCTTTGCTTTTACACAGCAGCTGTTTGGCTGCTGCAGTTTTCAGGTTGAGTACCCTTTTCTGGAACAGTTCACCTTTATTCGCCTTGTTGTGCTACTCTGCATTTTCTCGCAAGCTCTTTATTTTTGGCTTTCTGAGTTTCTAAGATAGTATTTTTCAAAACAAATTTTTTGATTGACACCTACAGTAAGAACTACAGACACACCCATACACACACACACACAAAATACTTGAAACATTAATACAAAAAAGCTAAATAAAATGTTATATGTGGACTGTTTCTTCTACTGAACGTAGAGTGTCAATTCGTATTTGCCTCTATTTTCCAAGTAGAGAAGATTAAATATAGAGAATTGTAAGTGAAATCATACCAAAAACATGAATCAACTAATCAACACAGGTGGTAAGGCATTATAATCAGTTCAAAAGAAGCTCCAATAATTTGTGCAAGAAGGAGGATTAGCCGAGTGTCCTAATAGGAAATTTGACTGCATAGATTCAATTCCTTATTTCTTGGGAGATAAAAATCTCTAAATGATCCTATAGCTTATAATAAGATATTAAAATGGCATACCTAAGCTTTCAATAATGTCAGCACATATCAATTTAAGAAAAGCATTGAGTTATGGGAAATTATAACCTATGTGAAAGACTTAGACTTTAAAGAGTTCCATTGATGTAAAAGAAAAGCATGATTATTAAATTATTGGCCAACTGATGGCACTGGTTCAAATTTGAATCATTTAGGTCAGAGTAGCTCACTCTTGTGCCCCAAAGTTCAGATAGTCAAAAACACAGACCCCGTAACCTCAGCTAGTTGAGAGAAAATTCTCTAATTTTTAAAAGGAATTACACACTATTAAAGTAACCTTAGAAAGATATGAAGCAAAATATGGAAATATTATTTTAATTAATAATCTTTGTTACAACCTTAATTTTTTAAAAGAAATTTTGACTCATAGTGAGAATTTCTGTCTGGTTTTAAAGAGCTGAAGCTTATTAGATGGGACTTTATTGAAATGTTTAGAAGAATTTGACTAAGATTCTAATCAATGTTTAAATGGTTGGATCTGATTTATTAAATTTACAAGTTTGGCTTACTAGCTGTTTAAATGGTGTACAAATGTTTAGAGAAATTGCATTTGTTAGAGTGGTATATTTAATAAATTGGGCATTAAACAAAGAATAAATAGCAGTGAACATTATATTTTATGCACCAAAGTTTCTCTGGCAGAAAAAGTTTAGAAATGCCTAATATGGTGCTACACACATGCAAGGTGCCCAACAGTTTTGTTTTTGTTTTTTTTTACAAAGTTTCCTTGCTCTTCCCATGTAATTTTTATTTCATTTTCAATCCCATATTTTATTTTCACGCATCAATAACTGCCCCAGATGTGGTTTCTATGTCTTCACCGAGCCCCTGCTACTATTCATACTAAACTGAGGATACTCTAAGAATAATAAAGGAATTATAGGTTAAGCTTAACTTTGAGACAACCTAGCAGCTCCACCAAACTTTCTTAGGGATATTTTAGCAAGTCATGTTGAAATTAACCTAAGGTCTCACACAATTAAAAATTCTTGGGTCTTCCACTGTGCTTCCTAAGTTGAGGAAATGCACATTGTTTATGCAATTGTGTATGACCATGTTCTGCCGTAATCATCACAGCTCTAAACTCTTCAGATTAAGTACTAATTATATACTGAAAATACAGGAACACTTGCAGGGTGGAAATTCCCATTAGCATCACTTAATCTGGAATGATTTAAGTTCAAAAGGATCCCAATACATGGAAGTGGCTGTGGTGATGGCAGCAAGCAGTTGAAGCAATGGAAAGAAGGAGGTCTCAGATTTTTCTGTGGTCATATGAGAATGCAGGGAATTGCATTTTGCTCTGTGTTAAGGATAGCTGCTTTGCCCACTATTGCTTCTACCTGCCATTGTAAATCTGAGACTGGAGAGTTCCTTAATTATCTGGCCACTGATCTGGACCAAGCATCCTCGACACCTTGTGTATTTTAGACAAGTGAACACATAGCTTGACACAGATTGCTATTCTGACTTTCGGTTTGTTCCATATGTTGTGGAAGTAAGTTATAAAATATCAAAGACAGGTAACACACTAATTTTATTATCTTGACTTTGGAGAGCAGCGGTCTAGCCTCACCTCATCACAGCATGTTTATCCTGCTTCAGACAACTGCAGGTTTCTATCATACTCTCGTCTATGCTGACTGCCTCTTGTTCCTGATATTGCTCTACTAGGGATCCTCTATTATTCCTGGCTCTGTAGCCTCAAATAAATTTGTTAAAGGTTGAAAGAAGGAGCTCCTAAGTGGATTGCATGTAGGAAAATACGATCACTCTTATTTCCAATTTTCATTTTTAAAGGTGGCATTAACTCTGAAATGTTTGGAATTTTTGCTCAAGCACAGATTACTTCTAGTTTTTGGCTAGAACATAATAATAATAGTGATGATGATGATGATGATGATGATGATAATGATATTAATAAGAATGAAAACTCTCTGAGAGATAGATCCAGAGTCAGAAAACTTATGTTTAAATCTCACTATTTAGCTGTATGACCTTGGACAAGTTAAGTAAGCTCTTTACTTTTATTTAAAATCTGCAAAGCGGGGTTAATAGAACCTACGTTAGGAGGCTGTTGTGGAAATTACCTGGGCAGTGAGAAATCTCATACTACTACTTGTACTACTTACTGAACACTTACCATACATACTACATGGTAAGTGTTCAGTGAGTGTTACCTTTTGTTAGACCCTACTGATGATGAGGAATATAATGTTACATGTTACAAATGGACAGTTTCATTTCATGTGATTCAAAACTTTTGCAGAAGCAGGGTTAAAAGAGATTTGGATAATCTATTACCTGCATGCCTCTTGCTCCCATCTTTCTTTGTGCTGTGTCCATTAAATTTGGTATAGTTAACGACAACCGCCTTGCCAATAGAGTCAAAATATTCTGCAATCTGTTCCGCTATGCCAATTTCATGAGTATTCAGCTCCTCAGCCCAGAATACCCATTGTGTAAAAAGTGCAATGAATTCCAGTTCACTTTTGATTACAGTGATCTGAGCCAAACACGAAACCTACTTGATCCAAGATGATCTGGGCTTTACAATGTTGTGCGTTACGTGATCTGCACGCTGAAAACAGGAGTATCTTTGAATTTCCTTTTCAGAAAACAGAATTCTTTTAATTAACATTTAAAAAAATTTCAGTATGTGTAATTGTTAACACCTGCTATGTGTTGCCAACAGATGTTTCTTACTTACCTAAGGGAACTGTTATAATTATTCTATGAGCTTAGTGCAATGGCATTTACCAAGATAGTTGGGAAACTTTTGTTGGTGACTTTGCATCTAATACTTGGCATTTCTTATAATCTTGTCCCCTATCACTGCCAGTCCCCACACCTCCTCCCCAACCTGGCCCACCAAAGGCAAAAAAGTCCTTTTGGGAGGGTACCAAAATGTTTCAAAACTGGTCATGCATACTTTAGTCTTTGTGAAAAGTTCCTGAAATTATGTGTATTCTAAAACATTGGAAAATTTACTTTTGTTTAGCAGCTAATCCTTCTAATGTTTAACATGGAAATCTTACATCTTGATTATAAATGTAAAAAGTATACTTTTTAGCAAGGTAATACCCTTCCAATAGCTTGGCTTCAAAAGAAGCTACAGCAAAAATGAGATTTTTCTTGATTTTTTTCCCTGACCATTTATAAGGTTTTATAAGCAGTAGATATTCAGAATCCTTCATTTATGATACTAATCACACAATTACCTACAGGCACATGTTAAATATGACACTGGTTTCAGCCAAATACTGGGCGAACTGCAAACAATGAATAAAGAGAGGCAGCTCCATTTATAACGGCTGTTTCAACAGAGCGCTACTGTAATCATAGCGATCTGAGGGTGACTCATTAATTAATTGATGTTCTTTTTTATTATGTGCTATTGAGTTAATGAGTAACTTGTGTGAGATAATTCTCTGAATGCATTGATTACTTGAGATATTTTCTGGGGCTTTCATACCAATGACATGCTGAATAGGTAGGAGGCGGTATTTGCTTTTGTGTGCTTGTTATTCGTAGGTTTGAGATGAGTACAAACCAGTGCAAAGACTTCCTAAAGTTATCTGACACACAAAGTATCCTAGGTCGGCCTCACAAGGAGGCTGAGTGCTCAGGGCAAGGCCTGTCACATAGTAGGTACTTAATAAATGTCATGTGAAATAATAGCTGTATTAAAATTTTGCTTCCTATTACCTTACATTGCATTAAAAATCACATTTAGGAAATATCTGTAATGGCATTTTTAAGAAAAAGTAATAATCAAAGGGCTTTTGCCAAAATTGTATTCTGCATTAATGGCCTATTACAATAAACATGTACCTTGTTTTTGCAGCTTAGTTAAGTGAACACTAAATATGTTTGGCCAGTATCATTTCTATGAAATTGTTTAAGTGACCATCCAGAGAGCGGTTTGCCTAAAGTGATAGTTGAAAAGAAATCACTTGTGTATGGTGTGTTTTACTACAGATGTAATTTTTAGCACCCTGGTTCAGTGAAGGAACAACATTCTTCCTGAAAATGTAGGATTTAGTTGAGTTTTTTGTTTTAATTCATTATGCAGGAACCAGGAAATTGGAAATTTAGTCTGACAAGAGCAACACGGTTGCTTTCAGAACGATCCCTTAAAATTTGTATAAATGTACAAAATTATACCCAGCAATTGCTACCTTCATTTTTGACAGTTTTATTTTCCCCACAAAAGTAAATAGCACCCAACTACCTAGCTCAGAGATCCTAAATATAATATTTGGAGAATGCGTTTGAGGTACTTTGTCTGCTTACGATTCACCTTTTGAAAGTAAATGTCCTTACACACTTTTCTTTTTCTTTTTCATAGTATGCTTTCCAGATATCATCTTAGATTTTGCCCATTAAGTGCAATCAAATAGTGTAATACCCCTTTTATTAAAAACATAAATCCGAATATTAAAGAAATGAATGAAAGAATCCAGCAGATATTTATTAAGCAAGATGAAAGTGAAATTACAAACACAGTTCAGCTTTTAAACTCAGCCAGCACTCTAGTGGAGTGGAAGTGCCTGGTCCTTCATCATAGGTAGCCTATATGAGATGCGTGTTGGAAAGGGAGCTTTTGCTGCTTGAGAAATCAATGCTCCATCGGAGATGTTCTACTGGAGGCTTCAGATAACAAGCTAAGTGACGTCAGGGCTACACAACACAAAGGGGAAAGCTGACAACAATTCAGGGACTTTGAGTAGTCAAGACAATTAGTGCTTCAGTCGAAAATGCTACTATTTATGGGCAATTAGCTGTAAAATGGCCTATTTCTGTCTTGTTCCACCATTTTATGGAGATTAAAGATAATCTAAGGAGATTAAGGCCTTAATCTTTAATCCAGGTGAGTAATTTTGTTTGTAGTAAAAAGCATAAGAATTCATTCCCGAAGGATTAAGCAAAAGACCTTGTTGGTCTTTGGGTGGCAGGAATAATTGAACAGCTTCAAGAAGCTGAGAGAAGTTTGTTCCCAGTTTACAAGAATTTTGACATATTGATAAGCATATGCAAAACCATTTAAATCTAAAAAAGATGATGCAAAAAGATACTGACAATTACATTTTTACATCCACATGAATTTCAAACAACTCTTAATGGGGATTAGCAGGGCTGTGTTAGGAAAACCACTTCTTACATATCTCCCCCACCTTCCTCCCATTTGTTCTGTTTTGCTTTTTTTTGGGTTTGGCTATGCAAGTCTTTTCATGAAATAAATGTACGGCTCAAAGGCTAAAATAATATCAATAGTTATTTTGTGGGCCTCTTGAAACTCTTTTTTGGGGGTATATGTCAAATTTGGAGGACATGTGACTTGAACACTCAGCCATAAAGCATCTGTAAAAATACGTATCGTTCACTTTTCACAGAACCATCTTCTTAAAAATGAGAGGCAATATCCAGATTCACACGCATGTTCAGAGTAAAGCTTTGCTTGAAAACAACTCAAATCCACACCAGCATGATTTTTCAGTTTAATATTTTGGCCCCAAACCAAGAATTCAGGTATCACATTTAATTTTTATCTGCAATGCATATTCGGCAGGACAAAGTATGTATGCAAGTAACACTGGGGAATATTGTTTCCTATACAAGTGATCAAGAAAAAAGAAGAAAAGAAAAAAGAAAGCCCACAGCACTAAAAGTTGCTCTAGTAAAAATATGCTTCATTGTGCCTGTTGAGGAATCAGATCTGCTGAAAAGTAGTTTTGAGTACAGGGAACAGAAGCAAAGAAGCAAAGTGTGAGCAACCCCAAAGAAGGGAACACAGTCGCAACTTTATTTCCTTAACTGTAATTGAAATAATCAGTCTCCAAAATTTTTGTTTCTAGAAAGCTTTCTTTTTTATCAGCTATCATGTAGATAAGGGAATAATCTTTCACCTTTAAAAAACGGAATGACAGATTTCAGCCCAAGTGTAATAAATTCTGAGCAGGTAATTACTTAGAGAAAGCAATGAGAGTAAGACACATCAAACTTTTAAAGTGTTCACTTTTGAACATTAAAGTAAGTGGCAAGTAAATACAGAAAAATATATAATCACCAGTTCTCAGCTTTTTATCAATCCCTTTGTTTCTCTTCTTCCAGAAGATTCTGTGAGCACTATGTTGCTCTGATCAAAAGTGACTTCACTCCTCAAATATGATCATAGATTCAATGTGCATTATCATGGTTTCAGTAGATTCTCATTCAAAACCTTTTGGTGCCAGAAATGTATCAAATCATAAAGTTATTATATGCTTACCTCTTATGGAGAGATCTGGGCAAAGTTTGTATAAGAAATTTATCTTTTTAAAATTATCTCATAATTGTGGTAACACTTTTTTAAAGTAACCCTTTGGAAAATTTTTACATGGTACCCAAAGGCACTAGCTCACATAAGCGGTGAATGGCTGAAGGAAACAAAACAAAGCCATTTACGGGGTAAAGAGCACACACAGAAAAAGGGTATTAAAAGGGTAACTGTTAAGCTTTAAAGTTATTCTAAAAATGGCACTTTTCACGTTGGTAAAAAATGAAAGTGCTTTAAGATGAAATTTTTATGCATTTTTTTAAAGCTGACCTTTAACCCCCTGAAAATAGGGGGTGAAATGAGAACACTGATATCATTGTGGCAATAAGTGGATGTTGCTAAAATGCTTTGTGTGTCCTTCTTTTTCAGTATTTTTAATGTTGATAGACTTGCTTTATATGTGTATCATTAGTGAGATTTGCTCTTCAATTCTTTACTAGAAAGTTACAGCTCATTTAAAATAGCTGGTAGATACAGAAAGCATAAATATACCGTAAGTTTAAACACTGATTGTACTAAATGCAACAATACAAAGAAGCAAACAGAACACAAATGGTAACACAATAAAACTGTATTACATTTGTGCTTCAAATATTACAATACATTATATACAATAGTCCAAAATAAACATCTCATGCCAAGTGACACAAAAAAACGAATAGCAAGCAAAAAAATCCAGCAATATGTACATTACTTCTTTCTTTTATAATAAACATTCAACTCTGAACTGGGGCAATTTCACTACATACAGATGCAGTCCGCCTTTTATCCCATATAACCATCCTGCTTTCCTATATCTACGCTATTCAGTTGGTTCCTGTGTCAATTCTTATATACACGTGGAGCAAAAAAGATAAAAGAATGGAGTGCTTTGTATTCTTAATGGGGTGATGTTGATAGATCAGCGAACCTGGGGTGCATAACCTTCTTTCATTAAACCTTCCTCGTAGTCCGTCTGGCAAAGGATCATGTTATTCTTTAGGAAAAATTTGTCTCCAACACAAAATCTGAAAATATTTACAAAAATAAAATGTTTAAGATGACTTCACTCAGATCTATACATTTGAAGATTTCTTTTCCTAATCATCATTTCATCATTTCAATTTATGGTAATTCCCTGAGTTTGAAAGTTTGGCTTAGAAAGTTGCCTTGTTGTCAGAATTAAACCATTCTGGTCATTTAAGGAAATGCTACACACAAAATTCGAAATCCTACTTTTATATATAAAACTCATAAGAACATTGAGGAAAACACCTTGGGCAGCAAAGGTGATTTTTTTTTTTTTTTTTTTTTTTTTACCATATTGGAAAGAAAAAAAGAACTGATCTATATTTACATTCATTAAAACAATGATAATAATATTTCACGGCAGTGATTATGGAGGCTTTCATCATTGCCCATTTATCCATTTTATAAAAAAAGTAAAAGGCATTAAAATGAATCAAATGATTAGAAAATAGCCCATTTTACAGCTTCTCACTTAAAGCTTCCTTTTACTCTGTTATTAAAATGTGATTAAATTCTAGTAATTTGGAAGTAATTGTTCTGAAGTGAAAGTTATTTTAGCATCAGACTCAGACGCTGGGCCATATTCCTTTGTCTGTGGCAAGTTCACCAACTATGATGTAGTAAATGTATCTCTTAGAGTCCTTCCAATTAAACCAAAGGGAGTAACCTGATGAACTTCTTAACATTGATGTGATAAATAAACTAGTTTCCAGTAGCTAATTATGCATTTTATTCTATAAAGCATTGTTTAATGTGCAAGATTGTAATGTTTTTAATAAGTCCTCTTTTTGTATAATTTCCCAGTGGTGACACTTTGGACACAATTAAGGTCAGAAAAAATGCTTGCGCTGTTTCCGGTACATTTAACAATAAAGTAACTCTGGGGAGATTTGTATATATTTTTAATTGTAACAATTTAACCTTCAAACAGCAGTGTCTGGTAGAGTTGACCCAGTAAAACTGCTTGTAATTATATAAGTTGACCTCACTGACCTTTGATAGTAGTCTCTCTTTATCAGATAGTCAATTTCAAATGATGTTCAAGCAGAAATCTTAGTGGATAGATTAAATTGTGTCATGAAAGCCACCCTTTAATGTTTTGTGAAGTTGAAGGTTTAAATGAGGAGCAGTTGGGCTGATTTACATTTGCAAAGATTGGAATGCTAGACAAACAGCGAACCTATTTATTTTCCAACTGGGTAGCTTTGGAAATTTATCCTTATTCTAGCTAAGTAGATAGAGAGGAAAATAGTGTAATAAAAAAAGTAGTTTGAAAAGAATTAGCTTTCCTCTTAAAGGAAGATTGGTCTGTTTATTTGTGGAATTTACTTTTTTTCCCCAGGATTACTGCCTGCTGATGATGCTGATTGAAAGTACAGACTACACCCTGATCTTGAAATCCTGCAGTTGTCTGTGGTCAAGGCTACTGGGTACAATGAACATTCAAGTTTGGACTTTAAGTATATCTTCTTTTTATTAGCTGCAAACTATAAAATTGAAATATTGTGCTTAAAAAGTAGTGTTTGAATAAACCAGTTTTTGTAGATTATCCTGATCATTAAGATATGCTGAATAAAAGGAAATATTTCTTTTGTTGGGCAGGGGTAAGTAGCCAAATTAGATACTTATCTTTTATGTGAGATTATATAAAGTAGCATGCAGAATATATCTGATTACTGTTCAAATTTTTCGCTTTATATTAATGTTGAAATTAATTTGAATTGACTAATAAGCTAATAATAAAATATCCACCAAAAATAAATAATTTTAATAAAATACGCTCGTGTTCCAGCCGATGTTATTGAATCTTTTTTTCCCCTAAAAACCGACTAAACTGGAAGTACTTTTTCAACTCCATACTGTCTAAAATTTTGCTTTAATTTGTTAAAAAGCCTCCAAATTCTATTTGCTATCAAATAAAAACGTGTTTTGTTTTTGTTTTTTCTTTTGTCATGTTGTGTCATGTCATCCTTACCTTCAGGGGCCTTGAAATTTAGGTAATTTCTATTTGTAGATTAATACAATCGGAGTAATTATAGTGAGAAAAGCACTGAGCCAAGAGCCTGGGGATTTGGTCCTGAGTCCTGTGGCTCTCACCTACTCAATGCAAGATATAGGGTGTATTTCATACTCTCTCTGAGTCAGTTCTCTGTGGGTAAGATAAAACAACTACATCACTGGATGGTAGGAATGTTAAAATAAGAAGTATTTGAAAGGCAGAGAGACATTTGCAATGAATAGGGTTCAAATTCCAACCTTCCATTCACAATATTGAAAATGAAACTTCAGGATTTTGATCTTTAACATCAGTAAGTTCTGTAAGTTGGCAGTAAAGAGTAGAAATGTAATATGTAAAGCCTTCCCTCAATGTTTGGAATGTAGGTAATTAAAATAATCACCTTTTATAAATTACTTACCATGTGCTAAGGCTAAGCATGTATATACAGTGATCACATTTATTCCTTAAATCCAACTGAGAAAGTAAATATTAACATTGTCTTTTTCAGATGAAAAACCTAACACTTCCTGCCCAAGTTTCCATAGCTAGAATATGTATGGTAGAGGAAGGAAAAGCACCCTGGTCTCATTGGATTCAAGATCCATGCTTTTACAATTCATAATAGCCAAGACATGGAAACCTAACTGTGCTTTCACAGATGAATGGATAAAGAAGATGTGGTGCGCACACACACACACACACACACACACACACACACAGTGGAATACTACTCAGCCACAAAAAGAATGGAATAATGCCATTTGCAGCAATATGGATGGATGTAGAGTTTTTTTTTTTTATTTTATTTTTTTGTTCATTATGGATTTTTTAAATTTTTTTTTTGCAGTACGCGGGCCTCTCACTGTTGTGGCCTCTCCCGTAGCGGAGCACAGGCTCCAGACGCACAGGCTCAGCGGCCATGGCTCACGGGCCCAGCCGCTCCACGGCATGTGGGATCCTCCAGGACTGGGGCACGAACCCGCGTCCCCTGTATCAGCAGGCGGACTCTCAACCACTGTGCCACCAGGGAAGCCCATTATGGATTTTTTTTGCATCAATTTTTTAATTAATTAATTTTGGCCATGCCACATGGCCTGTGGGATCTTAGTTCCCTGACCAGGGATCAAACCTGTGCCCCCATTAGAGGAAGCATGGAGTCTTAACCACTGGACTGCCAGGGAAGTCCCGAAAGATTTTCACACTAAGGGAAGTACATCTAAAAGAGAAAGACAGATACCATATGATATCACTTACATGTGGAATCTAAAATGTGACACAAACGAACTTATCTACGAAACAGAAACAGATTCACAGACATAGAGAACAGACTTGTGCAAGGAGGAGAGAGGGGGAGGGAGGGATGGATTGGGAGTTTGGGATTAGCAGGTGCAAACTATTATATATACAATGGATAAACAACAAGGTCCTACTGTATAGCACAGGGAAACATATTCAGTATCCTGTGATAAACCATAATGGAAAAGAATATAAGAAAGAATATATATATATAGTATAACTGAATCACTCTGCTGTACAGCAGAAATTAACACATTGTAAATCAACTATACTTCAATTTAAAAAAAACAAATAAATGACTGAAAGCAATTTAAAAAAATCCATGCTTCTACCTGGAGGCGGTAAAGCATTAGGTTATGAAGTTATATAGGTTTTTGTATTATGATTACTTCTTTACATAGGTTTTCAAAAGAGAGCTTATTATTCAATGAGATGTTTGCAATATAAATGGAATTCATCTAAAATATTCCTACCTGAGATATGTTGTTACTAATATGTTGTCAACTGGATAAAGTACCTTTTATGTGCATATCAATTTATACTTAAAGGTCAAAATGAAACAGAACATAGGTGAGGAATGTCACACACATTTAACGTAAACAAAACAGGTTTGAAAGCTATAGTTAAGAACAGATTATGATTGCTTTGCAATTAGGATTGATATCTTCCTTTAAAATGTCATATATATAAACATGAAGAAATTAGAGGAATAGCAATGCAGATATCGGACACCTAACAAAATGATCTATAACTGCGATTTTGTAAGAAAGGCTAATTTCCAATGTTCTATAACCAGGTCCTGATGACATTTAGCATTTCAGAAAAATATTATAAAAATTGTGATGGCCAGAGGATAGCGTATGTATATATAGTAATAGGTCAGGCTAAAATTCTTGAAAATAAACTGATAATCTTCCTTATAAATTAATCTTAATCGCTTGTGATATAGTCAGTTCAATTAATTCTGCCATCATTAAAAAAATGTTAAGGAATAAAAAGATGCCCAATCTGGGCTTCCCTGGTGGCGCAGTGGTTGAGAGTCCGGCTGCCGATGCAGGGGACACGGGTTCGTGCCCCGGTCCGGGAAGATCCCACATGCCGCGGAGCGGCTGGGCCCGTGAGCCATGGCCGCTGAGCCTGCGCGTCCGGAGGCTGTGCTCCGCAACGGGAGAGGCCGCAACAGTGAGAGGCCCGCGTACCGCAAAAAAAAAAAAAAAAAAAAAGATGCCCAATCAGATTATTAAGCCACCTAATCTAAATATTTTAGAATTAACCATAGATTGAATTTCCAGACATTTTGGAGTAACTCCAGTTGAATTCATATGGTCTTAGAGACTTGAAAAGTACAGACGATAATTAAGAAATACGGGGCTTAGAGTAGTTTTGAGCGGGTTATCAAATGCCTCTGCTAGGAAGCTTTCATTTGTGATATCCTCTTTAAGAATGAAAATGTAAATTTAGTCATCTTATTTTCCTAACGTTAGTGACTGCCAATTATAATTAATTTCCATTTCCACAGCACTTTAAAAAGAAAGGGGATCCATTCCATATTTCCAATGTCTCTACTGTTCTATTTAGCATCCTCAGTTACTAAAAGATGGAGATTTTGATACTGTACTTTGTTTTCAGAAAGAAGTGCAGGTTATATACTCATTGTACACCTGTGAACAAATTTACTGTCTTCTCCCAGTGACAGCTCAGTTGTCATCACACAATGCATTCCCAACAATCTTTTCTGTACCAAGTTTCACTACCCACACCACAAATCCTGTTATCAATTATTTAGCATCTACCTTTTTTTAACTCCACTATATCTACTCCCACTTATACCCACTTTGTCAGAAAAGCAAATCTTCATCTTGAAATAGGTCAGGGTCCTCATACTGGCTCTGAATCCAGAGATTAAATCCAGACTGCCTGGGTTCAAATTTTGAATCTACCCTTTTCTATCTCTGTAATCTTGGGCAAGTTTTTAAAATTTTCTATACTTCAGTTTCCTCACCTGTAAAATGAGGCTAATAATAGTACCTACTTCTGGGTTATTTTGAGTATTAAATGAGTTAGCACATGTAAAACAGAATAATGTCTGGTGTGTGATCAGAACTGTATAAAAATTTGCTCTCATGATTATTTGGTAACAATAATCTTCTCACCTTTGCTTAGCTATTCCCTAGCCAGGGATATTTCTCCCTTTTTTCCATCTACGTAAATTCTAAAAATTCTTTTTTTAAGGTAATATAGGAGTACGGGAGTAAGAGGTACAAACTATTAGGTATAAAATAAGCTATACGGATATACTGTACAACACGGGGAACATAGCCAGTGTTTTACAATAACTATAAATGGAGTATAACCTTTAAAAATTATGGATATTGTACCCCTGTAACATATAATATTGTACAGCAACTATACTTCAGTCAATCAATCAATCAATCAAAATTCTTTAGTTTCCATTCCCTCCATCAGTATTCCCTGACCCCGTCAAATTATTCTGATCTTTCCCAAAGCACTTATTTATTGGTGTATCATTTACTTTGGCATTTCAAATTTTCTCATGAATGTGTAACAGGTTTCCCACTCTGGGCAGCAGTGCTGAGGTAAATGACCATGAGTAAAATTTCTTTTAAACCCTCTGAAATACCACCGTAACCTGTACTACCACTTGAAGTGGGTAGGCCACAAATGTTGGTTAAGAAAGACTTATTCTAGAACTGAATAGCCTTAAAGAACAAAGATACTTTTGATGAATAATTTAAATTTGGGCTCATGTTGACTTTAGCTCACTGATTTCCTACCTTTACAATTTCCTCTCTCTATCCCATATTCCTCCACGTCCCTACAAAACTCCCTCTCTAATCTCTGAGCACACTGAGCCACTTTTCATTTCCGGAACACATTACTTGCTTTCACACCTCCATGCCTTGCCTGCTGCTCCATCTGTCTGGAAAATCCTTTCCTCACTGCACCCAGCCTTCTTAGCTTCCTCCACCCCCCGCCCCACCAGACACACTTCCTATATCCTAACCAGTCCTAGAGAGTCCTTTAACACCCAGGACATCAACCTTTTGGTGCTTTCTTAAGACTTCAAGAAGGACAGACCTCTCTTCCCTCAGTATAGATCTGTTTAGCATCGATTACATTCTTCTCTTCTGTGAGTCTTTGATGTCCTGTCTCTCCCTAAGCTCTAAATACCCCTAAGAGAGAAACTGGATTTTATTCACCTCTGTTTCCACAGAGCCTAGCACAGTGCTTTTTTTCTTTAATGTTACACAGTTCTACATATTTGAGGCAATTTCATTACAAACAAGCATTTTTTCCCTTCTCTTATAAAACCATCATTTAGTTTCCTAGAATTTTCTAAGGGGGGGGGCTTACTCATCTTTAAGAAATTAACCTATTACTCAGAATTTTCCAATTCTGAGTGAGATTCATGTTATCATACAAGATGTTCAAAATAACCTTCTTCAGGTCCTTTCAAAATAAAACGAACTTTTAGATTTTAATTCAGGATTCACATTTTTAGCCTTACCCTTTTAAAAAGGACAGAGAAGATAACCCATCTTCAAAGTTCATTGTTACTACTATCTTTTTTAAACACTCAGAAATGCTTTAGAACTTAATGATATTGTGATTTAAAAGTTAAGATGAAATGACTTGCTAAATAAAATTATAAGCATTTATAAAATCATAATTTCAGGGGTCAAGAAAGTTTGCTTAAGGGAAAGTGCCTGTAAATTACCTATTGGCCTTGTGTGTCACTTGAAAAGGTGCAATCCTAAGACAGTGATTTGGCTACTATGAGTAGAGGCTCCTGAGGCAGATGGCTTTATTGGAGAGATTTCCCAAGCAGACGCCAAAGGATAAGGAGAGCCTCCTATATTGAAAACTTCTGGATTCAGAGTAACAAAATTTGCCTGCTTTGCTTGACTGATGAAGATTAGCTGACTTCTTGCATTAAAGAAGTTTGTCTTGTAGAGATGGAAGTGACAAGACAATAACTAAGTGTTAATTGTGCATAACCAGCACTAAAGATATTCAGTCCCATTATGGCATGTAATAAATGAAGCGCACACAGAAATATATTAGGTACTTTAATAATGATACTAGAACAGTATTCTGCAGCAATAAGAATGTGAACAGTTTTAGAGTCGAAATTTAGGAGTGTTTGTCTTACTTGACTGAGTTCCACTGAGGAGACAGACGTAATTGTGAATGCAACTTTTTATTTCAGTGGTGAAATAAAATTGATATACGATTTGTAAATAGCATTAACAACCTACAATTACTTTGCATCATAATAGAATTTAGGCTGGGTTTAGCACTTGAATGATGTTTTAATTTTCTGTGTAGAACACGGATAAAATAGGTAAGCCTGCCCTAAAAGAAAAATGGACAAAAGGAATAAACAGGCAGTTCCCTAATAGAAGAAATATCAAAGGGTCACTAGTAATCAAATAAATGCTAATTAAAAATGATAATGAGATACCATCTTTCAACCCTCAAGGTGACAAGGATTTCTTTTAAAATAATAATTCCCAGTGTTGGAACTTATGTGAGGGAATGCATTTTTTTTTTCTTTTCTGGTGTGAGAATAATTGGTATAACTTTTCCAGAGAGCATTTTGGCAATATATAATGTAAGCCTTTAAACTGTTATATGGTTTGTCTAATTAACTATGCTCCTGCGAATTTAGCCTGACACAGATTTGAGTATTTGTTTATAAAGTCCGCATTAGATTGATAATACTGATGCTATAAAAACTTGAAGAAACAACCTACACATCTGATGACAGAAGACTGATTTAATAATATATGAAGCTTTATCCATAAAACTGAACACAAGAAAGCTTAAAATGCCATAAAAGAATTTTTAAAGGCAGGGAAAAATGTACACTATATTAATGAAAATGTCCAAGTGACAAACATTAGGATTCTTCCTTGTTACTTTCCTTTAAGATGCTTAAATGTGGTTATAATATAAAGTATATGCTATATATCATTTGCCACATATGCATAGAAAAATGTATGGCTAGCCACATACCAAAATATTAAAATAATTTCTTTTAGAACAGTGAGACATGGGACAATGTTATTCTTTATCCCTTTCTATTTTCTAAATTTTCCTCTATAAGTATGTAATTGTTTATAAGTAGAAAAGCAGTAAATGTTATTGTTGCACAAAGATAACTCTATTGTTAGTAAATGCTATTAGTGGATGAAATGTGGTAAGTAAACAAAAATTTTCTAAATTTACTACTAATATACCTTTAAAACATATACACATAGAGGCTCATGCACATTAATGGGTCTGTAAGGATGTGTGGACATTTGTGTTTTTGTATTCATATCCTTACAGTAAAAAATATGTGCATTTGATAATTTACTTTTGGCTAAGTGTCACTACAGACTGAATCAACCTACTTTGATTCCAAACATCTATTGGGAAGACCCAAGATGTTGCAAGATGACTTCTTGAATTATTTCCTGGGTAAATTATACATTGTGAGGTATACAAGGCCAGATTCTGAACATCTGCATTTAGCAGGAGATATCTTATGTAAAAACCAAATTAGTGAAATATTATATGGTAAAAGTAAATTATAAATATCAAGGTAAAAGAACTAAATTTTGAGAACCTATTGTGTTCCTGGTACTTATAAATTCTTTCATTTAATTTTCAAAATCTGCAGGATAGACGTTAGTGTCTCCATTTTAAGGATGTGCAAAACCAAACTCAGAGAAACTAAGTGACTTACGCAAGACTGCACAGCTAGTATATGGTGGGGATGGAATCTGAATCCAGTTCTCACTGTAAACATCATACTCTTTCTACTACTCTATAGCGCCTCGTAAGAAGATACTGCATTTAACGGTAAAACGGCCAATTATAGTAACTGAGAACTTGACAAAACTAATATTTACTGACTATTTTCCATGTTCAGGTGTTTTCACACCTGTGCTGAATTTATTTTCATTAAAATCCATCAAGTGCAATAATTTTTGAAATGTATTTTAATGATATGTATATTTTAATATTCTAACATCCTCTGCATTTCTTATGTAAAACCGGTATGGTAGTATATAGCTCACACTAGAATTAAAAGTTATTATTTTTACTTTGGAAAAATGGAAGGAAGTCATAATACTTTGAGATGAGAGAGTTCTCTGAAATTGACTAATCCAGCTCCCTTATGTTATAAAGGAGAAAACTGAGGTCCAGAGAACTAAAATAGCTGGTTTATGCTCACACATCTTGTTAGGGAGAGTCCAGACTGGAATTCAGGTTTCTAGATTCCCTGTGCAATACTCTTTCCATCGTCCAATGCTGCCTCTCTGATGCTGATAATTGTATCCAACCTGGCTCCCAAAGAGATTTGAAGCAACTTGAAAAGTACA
>NW_006781377.1:193132-198132 GCF_000442215.2 Lipotes vexillifer | reverse complement strand
CTGACTGCTGGATGGGAAAGTTTTCTTGAATATGTTCTGTGGGAAGGAATGGAACATTTTCACAGACTGAGAAAGGCAATTGCTTTTCTGTCTATTACAAATATACTTCTCATCTCCTTTTCTATTTCACTCTTTTAAACTAAGGAATGCAGTGATAGAAAATGAAAACACTTTAAACATTCAATTCTCTTGTTTTAAACGGAAAAAAGCTCACCCATTACAAGGCTGAAGAGAGTTGAACCTATTGTTCTCTCTCCTGTTGGGTTTTAGCCTGCACTCCACCGTAATAGAGATAAAGATAACGTGGGAGTGAAAAGAAGCAAAAAAGGAAACACTGAACATTTAAAAATATACCAAGGAAAATGTAAGAAATGTTTAACATTAGTTTGAACTGTGTTTCTAATTGTTGCACAGTTAGGCTACTTAGCACGTATTTTTAGAATACATTGGTGCATGCACATAGATGACTTTGAATTTTTCTGAAGTTAAGCTAAAAAAAAGCTTTAAAAGTTGACCATATTTTTTTGGGGGGGGGGCACGCCACACAGCATGTGGAATCTTAGTTCCCCGACCAGGTATCGAACCCATGCCCCCTGCAGTGGAAGCACAGAGTCTTAACCACTGGACCGCCAGGGAAGTCCCCAAAATTGACCATATTTAAAAGGAACTAGATACATCTCCTGTTTAAAGGAGACTTACAGATTATTCCTTTCATAATTAAGCACTTTTATTCTATAAAATTAACTCTAATTTAGTGTATTAAGTTCAGCCTTGGTACAAGATAGTTTTTATTAACATAGGTAGATCATGACAAACAGGAACATAAAAGCCATTTGCTGAAAGTAATGCTTAATATATATATGAATATATACAGGTACAGTATATTCTCTAGATATGCTATATATATTCACATATATGTGTACATTCTCTCTCTTTATATGATAATAGACATCTCTCTACATATCTATATATAGATATCTGTTCAGATGGATATATATAGAGAGAAAACACACACACACACTCACCAGGTAGGTAGATATTACACAGAAAAAAGGGTTAATGGAAAAATTAAGTAAAACTTACTAAGTGCTTAACTACAATTTCAGTAAAAAACTACCAAAGGCCCATGCTATATAGTTGTATATTATGTGAAAATAAACAACTTGCTACCTGAAAATCCCAGAGACAACTTATGGTACAGACAGAAAGCTCAGGTTTAATGAACCCTTTTTTTTTTTTTTTGCGGTACGCGGGCCTCTCACTGTTGTGGCCTCTTCTGTTGCGGAGCACAGGCTCCGGACGCGCAGGCTCAGCCGCCATGGCTCACGGGCCCAGCCACTATGCGGCATGTGGGATCCTCCCGGACCAGGGCACGAACCCGTGTGCCCTGAATCGGCAGGCGGACTCTCAACCACTGCACCACCAGGGAAGCCCAATGAACCCTTTTTAATGAAAGTGGATGCCTACTGTGTGCAAGGTACTTAGCGAGAGACTCTGAGATGAATATGGCTGGGCGTGTGCTGTCGAGGACAATACCAGGACAGAAGGTGAGGGTGCTCTGCAATCAAGACAGGATGGCAGTCACTCGGTCAGCTGTACTGCAGAGCCAGGGGAGAGATGTCATTTGAAGCAGGGCTGGAATGACAGATATCATGTGAGAAGGTAGAGAACTGGTGGGAACTGAAAGTACAGAATCTCAGGCGGAAGTTAGAGGGTAAGCAGAAGCCTGGAGATGGTCAAGGTCAGGGTTTATTTATGGTTAGTTTAAAAAAGGGCAAATATGAGAGCGGTCTGTTAAGCTGAGGCTAGGTTGAGTAAGAAGAGAAGCCTGGAAGCCTGGATGGGTGACTCTGGCCTGGGTGACTGAGGGTTCATGTCTGGTGCAGCAGTATTTTCAGAGGATCCTCAGCATCTGTCTCTCACCCACACTTCAGCAAAACTCCACTCTTCTTTGAATCAGACAGAATCGCCCTAGGCAGCGTGAGGCTGGGTGTTCAAACCAACACAGTGGGCTAATTCCTCAGCATCTGCCAACGACCAGTTGGATTTAGAGTATCAGCTCATGATCCAAACCATTCAAACAATGTGGTGAGCATAATAAAATTATAGGTAAACAGTTACCCCTGAAATAGGAAGGGAGAAGGCTTTTTTTTAAAGGGATTTAAAAAAATTTTTATTTATTTATTTATTTGTCTGTTCTGGGTTTCAGTTGCAGCATGAGGGATCTAGTTCCCTGACCAGGGATGGAACCCGGGCCCCCTGCATTGGGAGTGCAGAGTCTTCACCACTGGACCACCAGGGAAATCCCGGGAAGGGAGAAGACGTAAGTGTTTAGTTTTCGGACCTCTTGTGATCCTTACTTAGCACTATACTGGGAACAATAGAAAAATAAAGAGGAGTGCTAAATGTGAAGAGCTTTTGGTAGAAGCCATTGCCATCCATCTCTCTGGGTCTTGCATTTTAGGTAAAGGAAAGACCAAGGAAACAATCTAGGAAGACTTCGTTGCAGACTTGCAGAAGAACCAAGTTGAGTTCCATGAATGGCTGGTTCGGTGTCCCTGCCCTAAACAATCACAGGATCTACTCCAGTTTGGGGACTGTGATACAAAACAGGTTGCTTTGGACTTTAGATAGTCCAGGAAAACAAAATAAAACAGCAATACCCTCCACGCCTATAGTATAGACTTTTAACTTTACCATCGAGCTGGTTCCTTCTTTACCTCCGATCAAGTCATCAGCCAAGCTAACTATACTTTCCCTCACTGTCTACAGCTATGCTGACCAATATGGTAACCAGCCGCCACATGTGGCTACTGACCACTTGGCGTGTGGCTAGTCTATATTGAGATGTGCTCTGTGACATACACACCAAATTTCAACGTTTAGCACAGAAAATATTTCATGAATAATTTAAAAAATATTGTATATTGAAATGATAATCTTTTGAATCCATTTGGTTAAAAAAATACGTTTTTAAAATTATTTTCACCTTTATAAAACTTTCCTTTTAACAAGGCTACTAGAAAAGTTAAAATTAATATGTGGATCACATTATATTTCTATTGGACAGCGCTGGTCTACATCCTCAGCTTTCCTTGCACCCATGGATATACAAGGCTTAAAATAGTTAAACAAATGGAGAGATAGAATTTTCTAACTGAAATTCATCCTAGAAATCTCTCTGTCAGTGTTCTATGCCTAAGGTCAGAGATATTTTATTATTTTTTTTATGGAACTATAGTTGATTTACAATATTGTGTTAGTTTCAGGTGTACAGCAAAGTGATTCCATTATATATATATATATTTTTTTTTGAAAAAGAATATATATTCTGAAAAAGATATATATATATATTTTTTCAGATTCTTTTCCATTATAGATCATTACAAGACACTGAATACGGTTCCCTGTGCTATACAGTAAATCCTTGCTGTAGGCCAGAGATATTTTATTCCAACTTAAAAGTAGGTATGCTAATAGTGTGAATAGTGATAGCGCACCCATAATCTGAAATAGAAGACAATGTCCCACCTATTTCTCCAGTTTTAGGCTTACTCAGTGTTAACTTCATTCTAAACTTATTATTTTCTTTTCCATGAAGGCAGCAACAGAATAACACGTAAAGAAAAATGAGCTGACGGCCTGTGCTACCTCCCCACCCTAGTGCTGCTATAAAGGGCAGGGGATACCCCACGTCTACGTACAGAAGCTTACACCACTATTTAGTATCAGAACTAACCTAATAACCTAACCCTCTTTACCCAAATCTGGTCCTTTTCTCACTCTACCTCTCTGTTTTCATCTGTAAAAATCTGGCAAGAGGGCTTCCCTGGTGGCGCAGTGGTTGAGAGTCCGCCTGCCGATGCAGGGGACGCGGGTTCGTGCCCCGGTCCGGGAAGATCCCACGTGCCGCGGGGCGGCTGGGCCCGTGAGCCATGGCCGCTGAGCCTGCGCGTCCGGAGCCTGTGCTCCGCAACGGGAGAGGCCACAACAGTGAGAGGCCCGCGTACCGCAAAAAAAAAAAAAAAAAAAAAATCTGGTAAGAAGGGGTTGCACTGGACAAAAGTCTTTAAGTTGCTGACCTGAGGGCTGATTTACATAGAATTGGCATCTCGCTCCACACCCGACTCAGTTAGAAGTTGCAATATTATACTTTCACTTTCAACAAACAACTGTCAATTTCTTCTCATACCCACTTTCCAAAGCCTTATGAGCAGGTGTTTCTGCTGTTTATGATCATCACAGCAACCTACTGGGAGAAGCGATTCAGAGAAAAGTAAAATTGCGTATTTTTCCTTCAGCACTTGATGAGGATAATACTTCTGGGCAAACATGGCAATTGTACCAACATTTCATAGAATCATAAAATCTTAGTCCTCAAAAGAATTTTCTCTAGCTAGAACAGAAGAAATGTGTCAAGCTTGCTATTTACGGCTGTGATATGTAAAAGACAAGGTTTTTCAAATTTTTAGATACAGTTATGGGAAAGGCTAGAATAGTAAGAGGTAGAAATAACAAGAAACAGTAAAATAAAGGATAATATATATGAACTGAAACTGAAAATAATAGAGGTGGATATTTCAACTAATCATTATAGCGTCTCTGCTCTAATTTTAAGTTTTTAATGAAGGGGAGGGCAAATCAGTCACAATTATATGACCATAAAAAGTCTATGACTATTTTTATAGACATTGTGGGCAATTTAATCACTGTATATCTCTCGCTCGATGTAACTAAGGAAGTTGCTGGTAGATCAAAATAAATTACTCACAGGTTTTAGCCACAGTACAATAAATGCTGATTGGATTGTGCTATATACAACTTTATAATAAAAGTTTTAAATAATTTTTTAAACTGATAATCTGTTCTATCATGAGTTTTTCAAAAAGCTTTGTCTACTTAAAATTGTATAGGGGGCTTCCCTGGTGGCGCAGTGGTTGAGAGTCCGCCTGCCGATGCAGGGGACACGGGTTCGTGCCCCGGTCCGGGAGGATCCCACA
>NW_006781377.1:174860-193020 GCF_000442215.2 Lipotes vexillifer | reverse complement strand
AAAAAAAAAAAAAAAAAAAAAAAAAAAAAAAAAAAATTGTATAGGTCTTTCATGGTGGAAACTTTTTAAGTAAGTAATATTTTCCTAAAAAAATCAGCAAGGAAGTCTTTTACTATCTTTACAGACTTCTTAGAGGCCCATAACTACCTTCTCTTTTAACTTTCCTTTTCACACTTTTATCTGTATATATTATATAATAAGTGAACAAGAAAGTAGGTGAAGAGGTATCTTATTTGAAAATATTAGTTTTACCCATCTCAGAACTAATGAACCTGAAGTACTGTAATGTTTCAACAGAAATGAGAAAACAAAGCATTTTCAGGGAAGTGATGAAGGTCATTTTGTAAACAGTTATTTGAGAACTAACCATGGGAAAGACCTTTCTTTGAATAAGCCAGTAATATTTTATATGTCAATTTCACCGTATTTCCAGGTGCCACTCGCTCATTCATTCCGGCACTGACCAAGATTCACTAAAGCTCCACTGGGAATTTCTGACGCCATGATGGCAGTGTAATCGAAACTGCAATGCAAAAGTCATTTATTCTGATGTAAAGTGTATCTTTCATATCCAGAGATTATGAGTTAGTGACAGTAATGGCTCCATCATTTATAAAAGGTAAATAAGTCACTTAAGCTAGAATAGGTAAGCCATTTATTTATTCTTGCGACTAGCCAGTAAAATTTCAGACAAACATTTCTTCTAGGATTAATTATTATGTCTTACTTCAAAGAAAAAGTGCTTTATAGGATAAGAGTGACAACCTGTCTGAGAACCTGTTACCTACAACTTAGTTTCAAATTTTATTTATATCTTTTACCTTACTTCTTTGAAGAAACAATTCAATTACAATATTTTCTTTTAAAGTAAACAGCAGGATTTGGGACATTGTATAATTGATTTTATAAGTTAACTTTACTAAAGAAAAGAGGTGCAGAAAATGTTATCATAGATATTTACCTTCGTTTGTAACTGAGGATATTTTGTTACAGAGGCATCACAGTATACCCTAGCTCTGAATTCCATTAACATAAATCACCAAAGATTCATGGAATACATCTTATTTGTTCTCTTTTAAAAAATTATTTTCTGCAAAACAAATTTAACATCTGACACCATTTACTTCTTTAGAATTTTAATGGACAATTGTTCTTAATTCTTACAAGAAAGTGGTTTCTAAACTACCATTTAAAAAAACTATCATTAGAAGATCATATATGGATTAACTATCTATAATAGTAAGGGTATTCATAAGTCACAGTTTGTCCAGGACAAGCTGGTACGTATACCTTTAGCCCAGTCTAATTCTCAGCGCGCTCTGTCTTGATCGAAAGCGGCCTGGGTTGAATAGAAAATTATGTGGCAACTCTAGTAAAGCCAAAGATCAATGAGAATTCAGAGGTTTCAAACTTTCTGTTCTTCAGCTCCTTTTTTTACCCAAATAGTCATATTGAACTAAATACCCTTCAAGGGCTTTTGTATAATTTTTAAATTCTGTGATTCTTCATTCTAGTTGAAGTGTAACTGGATGATTCAGGTAAATGCTAATTTGGAGAATCTGACTTTTAGTTGTCAGACTAAATTTGTAACACTCTCTTAAAACCCAGTTAAGAGGGAAAGTATACAACTTTTATTCAACATGAGTTAGTATTTTAAAAAATATATATGCATATTATATATATATTCAAATTGAATTTTTGAGAAGCCTTTAAAGGATTTTTGAATTGCTTTAAAGTAGAATTTAGAAGAATTATAAAAATAAAGCCAAGAAAACAATTATTTGTAGGCTTAGACAAATTCCTTTTTGGAATAAGAAACCATAAAAGATAGAAGACCCCCTTCCCCCCCCCCCCACACACACAAAAAAACAGTTTTGTGGAAAGAAGTATAATTCTTGAGTATTAATTTGTCCAAGTTTGATGCTTTCCATAATAAATTATCACAACACTCCCTTAACACAGCATTATGGAGGAGAAATATTGAAGTTAAATTTTTGTGTAGTAAAACTATACAAAAAGAATTATAGTCAAACCTGTAGATTTTTATATATACACATACAAAATCATTCATAAACATAAATGATGTTTTCTGCATAGTTTTTAAAGCATTTTCCTTTGTAAAATGTTATTTCCATAGCACTGAGTTTAAGTGAAGACTTCATTTTTGGAATGTGTATGTATTTTCTTTATAAAAAGATAGAGCTACTGAGGTACTTCCTTTGTTGTGTCACCTTTAGGACTTATTATTTGAGGTACTTCTTAGAAATTGCTATGCCACAGTGTCCAGAATTTTAACTATTCCTTAAACACTTCTAAAGCTGGATGTCAAACCCTTCATAAAGAGACAGTGTATTGGGGTGTGTAACATCAATATATATCCACCTTCCAATTTATAAAATACACTGAGTTCCATTATCTCTAGAGCCACGCATATACTATTAACCATATAAAGCTCTGCTCAATGTCAATAAAGTAAATATTTTTGTAAGAAATCTACACAAACCACTTTGGGAAAATCTGTTCATGGAATATATGTTAGAATAATTTACTCTAAGAATATTACATTAAGGCAGAATCTGCTAAAATATTTGGAATGAACTCATTCATCTAATTTTCTAATGGTGTGATAATACCATGTGGATATGAAAGTGGGTTATCAAAATGGGAAATTACAAATATGAAACCTATAGTGATTGAAAGCAGAGATGTTTTCAAAGTAATGAGTACAATTCTCAAAATACTTTTCTATGCATTTATTACATGTTTTCCTATCCAGATACATTTTATGAAGGATAAAATGATGCTTAAAATCACTTGAAATTTTAATTTTTTTCTATTAAAGTTGGGAATAAGCCATTTAGTTAAATCATAGATGACGGGAAAATATTAATTACAGATATTTCAATGTCGATTCATAAATGCCCATTACATAAACCTTCGATTAACATACATTACTCATGTAAATATTATCTGGGGTTAAGTGAGAAAATAGTGAATAAGGCTTGAAAAACTTAGTATCATTCGTGAACAAAGTCAGACATAGCAGACATAAAGATTTCGAACTCAGACATATTGAATATGGAGAAGAGAGGTACTGGATTTGTTGGACAGCTGATATTTACTTGTAACCAGAGGCCCTGAAAAGACAAAAGATATTTGAACACGTGAGTGCACGTCTTTCTATGTGCTTGTGTGTCCACATGTATAAATAAAGTACTAACCTACTAGTTATCTCTTTTTACCCTCAGCCTGTCAAAAAAACCTGTCAGCTGCAAAAGCGATAAGGGGGGTAGTTTAAAGAAGATACTGGAGCCTTAAGCTTCTTAATGTGCCAAGAATCAGTCCCATGAAAGCAAACAACTTGAAAACGGGTTATATGTATTTAGGAAAGCTCTCAGGCTCCCTTCCCAGCTCTGCTCCAGCCGGAACTGGTGTTCAAGTTTTCTCACCCTAATGACCCCTGAAGCAGCCCTGAGGGATTGCAAAACAAGGCCGTTACACAAGGCAGCTTGCTAATTGAGAAGTTGATCGGGGGTAGAGAAATCCTGCTTTACCACGTTAAGTGTCGAAATCAAGCATGACTAGATTGACATTGCCAAATCACCGTCTGGAGGCCACTCCACGCCAGGAGCAGCAGGGCTTTTCACACCTGATAGGCCCTCACTCCATCTACATCAAGTCACATTAAGAAAGGAATGTATTAGGAACCGGAGCCCGCGCCCGAAGCCCGTTACTCCACCGCCTAACTGCTACCTCTCTTCTTTCCCCAAGTAGCAGACGTGTCCACGTGGTGGACCTGCAGCTTACCTGTTCCCTCCGGAAAACCAGTCTTCCTCCACCCACTCTGCCCATCTTTGCTATTACAAAAAATGTTCCCACCACGAAACCCCGGAACCAGTTAGACGAAGAGAGTAGGGCTCGAAATTTGGTATTACATGTGGCAATCACGTGGATGTAAATTACAGAACCCTTGGAACGGTTTCTAAAGGATGGCTCTTTACAACTTTTTGCTTTACTTCCCTTCCTCCCTCCCTCCCTCCCTCCCTCCCTTTTTTATGAAGTTGCACATTCACGATGTATGATCAACGAAATCGTCTGAAAACGGATAGTGATTTGACGCTGCATGGTGTGCTGAAGAGAGGAGAGGCCTCCTGCTTTTGAACTTTGAGTCCCCAAGTCACGGAATTGCTGCTCTCCAACCTAAAATCTCCTGTGACAGATGGCATAATAGATATTCCCGACAGCCCGGACTGGCAGGCTGATGTTTTTTCCTACACTCTGACAGGTTCAAAGCACTTCACCAACAATGTGTTTTAGGTGTGTATGTGTTTTTAGCTGAGACAATGGAATTAATTCATATCTGTCCTTTGTTAACTGCAGGGTACACAGGGAAATAAATAGCTTGTTTCCAACTGCAAAGTTTTTTTTTTTTTGCCATTACAAAAAAATTCTTATATAAATTTGTAAAAGGAAAATTTATCTCTACCATGCTAATAGGGAGGTGGCAGCCATTCTATAGGTGGGGAAACTGAGGCACAGAGGCAGCAGTGACTCACCTCAGAACTTTCAGTCAATTAGTAGCACTGATGGAAACCTAGCAGGTCTATGTTTTCTGATACCCAGATGGGGGTGCTCACTCTACTGGATTTTCTCTCTTGCCCTTAATCCACGTTGACAGATAAAACAGTGTGATAATATGGTAACAAAGAGAAACACACAAAAAACACACAAGAGAAAAGATATTTTCTTACCCAGCAAAAGGTGACAGGGCAATCCAATGTGTTATATAACCCAGCATTGCCTTCCAAGGCATAATCTAAGCTTAATATTACTATGTCTGTTGTGTTTTTTATAAAAGGTTCATCATTCTCTTTTGGAGCACAAAATTAATAAGTAAACCCACAAGAATAGAACACCACTAAAGTTGAGGCTTTACTTATTTTAGAAAACATAAGCATGAGATAAATGTCCACAAACTAAAGGTAGTTCTGTCTACAGAGCATTTTTAATGGAAAAAGCAACTAAAAGACTAAGTCCTCGCTGATAATTAGACCTCAGCAAATTAGACAAATCAGTCAAAAGACTTTCCTGTGCTTACATTTTAAAGAAACATCTCAAATCAATATCAATATGAAATCTGGTCAATTATGTAAGGGCTAATGTTTATTCAGTCTTGTCTCTGTACCTGACACTGTTCTAAGCATTTTACATGAGTTATCTCATTAACCCTCACAACAAATGCATGGCGCAGGTAGTAGTTTATTCTCCCATTTTATGGATAAGGAAAATGAGGTATTCAGACTTATGTAACATGCCCAGAGCTGAACTACACGGATCTCCCTCTTACCCCAATAGAACAGAGGGAACTTCAAGGGCACTTCACTATTACCACCTGTTAAGGATCTCTTTTCAATTCCTGACCTCTAGGAAGGGCTTATACATACATAAAGCTAAATTCTGTCTCCTTAGACCTTCCACTCACTGGGGCTTTACTAAACAAGTTTGATTCTCCTTACATATAACATCTTTCTCTTCTGCAGACCACATCCCCACCCTTCCCCGTCGCATTCAATGTTGAAATGAACATCGGGACCACCTGCAAGTCCCTCAAACCAGACTTCTCAAATTCAGCTCTGACTGTTCTTCCTCCCCTCAGACCCCCAAAGCCAACCCTGCTAGTTCTCTCTCGTAAATGCCATAAGAACCTTTCCTTTTTCTTCCTTCTCAGATACATCCTTCTAGAAATGATCCTGAAGGAAATGCTCCTTTGCATGCATCATCTCTCCCCTGGACTCAGGCTGTGATTTTCTAGTTGAATGACTTTTCTACCAACCTGCCTCACCCTGCTCTCCACTCTCTACTCTGCAGCCAGTTACCTTTCTATGACACAGATTCAATTCATTGCTTCTGTCTATAACCTTCTATAGCTCCTCCCTGCATGCAGAATAAATGCACAAAGGCATGAAAGGGTTACTCTGTCTGGCCCTGGTCTTCCCTTCCACAGCTGTGTCTCACCCTCAAAATATTCTCTCCGGGCTTCCCTGGTGGCGCGGTGCTTGAGGGTCCGCCTGCCGGTGCAGGGGGCGCGGGTTTGTGCCCCGTTTCGGGAGGGTCCCGCGTGCCGCGGAGCGGCTGGGCCCGTGAGCCGTGGCCGCTGGGCCTGCGCGTCCGGAGCCTGTGCTCCGCAAATGGGGGAGGCCGCGACAGTGAGAGGCCCGCATAACGCAAAAAAAAAAAAAAAAAAATTCTCTCCTTGGACTTATCATCTACTTTCATGCCTGTTCTATCATACTTGCCTGTTGAGCCCCTACTAAATTTATTTTTCCTGGCAAACTATGACTCTTTTTCTATATTCAGCTCAAATGCCACTGGATCTATGAAATCCCTCTGACTTCCCTGAGGCAAAATGAGTAACACCCTCCTTTGGCTATTTAAGCACTTGTTTTCATATACTAATGGCCCTTATAGCATTGGTACCAGTTCATGTCCTTCTGTTTGTTTCTTTCTTGCTGGATAGTGAGCTCCCTGAGAGCACGCTCTCTCCTTTCCTCAGTGCCTGACACGTGTAAGATTCCTATGCTTTGAAACTACTGAATGACAGAGCAGGGCCATAACTGGAAATTAGCACTCTTCCCTTGTCAAGTAAATAGATTTCATATAGGAATTTTACTTATACCTACTACACTCATATCACCTATTTTTAAAAAAGCTTTATTGGAGTATAGTTGATTTACAATGCTGTGTTAGTTTCAGGTGTGCAGTAAAGTTATCATATACATATATTCATTCTTTTTCAGATTCTCTTCTCATATAGGTTATCAAAGATTATTAAGTCAAGTTCCCTGTGCTATACAGTAGGTCCTATTTTTGAAATCCCACTTTGAACTCAGTGTATAATGGCTATAACACCTGTAGGTGGAAGTCAAAAATAAAGTATTTAGAAGTTGTTACAAAGACATGACTAGACCCCCATCCCCATGTCCTTTCCTGAACTATACCTTACAGAAATAACCCAATTAGGGCAAAGCTACACTAAGTAAAGCTACCCTAGGACCATGTTAGGCAACATCATCAGTACTTGCTGAAACTAAGAACAAATTAGGTCTGTCTTGGATCATATTCAAGATGGTTTAGGTGGCAACATCAGAACTTAGCTATTAGCAGCTGCAGAAAACTTGCAACTGGTGTCATCTTTACTCATCATGTCTGGTGACATTTCTTTACCATCATTACCCCATTGCCCTAAAGAGTAACACAAAGCACAGGTCATAATATGATGTATCTAACTTAGGTAGGCAGCTCTAAAAGTGCACCAACATTCAGCCTCCATGTTGTGAGGAAGCCCAACTCCTTCTTATTCTCAAGATCCATCTCCTAAATCTCCTTTCCAGCTTCCAGAACTTTCTCTCACTGCAACTCTTCCATGAAGCTCAGCTATTTAAAATCACATTTTCCTAACCATCTGACAATTATTCATTGCTATTTTGATGATATATGTTGTTACTTTATTGCAATCAAGCATTGCTAAGTATTTCATTCTATCCCACTCCCTCCTCCTGCCTTCCATTCAATATTTATTGAGCACCTACTACCTGCCAGGTTTTCTACCAGATGCTGGATACAATCAAACAAATAAGACCCTCCCCTGTCCTCAAAAGGTTTGCAGTCTAGTGCTGGAGTGATTGACAAGTAGGTATAACAATGACAACAAAAGTTCATTCTCTCCTCACAACAAACCAGTCTGCACACATTTGGAAGAGGATTTTTCCTTAAGACACCATTTTCCTCATTTCATTAATATGTTCAATGACTTTCAAAGGCTCAATATTACTGACATAATTATATTCATTCTGCCCAGGCTGGCTCTCTGAGCCAATTCTATAGGACCACAATTCTCTCTCTTTTCTAAATTTAAGATTCCTAAATATTGCCTGGGGCTCACTTATACTAAAAATATTACCTATTACTGATCTGAAATTTAAATTTAACTAGGGATCCTGGATTTTGTTTGGCAACTCTGCACTTAATTGGACCAGCCCATTTGCCTCATTGTTAAATTTGCAATAGATTCCAGTGCTTGGGTGAGCAGCTACTCCATCTGAAATGTATTCTCTCCTCTTCTTTCATACCAATCTCATCTCCTCCCATAAGTCTTCCCAAGCAACAGAGACTTTGCTTTGGTCTCTTATAGCTTAATTCAACTTAGAAAATATTAAGTAACTACCTAAAGTGACAGTTATTGCAACTGTCTCAAATAGAATGGAGTATCTGAGGCATTCTAAGAGAAGTTTTTTCCTTCTAAAGATTGAATAAACTACTCAAGTTTGAGAAATATTGTTTTACCTAGTTCACTTGGACAACATAAATAATTCAAAATAGTTTCTCACCTCTTCAGTGGGAGGAGTTGAGTAGAAAGGGAGTGAGCGGGGGGAGGGGTAGAAATTGTGCTCTCTTTAGTACAGACCCATCCCAACCTGGGCCAGGCTCACGTCTCACTCTAAAAATTCCATACCTCACACCTGTTAGGATGGCTGTTATTAAAATGACAAGAAGTAATTAGTGTGGGTGAGAATGTGGAGAAAAGGGAACCCTCATGCACTCTTGGTGGGAAAGTAAATTGGTGCAGCCACTAGGGAGAACTAATGTGAAGGTTCCTCAAAAATTCGAAAATCGAGCTACCACAAGATCCAGCAATTCCACTTCTGGGTATTTAGCCAAAAGAAACAAGAACACTAACTTGAGAAGATATATGCACCCCATGTTTACTGCAGCATTATTTACAATAGCCATGATATGGAAACAACCTGAATGTTCATCAATGAATAAATGGATAAAGAAAATGTGATGTATATACACGATGAAATATTGTTCAGCCGTAAAAAAAGAAGGAAATCTTGCCATCTGCAGCAACATGAATGGACCTTGAGGTCATTATTCTAAGTGAAAGAAGTCAGACAGAGAAAGACAAATATTGTATGATCTCAGTTATATGAGAAATCTAAAAACAAACAACAACAAAAAAAATCCAAGACTTAAGAATACAGAGATAGATTGGTGACGGCCAGAGGTGGGGTTTGGGGAGGTGAGCAAAATGGGTGAAGGGGGTCAAAAGGTACAAACTTCCAGTTATAAAACAAGTAAGTCCTGGGGATGTAATATAGAGCACAGTGACTAGAGTTAATAATACTGTATTATATATTTGAAAGTTGCTAGGAGAGTAGATCTTAAAAGTTCTTATCACAAGAAAAAAATAGTAACTGTGTGGTGATCATTTCACAATATACACAAATATTGAATAATTATACTGTACACCTGAAACTAATAAAATGTTGTATGTCAATTACATCTTAATAACCAAATAAAAATTTTAAAGCACTACATTAATTAATTAAATTACATTAATTCACTAAAAGAATACATTCAAGAAGAAATCATTCATAGCTGTATACTTTAATAAAGTCTCACTTGAAATAAAAAAGCAAAAAAATGTTCTTTATTGCAATGAAATATATTGCATTGTTAAGGTCTAGTATATTACACTTATACACATGCTTGACAGAATATATCATTGCAAATAGGTGACCTTTTCCAACCCAAACACTCTCTAGAGCCTAGTTAAAAAAAAAAAAAGCATTGATTACAAAGGTCATAAACTTCCATAGGGATTTTTTTTTTAAAGAGAACAAAATTTCTTCTCTTCTAGCATTTTATATATATAATAATTATATATATATATATATATATATATATATATATATATACACACACACACACACACATACACCCCCCACTTACATTCATTTTATTAATATATTTAGAGAAACCATTATGAAATGGTTTGGCTGTTTTCCAATAGGCTTAAGAAACCAAAAACAAAGAACAATTCTAAATTTCTCTATTTGTTCGGAAAATTATCACCAGAAAGATAATGGCAGGCTTCACAGGGAGCTATTTGGTGAGCCACAGAACAGAATTAAAATCTAATGTATCTGATGCCACTGATCAGAAACACGCTTCCTGGTAGGTACTTCATACCTACCAGGTGTACATTTAATTAACTAACAAGTTAACCGTGTTGTACCATTGGCTTAAAAAGGTAACACAGATGTATGAGTGAATATAGTTCTCTTGCTTCCAATAGGCAGCATTATGGCACACCATGACTACAGTTACTGCAGATTAAAGTATACCCCTTGAACCTTGGGAACTTTGGCTAAATAACCTAGTCATCTTGTGCCTCAGTATCTTTGTCTCAAAAATGGGTGTAATAATAGTTCCCAAAGGCTACATGAGATTACAGCTGTAAAGCACTTAGCACAGTTCCCATCTGGTGGCAAATACCTCCTAAATAGTACTAAAAGATAAGATATACAAGGCAAAGATTTTTGTCTGTTTTTTTTCACTGCTACTATCTCAGTATTCAGAATAGAGTAGATCCTCAAGAAATATTTGCCACCATCTGAGTCTCACTTCTGTTGACTTTATTTCACAATGTTAAAACCAACCCTCATAATTCCACTGCCATTATAACACCTCTACCCTCAGTCCAGTTGAAATTTTTCTGCATTTACCCAGTATTTGTAAACAGAAAAATATAGGACAATCTTTTTAGTAGAGTTTTTCTTTAAAAATATTTCTTCATATAAATGCTGGCCGAATGCTTATGAATTTTTAAAGTTTTATTACCACTCAATGAATTTCTTTTCTTCTCCATTTCTAAAATGTCACTTTTTGGCATAGAGTAAAACTCCAAATTCTATTTACCTTGTCTTTTAGCTAGCTACTCTGCCAAATTTTCTTATTAATTCTTGAGTTTTCCCAATTATCCCCAAAGAAAATAATTCTCTTTTTAATATTTATACTGATTATTTCATTTTCTTATCTTGTTACATTAGCTAAAACCTTTAAAACATTGAAGAAAAGTGACAATAGCGGATATCCCTGTCTTTTTCCTGAGTTTAGTGGAAATGACTTTAGTATTTAACTGTTTTATATATCTGCTGTTAGGTTTCAGTAAATTTTCTTAATCATATTTAATTGGCTTCCTCTTATTTCTCTTTAGCTGGAAGTTTTGCAATGGCTGCTGAATTTTTATCAATTGCCTTTTTGGCACATACTGCTCTAGCCATGGTGTTTTCTCCTTTAGTTTGATAATACAGTAAATCATCCTGGTGTTCCTTCTTTGCCTTCCAGAAATAATCTTACTTGTTCCTAGAGTATTATTTATTTTATACACTGACAGACTAGTTGCTAATACTTTTTGAGTATTAATCATAAATACAATTAGTTTCTATATATTTTTATATTATCTTTATCAGGTTAGAGTACTATAGGGTACTGTGTTAGAGTTACGTTAATTCTGTATAAGTTGAGTTTTGGATATTGTTTCCTGTTAACATTAAATTGCAGGTGCCAAGGGAGTTGCTAAATATATATGGCTTAAGCGTGGAGGAGAATAATGCACTGCAGGTAGAGATTTAAGAGTCATCACAATAGGAGAGGAATTAAAATCATGAAGATAGATACTATCTCCCAGGAAAAAGTATACCTCAATAAGATCAGTGTTCCCAAGGTACTTTCCTTCACACTTTTAAGTGTCTGATGGGGACGAGACCCCCAGAAAAGAATCTGAACTGTGTAGGGTCATGGCATCCAAGATAGTAGAAAGCTTTTATAAAGGAGTGATCAACATTATTAAAAGGAAAAAAAAAAAACTATAAGATGATCCCTGAGAAAATGTCCATTAGGTTTAGCAATTAGATATCAAGAAAAGCAATTTCTGTAGAGTAGAGGTAGAAGCCAGATCACAAGTGGATGAGGTTGAAGAAGGGGAGATGATACTTCTAAAAATATTGGACAATAAAGGAATTGGACAATACCAACATATATCTGTAGGATAAGGCTTTTTCTTTCAGAACCAGAAAGTCTTGAGTATATTCATATGTTGAGGGTCAAAAGTTTATAGAAAAGGAAATATTAAAGATAATAAGGAGAAAGGAGATAACTCATCACAAGAAAACCCACAGCATACTGGAGGGAACGGAGCCAAGGACACAGAATTGGAAAAGTAGCAGGAACACCTCATTCACAAAGATGAGATAAAACAAGTTAAAGATAAATGGAAAAGTAGATGAAATGTAAATGGTGGCGAGAAGCTGATTTATATCAAGCCTGATGGCTTCAAGTTTGAAGGAGGCAGCAAAGGCATCTGCTGAGAATGAAGAGACAGGACAACTATCCAAAAAAAGGGCCTCAAGGGGAACTGTGAATGTTCAGTAGAGCCGTTGAAGGTCGTGGGCAAGGATGGCGGCCCAGTACAAATAACTGGCTCATCCCTTGAGGCTGGGTGAGAGGAAAAACCAATTATATGTGAGGGCATCAATCTATATTTTATTTACTTGTTTCCAGTAATGCTCAGCCATGCTATTGGAGTAGAAAAGCAGGGAGTGGTATACCAATGCCAATTTGTCACCCTAGAGCCTTGCTGGGCTCTGAGATACAAAGGCAGGCATAGTACAAGATGGAAGTCTTGAATGACCAACAGTTGGGTTCATGCCGGGCAGAGAAGGACAGAAGCCTGATAGATTTGACCAAATTAGGAGAAAAAGACATAATGGAAGAGCTGAATGCCTGAAATCAAAGAGCAGCTGGATTGCAAGTGAGTCAAGATCATATTATGGAGTTTAAGATTCCTGAGATGGGGACTTCCCTGGTGGTCCAGTGGTTGAGACCCCCATGCTTCCACTGCAGGGGGCATGGGTTCAATCCCTGGTTGGGGAACTCAGATCCTGTATGCCGCATGGCACGGCCAAAAAAAAAAAAAAAAAGATTCCTGAGATAAAATATTTTTCTTTAAGGACAAGAAGCTGTATGTGATCCTAGGACTGGGGGGATGTAGGGTTAAGGAGGTTCAACAAGTTAGGACTGGTTTCAGATGGGTCAACTGTAAATCTTTTCAAATCTACAATTTATAGCAAGAGAGAAATTGACAGGAATGAGAAAGGGTAAAAAGTAGTGTAACCAGATTGTATGAATTTTATTGAACGACGATGCATTTTTACTAGTGGATGGAGATGGTTGTGTGTATCCAAGAGAATGCCAACTTCTTCTTTTGGTTTCATGGAGCACGGGATTTACAAGCCTAAGTAGGACTGTGCCCTTATGGACAACTGACAGGGACACTGCCTCCTTAAAGGAGAGGCAAAATTCAGTTAAAGCGATGATGAAACTCAGTTAAAGACAATATTTTGATGGAAAAAGCCAAAATATTGTAGACATAGAAAAATTATTGACAACAACATGTGGCTTCCAGAGGACCCAATGGAAAAGTGCTGAGTTGAGGCAGCAGTCAAAATACAGAAAATGGGGAAAGGGATGGAAGTGAAGATGATTAGATCAACACTGATGGGTGAAGGGGTGGTGGCAGTGGATTTGCCTTTCATTCAGTGATGAATAATTACAAGGTTGAACGGCCTGTTTAGAAGTGGATAGGAAAAGAATCTGAAAAAGAATGGATATATGTATATGAATAAATGAATCACTTAGTTGTACACCTGAAACTAACACAACATTGTAAATCAACTATACTCTCATATAAAATAAAAATTTTAAAAAATTTTAAAGAGAAAAAAGTAGCTATAAGTTTATAATTTAAAAAGAATACGTAGATGGCCTCAAGTGTCTTAACTTGGGCACAGTGAGAGTCCCTGAAAACACATTGCTTAATCCCAGGGAAACTGCAATGGCTATGAGGTTCATGAAGAGGCAAAACAGCTCTTTTCTCAGGAGGGCCTCCCACCTCACAGAGCAGTGAGCTCCCCACTGCAGTTCTCTCCGGGGCAGTTCACCCACTCTGATTATTTAAACAATTTCATTTCCATGATTTCAAAATGTCCCAGGAGATTTCTGAAGCAGGGATATA
The DNA here is from genome assembly GCF_000442215.2 of Lipotes vexillifer. Lineage (NCBI taxonomy): Eukaryota > Metazoa > Chordata > Mammalia > Artiodactyla > Lipotidae > Lipotes > Lipotes vexillifer. The sequence continues at coordinate 179,099 of NW_006781377.1, read as the reverse complement.
ACGGGTATATGTGGGATGCAGGATGGTGATCCTGTCTTCAAGAATTTGGGATGCTAAGAAACATTTTCAAACACCTCAGCCAATTGTATGGATTAAAAGGCCTGGTCACATTTTTAAAACCAGACTTCTAGGGCTCTGATTAAGAGTTCACATACTAGTGCTTATGGACCACATTAGAATTAGTTGCCAATATCTTAACTCTAAGAGATTTCATTTAAAGATCTAGAAAAAATATCTAGTTCATCTAGAGAAATCAGCAGTTTTAGGCTCACATTCTGCTGAAATAAAGTCATAGCTGCTCCCTTGGGATAGGACATGCAAGGCCCAATTCACTACATTATTTTACCTTCACGGACCCTAGAACCTGGAAGCATTTGGGTTTGTAATCACTGTCTTAGCCCTTGGTGAGATAATTATTCAGCCTATTTTATTTATGTGAAAGTATCACTGTAAGAGATAAGTTATTGATTACTACCTCATGAAATAAGATTGTCATACATATGTTTATGTTAAAATAATGGATTAACTTTGTGCTAAATAGTCATCTGGCAATAAAGATGAAAATTTAACAACATAAAATGTTATATCTGCTATAATCCTCATCCGACAGAGTGAGCTCAAACACTGTTCTAAATATTATTCAAATCCACCTATATTTTATATTTACATAATATCCAGACCAGAGAATTATTTTCATCAGGTCCTCCCTTTCCCAAATTACTTTCACTCAGCTATTTGAGCATTTCTCATGCATTAAGCTCTATGCTCCCACCTCTATTTTTTTCCCATTATTGTTCACTCATTGCAATTATTCAAAATTCATCTTCAGATGAAATAAATAGCTCTGGATATCATAATAAAGAAAAATGTGTAAGAGAATACAAAAGTCTGGAGAATATATGAACATATCATGTAGATCTGAACAGTTGTTAGAAATAGAAAGTAAATTTGGATTTGAGCTTCCTAGGAGACAAAGCAAAAAGGGAAGATGTAAATAATACTGACCCACAAAGCCCATGAAGAAACACCATTTAATCATTTAGCATCCCAGGAATTTTTCTTATTCTAGATTGGAGCAAGTTCAGCAGTGAATCTGTAGGACATTGTGTGATACAGTAAACAGAGTCTATAACCACATCCCTAAGACACTGCATCATTTGCAGCTATTTATAAACATTTTCTTCAATGCAGGCTAACGGTGAAGCCCTGATGCACAATCCTGTAGAAGGTTTTGAGGGGTCAAGGTCAAGTGTATATATCTCTGAAGTGATCCAAAGGATATATTTAAAACTATCAGAAGAACTAGCTTAATGTCTAGTTTTTCAGGTAATCAATCCACCAGATACTCTGCCCTTAAGATAACTTCTTAAAAAATCAGGACTGAAAAGCAGCAGTCGTAATTGCTGGCAAGAACACAAAGTGCAGAGATACTATGCTATGACATGATAAAGTTTACATGAGGAATTTCAGAAACATAACTAACAGGCATGCAGAAATGCAGAGCTGAGGATCCCAGCCTTCCTCAGCAAGCATTTCTGGGTCTGCTCCAATACACAGCTGAATCAGAAGCCCTGGACAGTGCATCTGGACAATAGGCATTACCTTCTAGAAAAACCTCTCGTATAACATTGTCAGATTCGGACCAACTGCCTTCTGGAGGACAACTGCAAAGACATTGCAAAGACATTGCATTACATCTTGGGATATCCTTTCTTGGCAGGATCAATTGCCTCCCTAGACCCATCCTAGGGTGTGGCAATAGGAGTACATAAATAAATAGGAGTAAATAAATAAATTAAATAAATAGGAGTAAATAAATAAATAAATAAATTTATTAAAATAAATAAATAAAATGGTAAAATTAGATAATACATCTCATCTAAATTCACGGAATTTTCTCCCCTAATATGACAGCCATGTGATAGCTTAAAAACACATGCTTTGTCATCCTTCAGTAGCAGTTTATCCATTAGTACATTCTTTGTTCTTCTGAAATCCAACATATCTCATTACATCTCATATTTGCTAATTTTCATTCTCAAAAGGCCTTGTTACAAATCCAATGCATTTAATTACCAAACTATGCCCATAAGGGTACCTGGACAATAGCTTACATTTTAAATTGTAGTAATTGTGGGTGCTGCTAACCTGTCAATCTCAAATATATTTATAAGCTACACACACAGAAATGAAATGAACAAAGTGATTTCAGACTAACCAGCTCTGACTACACATTTTAAGAAAATCAGTGGGTGTGCCTAGGATCCAATGCTAACAATTTGCTATGCACTGCAGTGTTACAGCTTTCTAAATGGTAAGTAACTGTTTAAAAATTCCGAAGCCTTCTTAAAATGTTTCACTTAAACATTTCTGCAATAAAATCTTATTGAACTATTGCTTTCATTAATTTTCTACAGACTAGAGACCAAGGAATTCAAGTTCGATTTTTTTTTCTTTTAACTTCGCCTACTACTAGCAAATAAACTGTGCCTCTTTTTTAAATAAACCCCTGGCCTTGAGTTTTGGCCCCTTAATAGTAGTCTACATGGTTGACTACCCTTGGTGTTAAATTTTCTTAAATTGTATTTCTGTCAGTGTATCATTTTTTTTAAGCAATGGACCCTATAATAGCAAGCACTGGTCTGTCAGGAGTGCATTTTACCAGCATGACACAAGTATTTTTCACTACAGGAGACAAACAATGATATGTATTACATGCGGTAAACACTGCCTTTGGTACATAGGGTTCTTTTAGCATTTATCTGTCTAAAATCTCACTGTGTCCTGAATGGGGGGTTGCCGGGGAGGGAGAGAAACCCTGCCTTATATTAATGTTGCCATTGGCTATAGCACAGTATTAGAAAGAGTCCACATACACTGGATGTTTCTCATCAAAGCAAACCTTGATTTAATATTAAGTGAACAGAGTCAGGTGTATTAGCCCATGCTTAGTCCTTTTCTTCCAAACAATTACTACATCTCTCTTTTACAACCCTTTTCCCAGGTATTGGTACTCCCCTCCTTTTATTCACACGTATCACTACCAAACAACTTTCAATCAAGCTTAACAAACTAAATATTAAAAAATAAGACTGCTCTCCAAATTGGGGGTACATAAATCCCAGGGATGTTTAAACAAGGAATAGCCTTTCTATTTATTTGATATCTTAGCCTTTACACATTGCTTTCCTAATTAAAAAATGTACAATGGAGTATTTATGATTTATAAATATATATTTAAATTGAGGGTGCCCACTTAGATTTCCTTAGGAATCAAGGTATATAATCAAAACGTTTAGAGAACACTGTGGAAAAGAATACCAGTTAAGATACTGGCATTCAATTGTCCTTGCTACCAGAGGAAACATAAAAATCAAGACTACAAAGAAAACCTAAAGCAAGCTAATGTTTTATATATAATCCTACCCTATGGGATATTAAATATAATGCTTTACAAGGCCATAGAACTTTCACATGCTGAAGTGTGGAGAGCATGGGCATATAAGATATTTTAGAAAACTACCACCTCAGTTACAAAGAAAATCTCATGTTCAATAATTCCCCAAAGATTCAAATTCAACTTACTTTATGTAAAATACACTATAATCGTAATTCAACAACCCTTTCCAGATTCCAATAAGCTCCAGTCTCTTTTTTTTTTTTTGGGCTGCGCTGGGTCTTTGTTGCCATGTGTGGGCTTTCTCTAGTTGCAGCGAGCGGGGGTTACTCTTCGTTGTGGTGCGTGGGCTTCTCATTGTGGTGGCTTCTCTTGTTGCGGAACACGGCCCCTAGGTGTACAGGCTTCAGTAGTTGTGGTGCGTGGGCTCAGTAGTTGTGGCTCGTGGCCTCTAAAGCACAGGCTCAGTAGTTGTGGCGCATGGGCTTAGTTGCTCTGCGGCATGGGGGATCTTCCCAGACGAGAGCTCGAACCCGTGTCCCCTGCATTGGCAGGCGGATTCTTAACCACTGCACCACGAGGGAAGTCCCTCCACTCTTAAGTAATTTTTTTCCTTCATGGTTTTGGGTGCATGTGGTATTTAAGCATTTCTTCATCTATCTTCTTTGTAGATGAAAATTTGGTAAAAGATCTTATTATGCTACTAGCATTTCATATTCTTGATTATTAATCATTCTCAAACCTCATCTTAATCTGTTTCTTTAATCTTCTTCTCATGTTTAATTTTCCAACCATCTTATCTTCATAACTCAGTGCAATTCTTCCTTCGTAAAGAAACTCCC
>NW_006781377.1:155228-174837 GCF_000442215.2 Lipotes vexillifer | reverse complement strand
CTTTCCCTATGGTGTTTCACTGACAGTTCTATGAATGGGTTTGTAATTCCTATTTACAGATAAGTAAACTGAGGCTTGGAGAGGTTGAGTAACTTGCTAGGAACATACAACTGGGAAGTAGCAGACCTCACATCTGTACTCCTTACCATTATGCCTCTAAAACCTAGGGATTAGGTCTAACCACATCCGGTTTGGGATATGGTTAGGGAATTAGCAAGAACTGATGTGACATTTCTGTTTCTATAAAGTACTGTCACAGAAGGTAAAAACAGCAGATGAATGCATTATAACAGTCATATATGACTAACGTTCCATTAATGATAGTTGCGGGGGCAGGGCGTGCAACACACAACGTGGCAGATAGTGAGAAATACACAGTGAAATGATTTAAAATACACTGTATGCGTTAAGATGAAATGTAGGATGAGCTTGTGACTTTGGAATCACAGTGAGAAACTAAGTTGTGGTGAAAATGCAAGGTTCTGTTTACTACTCAGCAGATAAATCCTCAGGGGAAAATCAAAAATATTTAAAAAAATTTTAATCTCCTCAAAATATATCTTTTTTTCTCAGGTCACTGCAGCAATCCACAGTTAACTGAGAAGACAAAGCATTTAACATGTTTAGTCAAACAAGCATGTGATCTTTATTCTAAAGATAATAGTTTAATAAATACCACTGACAAGATTATTTCAACACCTAGCAGACTATCAGCTCAAGATCAAATGAGGGCTTCCCTGGTGGCGCAGTGCTTGAGGGTCCGCCTGCCGATGCGGGAGACGCGGGTTCGTGCCCCGTTTCGGGAGGGTCCCACATGCCGCGGAGCGGCTGGGCCCGTGAGCCATGGCCGCTGGGCCTGCGCGTCCGGAGCCTGTGCTCCGCAAATGGGAGAGGCCACAACAGTGAGAGGCCCGCATAACGCCAGAAAAAAAAAAAAAAAAAAAAAAAAAGATCAAATGACCTTTCCTTAAAATCAAGCTCAAATTGATCCATTTTAGAAGGTAAGAATCACAAAGTGATTAGGAATATAGGTTTGAACTTTAAAAGAGGACAAGATGGCAGTTAGAACACATGCCCATCTACCAAAAAGAATAGGAAGGCTGCTAGAAACTGTAATAGGAAAAAAAAAACAACACTCAGGATGTGCAGGGTGACAGTAGGAATTAAGACTTGTAAAGTCATTTGGCCACCACCTCGTAGCTTTCTGGAAATTATGTTCAAGATTTTTTATGCATGAAGGACAGAGGGCCACCGCTTTGAAAGCTCACCCGTTCATGCTGTGCCTCTCTGTAAGATGCAATGTAAAGCTTCTTAACCAATACCCATGATGCATCATTTTATAATTTTACAAATTTAAATACAGGCTCAAGTACTTTGATTTGTACTTAAGGTTTAAATATAACTTTTAATTTCAAAAGTAAAGACGGCTTGTATATCCAGATCCCACTCTCACAAATAAGAATGCATATTAATCTTTTAGTTTTTAAGATGAATGCTTAGCTCTTCTTGATGCGAAATTAAAATTAGTGAGCTAGGGTTAGGTGAGGGGTGCAAAGCATAAGCATAAAACAGAACACTCTGTAACATCTGTCTTATCAAGAATGTGATTCAATTGTTTGAAATAATATGTCTTTGATGTATTTTCTCAATGCCGGGTTTGGAAACATTGATGATAATTAGAGCAAATATGCTATTTTAAATGTTTTGTACGAGAAAATAATTTCATTCAATAAAACTCGGCTTGACTTTAAAAATAATGAAAAAAATCACCTTTCAGACCTAGAATAACTGATGTTTCTACTTTAAGAGTAGAAACTGGCAGCCTTTGAAAAATCCTTATCTTTGCAATTTTTATTACCTAAGTATTCAAAAATATCAGTTACATTGTGATCAGGGCAGAGTTTAATGACATCTTTGGCCAAGGTATTACCTTCATACGTGCTGTGTTGGCAGCCCTAGCTCATCAATATGAACATTCCTTTGTATTTCATATTGAAATATAATGATGTATAAATACTCCATTATATTGTAGATGTATGTAGATGTGTCAATTTAAACTCAAAGATACAACTATACCATCTCTTGTGAATTAGCAACAGTCAAGTGACCTAATCCTGATGTCTATTTTGAGACATATTTCACAACTATTATGTAATCACACAGGGTCATCACTCAGGCCAAATAAAAAGACATCCCCCCCCCCAAAAAAAATACCAGTAAATAATACATGAAAATAATCCCAATTTAGCTGATGAGTTCTGTTATCTCAAATGGAATTCAGTCTCTAACAGCCTGAGTAAGCTTCACAGTGGTTCTCAGACAGAAGTATTACCACTTCCTTCCCTGACATTTAGAAAGGTATAGGGTGTGTTCTTGGTTGTAACAGTGATACCAGGGATACCACAGGACCACATAGTGGCTGCCTGTAAGCCTTGCCTCTCGCTCTCTCACTCATTCCAACCACACTAGCATCCTTGATGTTCCTCAAACATATCAGAAAAGCTTCCGTTGCAAGATCTTCATACTGACTGTTCCCTGTTCCCACAATGTTTTTCCTATACATCCCCATGGCTATTTCCTCCACTTTCTTTAAGTCTTTACTCAAGTCACCCTCTCAACAGGGCTGTCCCTGTCTACACTGTTTAATTTTTCAAAGCCTTATCTCCCCACCACACATACAAAGGCACACTCACCCATAAATACAAATTCTGCAAACCTCTTACACTGCTCCATTTTTCCTGTAGTATTTATCATCTCCTAATGTACTCAATACTTAGTTTGTTGATTATCTGCTTCCCCAACTAGAATATAACCTCTTTAAGGGAAGGAGTTATTTCTGTGTTTTATTCAGTGCTGTATCCTAAGGCTTTGTACAGGACCTAGAGTGTATAGAATAATACTTTTTGAGTGGAAAAATGGGGAACAAGGATGTTAAGTGTTCTGACAGGGATGTCAATTATACCTCTGTTGATAACTTACCAATATCTGCAGTAAGAGGTGAACGATGCAAACAGCATGAAGGTTACAGAGCTAATTCTATCTTACTCTGCATCTAAAAGTAAACTATGAAGCCTAAAACTCATCTTTTATAATAGGACTACTGGCTTACAAAAGGATTTTTAGAGAGCATAATTTTTACTGATTATTTATAACCCCCCTTCTTAAAATTTTTTTCTAATCATTCTTGATTATACCTCTTCTCATTCACCGTACTGGTTCCATGTGATATAACCACACTAAAAACTCTTTACATATTTTCCTTAGTTATTCAACTATGGTGAATACATCAGTCATAAAAAATTTGAGAACTAACTTGCCCATAAGTTCTTCCCAAATTTCCTAGACTACTTTATTCTTTATATAGTAAAATATTAATACCTTTGTATTTATACAAAATCAATTAGAAATATAAGATTCTACATTCATTATTTATAGAAATGAAATATCAGCACTCAAATATTTGTTAAGTGACTAAATGGTTTCATTTTTAAACTGTTAAAGAGATGGCAAAGCATGTAATCATAAATATAAACCCCAGTCCTATCCACTCAGCAAGAACACATTGTGGAAAGAAGGGATTCTTGTAGCTCAGAACCTTTTTCATTTTTTTTCCTAATCAATGGCCACAGAAAATACTACTTGCTAAGTTTTAAGACAATTCAATAACTTATTGTATTATTTCTTTCTATCTCCCAAAGCACAGACATCCCTCAGTGGATATTCACTTGTAATATTTACAGGCTTTAAAATTATGTTCATAGTATAGTAAAGCTGAACTTCTCACCTGCAAAACTAAATAAACCTGCCCACTGAAACCAGTACTCACTTTTAGTGTTAGAAGTTATGATTGTTTTTTCATTCACCTATCTACCCCCAGCCCCTTCCACTCAAGCAAAGGCACAGGTATTAATCACTTATCTTATTCAGTCTAATATGCAGCTGTTGGTCAGAATTTATTTTTATTGAGTGGTTGATAAACACAAAATAAGCATCACACTCAATGCCATAAAGTATTTTAAAGTGTTAACAGTTTTGATTCTATTTTTTTTGATGAAATGTGAGCAATCTATCAAAGGACATTATTTAAGAGATTTTAAAACCTTTTAGAAATAAAAAAAGAGAATAGTTTAAAAAATGGTATGCACCTCTGTTAGAATTGCTATAATAAAAACATGACATTGTTTTAAAAGTTTTCAGAAATCAGAATAAACTAATGATGTCTAAAACTTCCTTTTTCCCCTTGAAGTTGCATGTTGGGATCCCACAGCATAAATGAGATGGGGATTTATTTTTTCTTGGTGGTATTTAGATTACTATTATATGTAATCATCAGCACATTTTATGACATTCCCTGCCCCATTACTAATCCATGTCATATTTGATATTTATGTTTACTAAAACTGATTTTCTGTTTTTATTAATAGGATGGGTTTACTGTAGGCAATGCTTTACTGAATTTGTAATAACAATTTTACTTAAATATGGCTTTGGTGTACTCCTCTGCAAATAATCTTTGAATTCTTAAGAGTCTTTTATTTTCCCAGTAGCCCAGTTGGAGAGTTTTTAATATTACGTTGAATCATAACAACACACGCTGGTTAGAGTTTAACTTAATACGTGCAGCTTAATGTTAATTTTCCAACTTCAAATAAGAGATCTAACTATTACAAGATGATTATTTATCTCAAGTGTGATTTTGTTTTAAACCAGTAAAGTCCACAGCTAGACAATTTTGCATCATAAAAAACCAACAGTATGGAGTAAAAGAATTCAGCAAAAGATCTGGAATCTTTACATAACTAAAAAAATTTTGTTGAGAAGAAAAAGGTCTATCAAGAAGTTTTGATAGTATAGAGCAGAAAGCAAAAATGGCACAGGTGAATGCCCAAGTGACTAATGTGGGATTTATAGTAACTCTGTTTGTAATATAGTAAATATGTTTGATGAATATAATAAAAGGGTATGTTTAGGTCCTAATTCCTTTAGGGAAAAGTTATCCATTCATATGGATAATAAGGGGCAAAAAACCTCAATAAGCAAAAGAAATTGCTTTAAGATAAGAAACAAAACTAAATGCCACATTTCTGGCTTCACAATGTAACTTCCACTCCAAAGTAAATTTCTTATAAATACCTTGAAAAGGGGAACATACAGTTAATCATCAAAACAAGTATGCAATGATGGTAGAAATAGAAATGGAAAAGACAGTATCAGACTCCATCAGAGCTAAGAAAAACAGAATTGGGTGATAAAAATCACAAGGGAATAAATTTAGGCATTCTACAGTATTATAAAAAATTGTCTTTCCTCTTAGAATGGCTAACACTCTAAGAAAAAGTCAGTGCTATAGTTTACAATACTAAGGAATTAGCTGGCATCAAGCATCTGAATTTTACAAGTTTCAAAGTGTGCCAAACTATGGTGATCTGGTGAAAGTAAATTATGACAAAAGTCAATGCTCATTCTAAGGCTGTATAGATTCTAATATCTGTATGTGCAGCATGCATACATACACCTACATCTCTTTAGATGCTTACAAAGGGAAATGCCATGAATCAGTAGGAGTCATTGCTTATGTAAACCAATTAAAAAATTATAAAGGAAAGGAAAATGCCTTTTTAAAGAAACATGGCTAATGTAAATGCTGTTTTAAAAAGCTATCTGGTCGATTGATAGAATATTGCTATTTTTATTTTTACTTTCCTTGTTTTCAAGATCTTGTCGTATATTTACAATTCATATATTTTAACAATTATTGATGAAAGTGAGAAATGTTAGCAAGTTTCTGTTTGGAAGATGGGATGAGGTTACAGTGTATAATTTTGAAGGATAGAAGACATTCTCATGGGAACTGGGAAATGTTTTCAAATCAAATACCAAAATAATATTTCAATGACTCACAGTGTAATGAGAAAAAATACTGTGGTCGTTTAGGCTGGTGCAATTCTTCTTTAAGCCTATATAATTTTTATGTGAGGTGGAATACTGAACTACATAACACATTTCTACAATGTATATCAAAACCATTTACAAAATTACTACTTTCAGCATATTTAAAAAATGAGATTCCTTAATAAATTATGTTTATGCAGTCAAAACAGCATTAAAATTTATTATTAGTCACTTAATGGAAGTTAATGGTGAGTTTATAAATGAAGTGCTGGCTTACTTTGATATACTCTAAGAGCAACCAAAAATAGAGATTCTTTCCCAGAGTTCTATGTATTTGTAAAGTGCAAAATAAGCAGCTTTGGCAATTCTCAAATGTAGTTCTTCCGGATGCATTTAATCCTAAATATACTTGTAGGAACAGAATGTTTTTCTGCTAAGTCAGGTATGTCTAACTTATCCATCTTATGCGTAAAAACTATCCTGACTGAAGTATTCTGTGCTTTATGGAAAAAGATAAAAAACAGTAAAGAGATAGAAACAAGTGTGAAGTGTTTTTTGTATTTCTAATATTCTTGGTGGAGGTTATTTCCAGTGACAATATCTCAAGTCTATAAAACAAACCAAAACAAAAAGGCACAAAACTAAAATAATTAGTGAAATATTCACTCACTGAAAGTGGGTGTATTACAGAATTAAGGACAGATATTGTAGATAAATTTACAAATAAGAAATTCTCTATGTATTGATATATAGGATATTTTTAACAGAGATTGTTGCAGAGGTTGTTGCTCAGGAAGTCTAGGGTGGATTGACCCTTTTTTCCTAAAGCAAGGGGCACTCTCCCAAAGCACTGTACAAAACAACATTCATTATCACTCCTGATTTGTACTGGTCCACGAACGATATATAGTCTAAAATGTTTGAAATAGAATGCAATAATGCTTTCCTATGATAAACAGAAAAATGGACTTAAAATCACAAAATTTTATAAAGCTATAAATAAGGTAAGATAATTTACAGGGAATATAGCAGTATTTTTCAGAGACCCTAGAGTCTAATACACTCAGATGCCAAAATATTTCATAATACTAAGAGGAGCTTAGACATTTAAATAATAAAAGTTATGACTATTATAAAGTGTTAAGAAAGCTCAAATGGAGCCCTTAGGAAAAAGAAAGTTTATTTGGGAGGAGTTTCATTCTATATAAAAGATTAATTTTTTGGAATTTAGAACAATAAAAGGTTATATTTCAAATAATAATGTACTGCTTTCCAGGGGAGATATTTTCAACCGCCTAATGTTAAAAAGATGACAAAGCAGGAAAAACAGAATGAACACGTCAGTCAGCATTAAGAAAGAATCTGTGCAATTAACTGTCAGATAAAATAACATTAATAATGTATTTATATTTACTTTTAGGGCCATAATTATGTACTAATATAAAGTTAACCTTATATAAAAATTTATAAGTACCAATTTTGATCAGTGTGAAATAAAGTTATAGCCAGGTTAATGCTCTATATAGCATTTAATTTTAATTTTCTATTGTAAAATCATATTATTATACTAAAGCACATAAAATTTGCAATCAGCATAGAAGCTTCAAATCCTTTTTGTTAATTGGCAACTGTGGTACAGCATGAAGCATCGTTCTTTCCCAGTACTTTCATTTTAAACAAATCATCCTCACGTATAAAAATAGAAAATTGCATTAAATTTTATATAAGACGTTTTCTGTCTCTCATATAGAAGAGCTGTATGCAGCTTCCATGGCAAGTATCACAGCAAACAGCTTTGAGTACATTCTCTGGTAAAACACCATTCATAGAGATATAAGATACAGCCTTCATCGACTTACTGCTTAAAATATACTACAAGTAAGAAAATGTAGGCTTAAATTAAAAAACTGACAAAAATGGTCCAACAGCTTAACTGGTAAGTTCTGATATTCTACACTCTCCAAATTGAGAAGTAAAGTATTTTGCTGTATCTCCTAGTTCTGACTTTGTAACACTTGACACAAAATCTTAATTCTAAAACTGATGATACATTAATAGCTACTTTATTCATATCTTCCAAACTCAAATCAGAATGCTAGATAGTTTAGCAGTAGCTACATAGTCCTGTAAACATCATTACTAAACCTTGACTAGTTTTACACAGTAATTGCTAATCTACTTTATGCATTCTCTGGTTCAAGGCACAAAGATGCTTCCATATCTACTTTGTCATAAACAACTTTTAAAAATAAAAAAAATATAAATGTGTTGGATACATTTTTAACAGATTCATTTCTAGGTCTTGGCATATAAATATTAGTGGGCAGACCAACTTCATAGTTTAAGTCAGAAAGCGTGTTTAATAGAGGAAGTTTCAAAAAATCAATCTTTCTGTTCCTTTTCTAATGAATTTCCGAGGATGAAGAGCAATCTTGAAAACTGGCAAATTCCCTCTCATCAGACAGGTGGATCTTATATTCTCCAGAAAAGTAAAAGATATTATATCAGCCCTGTTATGGAAAGGGAACTGTTAAGATTTGAAACTCAGTAACAAACTGTAAAAATCTTTTCTTTTGCGTAAATATAGCTAATTGTGCCTCAAAGGAGAAAAAAAAAATCTGAGCACAATCAAATTTACTGCAGTAATAGCTTCTAATACCCTAAAGAAAATATCTTATGATTTAAATTCTTGTACTCATCATTCAAAGAACTTGTAAAAACATGTCACCACTATCAGTACTCAGAATAAGGCAAAATAAAATGTTAGAACTTCAAGATTCACTGTTCAGCAATAAAAGTGTTTTTTGTGTTTGCTTTTGGAAGGAGAAGTTAACTAGGAAGTTAAATACGGTTGGCAAAAAATATTTCACTCTTCTCTAGATATGAAAAATTATCTGGCCCAGGATAATATCTATAACCCATAATTTACTGGTACAGGTAAGCAATTTTTTCTTTATCATTTTACATATTCTTACTTAGATGCCTAGTAAATTAGACAGAGAAACACAAATCTGTAAATTATTTATGGCTCGTTTGTGCCTCAAAGATATTACATAATATCCGAAGACCTGAAAACCAAACTAAACTACTTTTTAATAGGATTTAAATGGTTAAGCATTGGCTGTGCAAAACACAAGAAGGAAATGTACTGAACTAACAGGGAAATGAGAAAAATTATTTTCAAAGCTCGGGAAGATAGCCACAGAATATTACTTGTGTACTGATCATACTAAAGATTTTGTGTAATTAATAAACAATTAGATAGTAACAGTTTGAGGTGCACCTCCCTTTTTCCGTTAGTTAATTTTTGTCTGTGACCCAAAATCATGCCTCTCATACAGCAGGCATCCAATAAGCATTTTTGAATGCCTGTTTATACCCATTCAAAGAAATTAATTGGTAAATAAAGTTTGCCTGAACGTATTTGTCTATTCGACATACAGAATCAGACTATTTTAATTTGCCAATCAGACATACGCTTTTAAACATAGACATAATTTCACTGAGATACACACTTTCCACATAAAACTAAATACCACATCTGCGGCATAATCTATAACACATAACATGGTGTTTTACACACATACCATTTCCCTGTTTCACTTCTGCAATTTTTAAGTGTTGATGAATTACTCCTTGCCAAGGAAGTCACGTTATATACAACAAAACCTTCAGTTTAAATAAGGGATAAGCTTGCTGTTAACAGCTTAGTTTGAAATGTTAACAACCCTTAGGCTGTTAACATAACAACTGGCCATTAATGTGGTAATGACCAATTTAAGAGGAAATTGTACTCTGAGAAATGAATATATTGGCAATCAGGACCAGGGTTTAAATTTGAAAGAGTATGATTTTTTAAAAATAAGGTAACAAGATTAAAAGTTTGAGCCTATCAGAAATCAAGTAAAAGTTGCATCACAAAAAGCAACATATAGACTCTTTTAGAGATAAAGATTTCTGAGATGAAAACTATTTTGATAAATTCCCTTCAACAATACACTTAAGACTATCAAACACCAGTTGAACAACTTACTTTTATTACCATAAGGAAGATTAAAACAACACAAGGTTACTTTCTCTGCTCTCTACTATGTAGACAACTGCAAAAGTTTCACTCACGACATATGTATTTCACTGGCAAATTTACATTTCTGATTTAAAAATATCCAGAGATTTCAAGAGACTCTCTTTAAATCTGACTTAATTTTTGTCTTTATTGCTTATTAGAACACTTTAATCTTGCCCAGACTATATAAACTCCTTGTTTGGTTACATGAATCCACTGGAGATACTGCAAATGTAAACAAAAGTCAAAGACAGAGTCCAAAAGCCCACGGCTATTGGTTAGGAAGATAAAGCAAAAGTAGGAAGCAAAGTCAAGTCACTAAAAGCAAATACAAAGACTCTATGTAGAAATCAGGCTCTAATTCACAACGAGCAGAGGAGAAATTTTTATTTGCAAGAGGAAAGTTCCAAGACCGTAGAGCCTGAACGAATTCGCGGAATAGCTTAATTCCGATTAGTTGTGTTAGTTAGGGAACTCCTTGCCTATAGTCACATTCCATTCCCATTGCTGGCATCTTACATGTATTTTGTGCCCCTGGAACACAGAGTAGTAGTAGCAAGTGGTTATAATTAGTCAGGGGGCTGTCAGATGAAGCGGTCCTAAGATGGGAGAGAGTAGAATCTGATAAACAGTACTGGACTCACCCTCTTGTAATGACCATTCATCAAACAATATGTTCTTTTATATAAACATTGAATTGGACTGAAAGTAACTGAATTATATACGAAGCAGCACCAAATTCCCTAGAAAACACCTCCTGAAATGACCAAGGAGTTACTGCTGATTGATAAATTTTGTGTCATAAGGGAAAAAAATTCAAAATGAATCACTTAATGTCAGACTAGAAAAATGATTAATTGTATCAAATATGAAAACCCAAATGATGCCATATATCATTTCTCTAATTTGATAGATCCTACTTTGTTAATATCAGTAATTTGCAGCTGAATGAAATCACAAAATTCCCTGAAAAGCAAAATAATTTTTCTTAAATACCAGTCCATGTGTTGAGTACTAAACGCTAAGATACAAGTTTAGTCTGCTTCATGGCTTCAGAAGCAAGAACATCTGTGCTGTCCTGAAACCGTTCAGATATTTACAGTTTGGAGAGTGGCTATCATTTCCCCATAATGATGGAGGTCTTTACTTTGTTATTTTCCATAAAGCTACTGGCAAGACTTAGGCTGTTCGACTTTCAGTACTATCTTTGCGAAGATCACCTGGAATGCCATGGTGGGTGGAGGGAGGTGTATTCACACTTGGGGAAAGTTTTCAACACTGTCCGATAAACACCTTACTAATAAATGCCAGTTAAGAGTTTCAAATTGACTTTCTCAGACAAATCTGAAACAGAAATATCACTGGATTACTTTGTGCTATACTCAGCCTGACCTTGTCACTTTTGTGCGAATAAAACATCTTGCATGCTGATTTCTACCAAATACATCCTTGATGTGAACTGGCAGTTTCCATACAGGCAGTGGAATAACCTATCCCCAGGTAGGAGCATCAGGTAAGGCAAATAAATGGGAACACTTTGAGATATCGTGTTTTCCTGGCCGTTGCTGAAGCGATCATTTGTGGAACAGGCACCTGGCAGCATTTTGAAGGCTGCTAGGTGGACATCTTTCAGGAATAGAGGCTAGTAGGAAGGAAATGAAACCCACAAAGACACTTACAAAGGTATTTTAAAAGGAATCCAGTCATCACTGGTGTGCAAGGCTAATTCCTACCTCAGATAGTCTCTGCGACAAAGGATAAGGTTAGCTTTAGTGTACAGGGTGGAGCCCACCTCTCCCAAACGACAGTCACAGCAGGCACACTTCAGGCAGTCCTCATGCCAGTATTTGTCCAGTGCCTTTAGAAGATATCGGTCCTTGATCTTTCGGTTGCAGCCAGCACAACCTTTCGGCTTGTTGTCTGGCTGGACTGAGAGCATTTGTATACCTAAAGGGAGACAAGAAAAAAAAAGAGAGCTGGGACTCCAAGAAAGAATCAGAAGATGTCCAAAGACCTCCACCAAGTTAAACATTTCAGATTGCCTTTTTCAAGGGGTGTTAGACGTTCTTTTTGAGGGCCATACACATATAGAACTAAATTTTGGAAACAAAAGAGTCTCAAACTTTGTTAAGCCCTTGTTAAACCATTTACGAAGTCACACCTATAAAGTGGTAAAACAAAGGATTCATGTTGCACCTGGTAAGTTGATATTATATACACGAAGAAGTAATATTAAATAATTTTATAGTGTCCCCATTTTCTACATAAAGAAGTTCCTTTCGGGAGAAAATATGAGTAAATGGCTAACAATCTCAAAGAAAGCTGTTTAACAAAGTAGTCTGTGCACAGGCTGCAGAAGTCAAAAATGAGTTTTCCTTTATTGGTTAAAAATTTCACTTAACACGGGCTTGATGGCAGAAGGAAAGTGCACCCTTATGGGATGCACTAACCTCACTTAGCAGTAGAGATGTTTATACTTAAGCAGAGTACAGTCTCCCGAAAAGCTCACCAATGCTATAATACTTGTTTGCCTCCAAAGACTTCCCCCCTGTGCCCTTGATATTTCAAAGTATTCATTGTGTTAAAAATTTTTTTAAATGTACTTACACTCACAAGCATCAGTCAGTGCTTCTACTAATGGCAGATTACCTAACTATATACTACATGCTTTTATATAAAATTAAACTATAGGATTATGTAATTTATTATCATAAACATGCACTTATTTATTTTATAAAGGAAAGAAAAAACAATAGAGGACAAAGTCTAAATATATATAAGGTTACCCAAACATCCATATGCAAATATATATTATATACATATATTACATACATACTAGACTAGACACAGGGACATTTATATATTTTAGAGACATATCTCCATCATAAATAAGGAGTCTAGCTGAGTTCTATGGGTGTTACAACCTGACTGAAATTTTTTCAATGAAAGGGTATTTGCCTTTGAGTTTCTTCTCTCCTAAATGTCAAATACCCAGCTTTTAAAAAAGCTGGACCAACTATTCAGAGCTTCATACTTATCAAATAACTCATTTCAAGCACTATAAAGTACTGTAGACTTCGATTCCAAATTCCTTCGTTTTACAAATTATGATACAGAGGCCTAAGAGAGGTTAAGGGACTTGCTCAAAGCTGAATGACAGTTAAGCACTAGACTTGGTGGCCTTCTTACAGTCCAGAGATCTTGCTGCTAAATTATGCCTCCTCTCTAAGGCATAAAGTTTTAAACTTGAACATAGAATGACACAAGACACCAAATGCCTGCACTTGAAACAGTCTCAAGTAAGAAATGCCAAGCTCTAATCCAAAGCATTTTCGGTGTGTTTCCTGCTCCAAAATAGCTAAACCTTCAGTTTCCTCTGATGCCTGATGATGAAGCCTGCACCCTCATTATCTTTACAATCTTTTTCTTTTTTAATCACACTGTTAAGAGACATCAAGACACAGTACCCTCACAGCAGAATAACTTTTCTAGCTACAAATGATACATGAATTTCACATAATAGTGTTATAATGTTGAACTTCCATTAGAAAATAACTTCTCTGATAGAGTGATGGAGCAGGGACCGGCAGTGAGGCATCGAGGTAGCTACTCTTTCTGCATGGGATGCAGAGCCGTGGTCCTCGGAGCTGCAGACTAGCAGCTGGATTTGTACAGAACAGCAGGTGGTATTCCTATAGCCGGCTCTCTATTCCTTTTCTTTGAAGGAGCTCAGGGTCTAGTGTAGATTAATCATAACCCTTGATAGCTCTGCTAAATCTCATTCTCTAGAACTTCTAACAAATGAAGTGTCTTTGATCAGAACTAGTTACCATCTTCTCGCAAGGTTCCACAAGGAATGAATCCCATTAATTACAGTACAGAACGTACCCAGGTGCCTCTTAACCAACTACCTGGGGGAGGGAGAGACTGTGATTTACTAAATGACATTCCGGATTGCATGACTGAAAACATCTTGAGATGTATTAACAGTGGCTATTCTAGTTATCCAATTTATAAGGCTATTATTTTTTTATATCACCAAGCTGAAAATTTTTTGTCCAAATCCTTCTTAGTTGTAGCTAAGCTCTGTTTCTCTGAGTTGTGTTAGCATCATCAAGCGTGGAAGGTCACCTATCTTTATTCACAATGCTTTGCAACCAAGACAGGGGGTACCAACATTTGGGACAACTCTACCCTGCTTGTCTTCACAAAATGTTTTTGTTGTGCTGACATTTTAATTTAGCACTCAGAGGCCAATTAATATTTGAAACTCTTACACTCTGTTTGGTCTTGGGCATAGAAGGAGTTTGATATTTTCTGCTCCATCCTGGTACCTTCCTGCAGAAAACATCATC
Source organism: Lipotes vexillifer (assembly GCF_000442215.2). Classification (NCBI taxonomy): domain Eukaryota; kingdom Metazoa; phylum Chordata; class Mammalia; order Artiodactyla; family Lipotidae; genus Lipotes; species Lipotes vexillifer. The sequence continues at coordinate 160,524 of NW_006781377.1, read as the reverse complement.
CCATTGCTCTTGAAAAGGAAATGTTTTCGATACTCTGCAAGTTAACAGTTGTAGAAAAAAGAACTATTTTGTAGTCACCACGTTGCCATGTACCTAAACAGGCATAAAGCAGTCGGCAGCCTCTCTTCAGCATCCAGCAGAACGCGTCTGGGTAGAGTTATGTGTTCGGAGCTGAGAAACATTTCACAAGTTGCTTATAGCACATCAGGACTCATAACTAGTTTTAGATTGGCATGTAAATTGTTCCGAGGGAAATTCTTATTGCCTCTGAGACCCTGCCATTCTGAGTTATTTGACAGTTTAAGGGAAATCATAATTAAAAAAAGACATAAATAATAGCCTGTGCAGTGTGGTGTGCAGAAATAAGTAGAACCATTTCATTTAAACTCTGGTGAGCTTTTAATTGCCTGGATTGCATTGTGAGGCGGCCTAACGGTTGATTGCCTCCATTATGTTCCCTTGTTCTGTGCCATTCATCCGCGCAGTCTCAGCTTCAGTAGTTAACACAACAAAGTAACCACAACTCCACAACATACAGGGGCTTAAAAAAATAATAATCATAATAAAAGGTTTGCAGCACTTAGACCCAGTCTTTCATATTTTTGGACTAACTACACGTAGTGAATGGAAAACATTTTGTCCCCTTCGGAAGATTCACAGAGGACAATTTGGGAGAAGGAAAAGGAAGAGGGAATACATAAAGGGGGTTGGCAGAGATGAGGTGCCTCAGGAAGATGCGAAAATGGGAATGCAGGTTCTGCAGCTGGGAGCAGTGACACAGATTAAAAGAATTTGGCCAACACCGGCCATTCGATTGCCAAGAGGTACCAAACAAAAGATTTTCTCTCCTCCTGCCCATCTTCATCCTCTCCCCAGCCCCCAGCCCGGACTGGAGAACTGGATTGGGCCTAAAAGCTTGTTTCTCTCTGTTCACTGGCCCAGAGCATCCCTACAGGCTGCAGCCCCCTAAGGGACAACAATGCAAATAGATGTCCCCAGATCTCAGGCGCTGGAGCTGCTTAACTCTGTTCTGCCCCTTCAACTCCCAACCCCCTCCCCATCCTTCCACCCCCCCTCTCCCCTTTCTGAGCAATGGAGCTGGGAACCAATTTGATTCCCTTTTTCTCCAATGCAGCTGCAAGGCTCAGAGATACTGACATTTTTCCACTCTTATCAGTTTAATTACAGTTACCATGGCAGCAAAGTGCTAGTGCTTGGCAAAGGCCAACAAGAGATTTGCAAGACTGAGTTCAATTTTGATGCAGCTCACATGCAAAATAAAAAAAAAAAAAATAAGAAACATACATACACTCTAACAAAGAATCCCTTGAGGAGTTTATGCTCCAGCCTTTTGTGGTTGTGTCTTTGCAGCCACACAGGGATGATTTGCAAAGAATGTAGCAGTTTTTGTTGCACCTAGCAAGATTAATTGGTTTAAGCAGCAGTCTTTCAAAGCAGTTACAACAATAATATTTCGGATCTTTTCGAAAGACACAAAAGCAGCGGAAGAGCAGGAAGGCTTTGGAGTAGCCGAGAGTGCCGAGCGCCGGCAAAGTGCATCTATGATAGATTGTAACCTTACCAAAACTTTTCTCCTTTTTCTGCATGAGTTGATTTAGGCGTGCCTGAGTTGCAGCGGCTTCGCATTGAGCGCCCAGCCCAAAGGTAGAAGTGGAAGGGGGTCTCTCGGTTTTAGCTCAAGTGCGGACCTGGTGCGCAGCCTACACCTCGGAGGACGGACTATTGTGAAGCCACTTTGGGAGCGGGTCGGAGCGGCGGCGCGGGGGGTGGAGGAAAGGACGAGGGCGGCCAGACGAGACACGGCGCACACACGGAGCCCCTCGCCTTGTGGCAGTGTGCAAAATGATGGCGAATGACAAAGCCACATGCTTCCCTAACTCTGCCCGTAATCCTAAAATCCCAGCGGCCCCTTTTAGCGTCGTGGTAACAAATGGATTTGATTAAACTGTCACATGCAGCGTTAGCATAGCATATCATGTTCAATATGAAAAAGATCATAAATCTGACTTGTATTTCATAACAGCAATCTGGGTAGCCCCCATAAAAATGTGCCGCAGCAGTTTGAATCTCAGCCTATTAGGACAGAGGCACCTTGCCCCACGGAACCTCTCTCTTCTCGCCACTTCTCCCAACCGCCCCCTCCCCCCGCAGACAGTCACTTTTCCATCTCGTAGGAACGGTATTTCGTTATTATGGCAGAGTGGGCAGAGGCAGAAGTGGCCACCAGAACCCAAAAATGGTCATTTCAACTCCTGGGGGAGGGGGGGTGATGAATTCCAGCAAGTAAGGGGAGGAGGGTCGGGAACCCACCTAAGACTGAATTCCCTTCCTACGGGCCGGCCCAAATCGAACATCTCCTTCCAAACTCTCTCAAGCCCCTGTCTCCCCGGGAGTCGGGGCTGTGGAAATACTGCAGTTCCTCGTGAACTTTGACTATTATCCACTCGAGTCGTACTTGAGACGTTCCGCGCCGCAGCTGCTCTGCTCTCCCTCCTTCCATCAACATCCGCCCGCATCTATTTCACGTCTCATCATAAAAATAATGAAGCCTCACATGACTTAAACAAAACGGTCTCAGCAGAGCTGCAGCCCGAGTGAAAGTTGCAGTGCTGAGCTGGGCTGCAGCTCCAGTTTATGCCTCATTAGGAGAGGCTAAAGAAGAAAAAAATCCCCACATCCGTACACGCACGCGCGCACCCGCAGACACACACACACCACAAATAAGCCGCCGCGTGTACACCCAGTTGCTGCACTTACCTTCTCAATTAAGCGATACAGGGGGAGGCCGTTCAGAAAGCACAGTGGCTGCTTTGTAGCGCTTCTCCTTGGGAAAGGTCAAAAAGAAGCATTGCTTTGAAAAAAAAAAAAAAAAAAAGAGGGGGAGGGAATCTATTTTTTTTTTAAGTTTAAAATAATGAGGTCCTCAAGGATCCGCCAAGTAATGGTGTTGACCGCATCTGAGCCACAGGTGTCCTCCTTTTAGGCACTGCAGTCCAAGGCTGTCTCTCTCAGTCCTGGCTCAAGACAACTTACCCCAGGAGCACGCCAGGAGCCGAGCTGAAGGAAGCCCCGGCTCTCAGCTGCAAAATGCAATCCCTTCCCAGCCAGACAGAATACAGCCAAAGAAAAGGTCACTCTGTTATTACTGAGCCGGCGGAGCCCAGGCAGCGCTTGTCAAGACCACAGAGAAGCAGCTCCCTTCCGATTTAAGACTATTTACCTCTCGCCCCCCACCCCTCCCCTCTTCTCTCCTTTCCTTCTCTCCCTCCCTCCCTCCCTCCCTCCCTCGTTCGCTCGCTCGCTCTCGTGTGCCTGTTCTGCAGCTCAGTCAAGTACAGCCGCCCTCGGAAAGTGCAAAGCAGCCGCAAGACAGATAGGGCTTTGTTGCTAATTTCCCAGGGTGAAAATGTACAAGCCTGCGAGTGCAGTCAGCACAACCCCACGCATATGCTACTCGCAAACGCTGAGGACGACCCCCCCAATCCCCCCTCCGCATAAAAAGTGACCTCGGCGGGAGTCGACTCCGGGAAGGACCCTGCCTACCTCCTGGACCCGTCCAAAAGAAGTCCTGCGAAAGAGCTCCGGAGGAAAACGGTAGGGTTCCTAAAATAACAGGGGCATTTTGGAATAGGTGGCCACGTTGAAAGCAAACTGTCTTCCAGTGCCAGTTCTGAAGCTGCCAATTATGGAAATTAAAATAAAAGCAAGGGAGTCAAACTGCTACCAGAATACACTGGAAAAGCACACAACCCTCCCCTTTAAGAAATGTCTGGGGGTGGCTGCAGTCGCCCGGTTCTCTGACTTCTGTTAGTGAACTCTCCGAAGTCGCTGCTCCGCAGGGCAGGTCTGCTACACAAGCTGGGTCCAGAGATGCCACACTCCCCTTCCTCCTCTGGCCCAAGAACCAAACTGTGAACTTGTGCCCCATTAACTGATACTGAACATCTCTCCCATCCCCGCTGAACATTTCCTGCAATTACTTGAATTCCTCGCAATTTAAAATTCACAGACTAGAATGAAAAACAACCCAAGAGCACCTAGCAACATGTTTTTAAGCCTAACTTGGTCAAAGAGTCGTTGAGTGTCTCCACCATTACTGCTCAGTCTTCATAGGCTTGTTTTAGAGGCCTTGACAGATTTCTTTTTCCTTTTTATCCTTCAGAAAGATCCCCTTATCCCCCAAGCTCCTCTTCTCTTAACTTTACTTTGCATCTGTAAAGGCCACTGGCAGCTTTAAAATATCTTATTATTTTTCTAAGTTTTCAGACTTCAAAGTCATCCTCTTTTTGGGAACTATCATAGCATCGCCACCAGATTTTTAAAAGCCCTGTCAAAGGTCAAGCTTAAAAATAGTCCAGATTTGAATGACACTGGCTGAAATGTTTTAAGGGCCAAGAAAGACTCAATTGTTGAACTCCACAAAACTTTTTTTCTTCTCAGCACCATCAGTTTTAATCTAGTTCTAGTTTTAAAAAGAATCAATGCACCGCTCCCACCCCGTGAATATTCAGGCTAAATTATGCTTCTCTTTATAAAGAATAATGGTACAACATTGATAACTTATGTTTATCCCTTCCCTTTCTTAAAGGCTCATAATAAAATAGTATGGAGTTTGCTTTCTTCTCCCTCTAAAAGGCAACAAAATGCAGAACTAACCTGAAAAATACCGAAAGTCACAAACGGCAGATTAATAAGAACCCCTTCAGTGGGTTTGTTCTGTACATAGGCAGATCTCTTAAGTTTGGCTTTTCTGGCCGGTCTAAGCAGGCACACATGCACCTCACCCATCCGCGCAGCTCCCACTGTTCTACCCCACCTCTCTGCTCCAGCCACTCTGAGAACACCCCAGAGTGTGTGTGTGTGTGTGTGTGTGTGTGTGTGTGTGTGTTTCATGCGCTCTCCCTCTCAGCCAATGCACTGAGAAGAAGAAAAGAGGGAGGGAGGGAGAAGTATGTGTGGGGAAAGGGAGAAATAAAATCAAAACAAATGGTACAGCTAATGAGGACAATTAAATTAATTATGTTCAAGGAGATGAGATTTTTTTTCCCCTCCAACTGTATGATCTGTTACCCCTCGCTGGCAACTGCTGCTCTGTAATTCATGGCAACTGATTAGTGCATCTATGCAAATCTTTGTTTAAATCATTCAACTAATTAAATGATGGGATTATTCCTCTGCCTACGGTGACATCATTCTCAGTAATTAGTACTCTATTTGGACTGTGGCAGTAAGATTCCTGATATCAACACCAACCTGCAAAGACATTAACCACTTT
>NW_006781377.1:85228-152728 GCF_000442215.2 Lipotes vexillifer | reverse complement strand
ATTGGGGCTGACAAGTCCTTTAATTAATGGGCAGGATTCCCTGTGTGTGCAAGTGTGCATGTTTTAATTCATAAAAGTGGACAAAGGGTGTGATGGGGGGGAGAGTGATGGGGGAGGGAGGGTGAGTCCATTAGTTTGAAGATGAACAGAGTTCATAGCTACATTCATCTTTTTTTTTAACCCCCAAAGGACTGAGGTGCACAACTGGAGTGAGCCGTTTTTCCTAGGAATTTGAATGTTTAACTGAATAAAAGCCCAAGGCCAAAAGCAAACAGAAAGTTTGAGAGAACCCATATTTCAAGTTGGCACACCCCTGGGTTCTGGTTTCTGCTTTGCACTGTCTCTTTGGGCTGGTGTTTCACACAGTCCATCTGGGCTTTCGTTTGGACTGTTTTCCCACACACAGGGGACTAGGATTCTCTTTCATTTTGTAGTACTAAAGAAATATGTAGCTTAAATAATTCCAGAAACAAGATCAATCTTACTGTTTAAAAAAAATATGGCCTGGTGTCCTAAGAAAGAGAGTTAATATTTGTCTTTTTGAGGGTTTTGAAATCGAACACTTTGAACCTGGCAGCATTCGATTCTCAATATTGTTTTAAGTGGCTTTTTAATGCTTAGGAAAAATCCTCCAATGACCCTATGACCCTAAGAGATATTTCTCAATTCCTTCTTTCCCTCTCTCTGCAATTATTGGCAAAGTTGCATATTCCTATATATCTGCGTACATAACTGCATATGGGGTAGATTAATTTGAGGGATAATTGATCTAAGATTTGGTAAGATCTTACCTAACTTAAAATTTTTTTCCAAAATAAATGCAAAATGCTCTGTTGCCATCTCAGGTATATCAATGTGTTGCCTAAAAATAACTATTGCACTTACACGAACAGACTAAAGGGATTCTGATTTTACAAAAGTTGTAGTGACTGATTAAACAACTTTATCTTACATTGAACTAGTGCTTGACTTACAAATTTCACTATGTTAAATATGTAAGGTTCTTTAGAAGAACATAGCTTATTCGTGGGTTTTTTTGTTTTTTGGTTTTTTTGGTCAGAGTATCAGTGTCTTTTTAAGGGAAACACAGCCTCTGCTTTTAAAATATCACTAAAATTAGAACCCCTAAATTTAACCTGATAAGAACAAGGAGCTTTACAACAGTGTTTATTTTATTGTAACATTTTGTAAACAAATTGGAGGGAAGAATAATCCTTAAAGAGATTAATGGTGTTAGCAGTGCCTTTACAGAGTTGAAATGGCAAAACAGCCTCCTTCTAATTCAAAGGAAGCAGAAAGTGAAACCAAATAGTCTAATTTTCAATACCTCAATAAGATGAAAAGAATAAACTGAGGCTCCAAGATTTTTTTTATAATTTATCAGAAGTTATTTTCAGTAGAATCTAAAACAAAATAAATATCATGTTGTTAGTACTCATTTGAAAGAAAATTTTCATCACTTTAAAAGAAAATCACCTCCCAAACAAAGTAGTACACTCCATTTTAATGTTCCTCCAAGCAGCTGGGGAACAAAAAATGTAGCAGTGTCCTTTCCATTTAATTTATTTAACCATTAAACAACCACACCAAGCTTTAATTCGCTGGTGATTTTTTTCATGAAAAGTATTTTTTAAAAAGGACAAATGATACCTTTAGAATGAAATGGAAATTAATTTTTGCTTAGAGTGGCCTAGGGTGGGTAATAAACCTAAGAAGAGAAATGGTATTGTAATAGGAAATGCTTTAGTTTATAAGAGAGAATCCACCCCTCCAAAAAAAATCGACAATGCATTTCTTCTGAATCAACCCATAGGATCAGTTTGTTTTCAGCTCATTATGTTGCATGACAAAATCAAACTTTTCCAATATTCTATCTTCCAAAATATTTGCAAATTCTTTACCTATATACATATCACAACAGACTTGTTTTGTTCTTATGTATTATGAGCTAAGGGATCAACCCTCTGCCTCATCTACCAGTTTTGTAAGTTTGCATTCCTAGATCAAATTTCTCCTTCACAACTGCACACTTGCATTTCAGTTTTCCACATGTTGAACAGAATCATCAGCCACTGCTAAGAGAAAACTTGTCTGAGGCTTTAAAATGATAGTGTGTTTTAGGAAGCTGAGTCAACCACAGTTTTGGCCATTGTTAATACCTCTTCAGTTTGATGGCGAGATTTTAAAAAAAAGTAATATTTTATTCTTACATGGAAAACATTTTTCACCTCTTCATATTTCAGAGACAAACTTAATATGTTTATCTTGGTTGAATTCTTTTAGAGGTAAGATATATACAGTTCAAAAGAGGATGACACAATTTACAATCCTCAAACTATTTCTTTGTGGGTCTGCACACTGGTTGGAAAGTTTACATCTATATGTGGCTATAAGCCAAGTACATAGGCAATGCAATCTGCCAAAGGTGCTAAATTTAATTCAGATCATGGTCTTCCCTGCCTTTCTCTTAGTACTGAATTGCCTAACTGTCTCCCATTTACCTCTCTCCCCACCCCAGAAATGGGTATAACGATTTTCAAGCAAAATTTCAATACATTTCATTCCATTTGTTAGGCCCTCTGAACTGATACAGACAATGTAAAGTTAAAAATAGTCCCATTTTGGGAATGGAGGGTGAATGAATTGGGAGATTGGGATTGACATATATATATACTACTATGTATAAAATAGATAACTAATGAACCTACTGTATAGTGCAGGGAAATCTACTCGGTGCTCTGTGGTGGCCTAAATGGGAAGGAAATCTAAAAAAGAGTGGATATATGTATATGTATAACTGATTCACTTTGCTGAACAGCAGAAACTAACACAACATTGTAAAGCAACTATACTCCAATAAGATTGAATTTAAAAAATAGTCCCATTTTCCAAGATTAGAGATAATGTACAGGAAACAATATATGCTACAGTAACTAGCATATAGAGGCTTCTCAATGAATGGTAACAATTATTATCATATTCAGTATGGCCCAGCTCAATTTTTTCCTCTTTAATGAAGGGTCATTCTTGCTGTAATCTTCTCTTTGTCCTTCTATAACACTTTGGTTTATTGAAAGTTAATTATAGTTAGATTGTATTCCCTGCTTGCTATGGTCTGAATGTTTGTGTCCCACCAAAATGTTGAAATCCTAAGGCCTAATGTAATGGTATTAGGAGGTGAGGCAGTTGGGAGGTACCTAGGTCATGAGGGTGGAGCCCTCACGAATGGAATTAATGTTCTCACAAAAGGGACTCCACAGAGATTTTTTGCCTTTTCTACCATGTGAGGACGGAGTGAGAAACTACCAGCTAGAAGCACCAGGAAGAGGATCCTCAAGAAAATGTGACCATGCTGCCACCTTGAACTTGGACTTCCAGCCCCCAGAACAATGGGAATTAAATTTCTTTTGTGTATAGGCTACCCAGTCTGTGGTATTTTCTTATAACAGCCCAAATGGACTAAGAAACTAAGCTAAAACCTTTGAGGGTTCAAGTTTTGTCCTAATTAGCTTTGCATTCCATACAGTGCCAAGTGGAGTGTCTGGCTCACAGCAGACATTTATTAAATGCTGATTAAAACGACTTGAATTAAACAAAGAAGCCACAGTCCCAAAGACAATATTGAAAATGACATTCTGAATCTAAGCTGTTGATAAAAATAATAATCTAATCATATTAAAATCAGATGACACTTGACACTAGTACTGAGATATTTTTCATGCTATGGATATCTTCAGAATTATTACAGCATAGTATGCAGATTTGTTTCATCATCTGTCTTCATGATTACATCATAAGTTCTTAGAGGTAGAACCTATATATCAGTATTTTCAGGGTCTAACACTGTGCCTAAATGATTAAAACGACTTGAATTAAACAAAGAAGCCACAGTCCCAAAGACAATATTGAAAATGACATTTTGAATCTAAGCTGTTGATAAAAATAATAATCTAATCATATTAAAATCAGATGACACTTGACACTAGTATTGAGATATTTTTCATGCTATGGATATCTTCAGAATTATTACAGCATAGTATGCAGATTTGTTTCATCATCTGTCTTCATGATTACATCATAAATTCTTAGAGGTAGAACCTATATATCAGTATTTTCAGGGTCTAACACTGTGCCTAACCCATAGTGACTACCTAATAAATGTTTACTGCACGAATAGCTAAATAGAAAAATAATGAATGAATAGAAAGACTCAAAGGATGAGAGATCTAAATAAAATTATCAGTACTTAAAATTACTAGCTTTGTGAGACAAGTAAAAAGGAGACAAAAAAATGGAGGTCAATGGAGTTTTCAACACCAATAAGAATTACAACAGTTTTCTGTGATGTACAGTAATATTGAGAGTTTTGGAAGGTTTACAGTGATAAGAATATTTAGGAAGATGATACTTATTCGTTATTACTATCAGTTATAGTAATACCTTTAAGACGCTATTAGTAGTGAAAGAACATCTTGGATAACTATTTAAAAGAGTCCTAATATGTAACTTTGGTTAATTATGTATTAAAATACTTAGAAAACACTAAAAAGACCAAACATTGCATCAAGTCTCAAATAACCTAAGACTAGAACCTGGGAGGAACTTCTGCTAACCAATGGTAGGTCAGTTTTCTTGGCATTCTCAGGTTTATCTCAAGACAGAGAGAATACTTAAAAGGGATAGGAAGACACACTGTAGTTTCATGTTATTCCCCTGGGTCTATATTCAGGGTATATTACAACCAACAAAAAGATTATCCAGGTGTTGATTTTTGATGTATTTAAAGATCTATTCTCAACCTCCCTCACCTTCCCAATTGCTATCTTTCTCACCATTCAGGAAGAGTATCTTTCAAAAACAGCTGGGCAGAAGCTATGGAGTCAGACCACTGACTGCTCATTGCAAAGGTCTGAAGATGGTGACAGAAATATCCTGGATACAGTGGATGGAGGGACTTTCAGGGTTTTGTCTCTTACATCTTCTCAGAGTTTCAGAGGAACAGGCCAGAGGTAAAAGAGAAGTTGTCACCTTAGTAGAGTGAATGCCTGTTAGGAGCTAAAAATCGTATTGGAATCTGGCACGTTAACTTCCTAAGTGTGAATCTGAGAAGGAGATTTTGTTGTCACCAATTCATTAGAGAATGTGGCTGAGGGTAATCCATCCATCTTATATTCTGAGCTTCACTGAGTTTAAGAAGTGCCCAATTCGATAGTTTGTAAACAGAAGTAAAAAGCAAAACAATATGTAACAACAACAACAAAAATACCGTGGAATAAGGGAAAAGAATTACCACCTTGAAGGCTCAAAGAAAAAGTATGTTTCTAAAATTAATGTCTTGTAAGACTCAAGAGAACATTCTGAAACTTGTTTGCTCCACTTAATAAAATGCAAGAAGAATGAGCCACATCGAAGCAGGAACCGCAGGCAGTAAAGAACAGAGTGAGATAAAATGCAAGATATATAAGTGAAAGAAGAATTTCAATAAAACTAAATGTAAAATGGGAAAATTGAAGCCCACATTTTAAAAGGCATTGAGAATACTGAACTGTAGTAATAATAATACAGAAGCATTAACCTGTTATGTGGAGGATGGGCTTGAGAAGCTCTCCTAGAATGTACAAATACAAAAATGTACTTATAACAAAAATGTAATAAGACCTAAAATGGAGCTTCAATATATGACTAATTAGTGTTCCTGGAGAAGGAACCAAAACATATGAAACAGAAACAGTAAATAAAGATATGATAGAAGAAAACTTGACTGATTAACCTGCATATGCAGATTTGAGTGACTTTACTAAATTCAGGATAAAACAATAAAGGAGACCTACAAAACTCATATTGACAAACTTTTGAATTGTGAGGGAAATTATTTATAATTAAAAAACTGTCAAGTATCCAAATAGTGGGGGAAAAGGAAAATAAAGGATTATCCATGGATGAAAAATATACCCAGCTAGCTTCAAGCACTACAAGTAAGTATTCTAAGACAATGAAAAATATCTAAGAATTTTGAAAGGATAATTATTGTGACCTAAGGATTTCACATTGAAACAGTTTGTATTTTCTTGTGTAAAAGCCATTTAAGGATGGTTTCAGATGCACAAGTGGTCAGAAAAATAACATTTACTAACTTACAATAAATTATTTGAAGAGTTGCTCCAAATCAATCTCAGAGAATCAGATTTAAAAACCCAAAGGTGGGAGGGTCATGGCAAAAAATGATGTTAGGGCTTTTTCTTTCTCTTTTTAGATCAGAATATCTGGAGTCCCTTTATACAAAGCATTGGTAGAATGATTCTATAAGCCAGACCTTCTTTCATTTGTTTCTCTGTAACTCTCCCCTCTTCCCCATCCTCAGGAAACATATTTCTCATGCCTCATTCTTTACCTCACAGTTCAGATGCAATCTTTTCTTAGGTCCACTGACCTAGGAACTAACTAGGACTTGTGAGATGGCTAAAAGATTATATTTACATGGCTGAGATATTATGCTTGACAAAGTTTTTGTTTCTATATGTAAGGTAATAGATTGGCCTTTTTTTTTTTTTTCCTAACTTTTCCTCATTAATGAGGTCTATATGGTGAAAGGTTTGTTTTAGATTGTAAAACTGTTACTCAGGAAGGTTAATTGACTCTCTCAAAACCCCACACTTAGTAAGAATTAAATTTGAATTTGTGTCTTCTGACTTTAAATCAAATACTCCATTTACTTGTCTAATTTATGACTGCCTCATGGATTTTCAGAAAATGAGACTTTATATTTTTTCTTGGTTTTATTTCAGCAAGAAAGAAAGAATCTTTATGTCACTTAATATTTGCAATTAGTTTAACCTAGATTGTTCAACTCTCAAGTGTATAGTTATCCTCCATAAAGATATTTATGTCTGAAAAATCACTTTTCTAATTTTCAGTTGGTATGATATATTCCAAACTGCTTTGTTTTGACATCTATTGTTTTGATTACTCTGCATCAGATAATAACCCAGCATTAAATTTTTTGGAGAGAGGTGTGAGGACCCTTAGGTTTAAGTAAAATTAAACTTAAAAAAATTAATTTTGATATAATTTCAAAATTATGAAAAGTTGCTAGAATAGTACAAGAAACTCCTATGCACCATTTACCTAAATTCACCAATTATTTATGTTTCCCAATTTACTTTACCATTCTCTTCTATCTCTATATTTATACACATATGCATATTTTCCTTCAAATATTTGAAAATACACTGGAGACATTATGCCCCTAATCCACAGTCTAAAATTCGTCAATTATCTCTAAGATCCTTCACAGCCCACCTCCTTCCTGTCCCCATTAAAGATACAATCCAGGATCATGAATTGCATTTAATTGTCATATCTCTTCTTTACTTTCCTTATGAAAATCTTTGAAGTCCCAAACATGTTTCTTTTCATGGTCAATGAAGGTTGGAAGTTTATCTTCACACTTATCTGGGAAACCACATAAAACAGTTTTCTATTTCCACACCACTCTTGCTGACTCAGAATCCTAGGGAAGGGATTGTCCCAGACTTGTTTTTTGTTTATTTGCTTGCGTTGTTTTGTTCTTTAAGAGATCTAGCAGTTCTGATGATCAGCCAGGTTTGGAATCACTGAGGTCAGCTAATGATCAACTTGAGAGGGAGGGCAAACCTGCTGGAGCTGGTGCCAGAGAGGTAATATTGGAGGAGAGAGAGGAATGAACTAATTAGAAGGATGATGTAAGAGGTGGAAGTCTTTCCCTCAAATATTGAGGAATATTTACCCAAAAAGCACAGCTAGTGAAGGTAACTCTGGGGAGAATCAAAGAGGCCCACCTGCAATTTATAATTTCAAGATCCCTGAAACATAATTCCTGAACAATTATGAGCTATTCTACAAGAAAACATTTCTGTAGCCATGTAGATTTAAAGAACAAAATTAATCCAGTTTCTTTCTCAGAGTCTTTAATATATTACAAAACATAATACACCTATAAGAGTACAAAGCAATTTCTCAATTTGGCCACATAAACCTTTTTAGAGGCGGCCTGTTAACGTATCAGTTTTACTGTCTGACTGACTCTAGAAATTGCATTAAATTCTGAGAAACTGCAACATATAACCCAGGTCAGATATTTTTAAGACGTTCATAAGGGCAAAATTATAAAGAAATATCTTTTCTTCTCCTTGGTTTAGGATTACACATAAACAAAGGACAACAAAGTTATATAGAGAAAAAAAATGATGAACAGAACTATACCTGAACAATTCAAATGACTAATAATGAACCACACAAATGACTAACAATAATGAAGGTGATGGGCTTCCCTGGTGGCGCAGTGACTGAGAGCCCACCTGCCGATGCAGGGGACATGGGTTCGTGCCCTGGCCCAGGAAGATCCCACATGCCGCGGAGCGGCTTGGGCCCGTTAGCCATGGCCGCTGAGCCTGCGCGTCCGGACCCTGTGCTCCGCAACGGAAGAGGCCCCTGCAATGAGAGGCCCGCGTACCGCAAAAATAAATAAAATAAAATAAAAATAATGAAGGTGATGATCAGCTGGATGGAATAAAATGTGCTCTGAAGCAAAACCTACATGATGTTGAGACTTTTACTCCTAAAGATTATTCTACATACCTCTCTTCACTGGAATATTAAAGACACATATTAACTTTTATAAACTTTGTTTATTGAAAGCTCTAAGTCCCTTTTGAGTTCCCATAATTAAAAAAATTCCATAAAGGTTAAAAAAAAAAATCTGATAAAGTCTGAAAGTACTAGTTAGTTCAAAGAAGAGACCTGCTGGGGGAGACTCCCAAGTAGTTCAGTGGTTAAGACTTGGCACTTTCACTGTGGTGGGCTGGGTTGAATCCCTGGTTGGGGAACTAAAATCCTGCAAGCTGTGTGGCATGGCCAAAAAACAAAAAAAATTTACTTCTTCTCTTATAGGAAATACCAGAGTTATCCCTTCTAGTGACAGTTAAGGAACACAGTCATTAAAAAATATATATAGCATTGGCATTTTGGATTATCTCCAGAATTGCAATTTAAGGAAAGAAAATAGATTTTAAGACTTTTAAGATTCTATCATGATTGTATTATTACCATATTATGAGACTGAGTGGAAATTGGGAAGCGGTACGCAGGCCTCTCACTGTTGTGGAGCACAGGCTCCGGACGCTCAGGCTCAGCGGCCATGGCTTATGGGCCCAGCCGCTCCACGGCACGTGGGATCTTCCCAGACTGGGGCACGAACCTGTGTCCCCTGCATCGGCAGGCAGACTCTCAACCACTGCGCCACCAGGGAAGCCCTTATTTTCTTTTTTAAGTTTATTGACAAATATAACTGTATATATATTTAAAGTGTACAATGTGATGATTTGATATACACATACATTGTAGAATGTTTATCAAGGTCAAGAAAATTAACACATCCATCACCTCACTTAGTTAACTGCTGTAAACTTTTTTTTTTTTTTGGTGGTAAAATGCTTAAGATCTATGAGGTTACTCATGTTGCTGTATTCAGCTAGGAGTTTGCTGGGACTGGAACACCCAAGATGACCCCTCATCCTCTAGGGTCTCGCCTCCATAAATTTACCCCTTTAACGTAGGCTTCCTCATGCCTCTGCTTGTATCATGTTTGCCACTGTCCTACTGGCCAAAGCAAGTCACATAGCCAACCCTAGAGTGGGAATAGACTACACAAGCATATTAATGCTATGAGACATGATGCTTTAAGGGCCACCAGTGTAATAGCTGGTATGTTTAGACATATTTCTGTCTGTGTTGGCAGAAATACTGCTTTTCTAGGTAAAAGTTGAAGACAGTAATAAAGAAGATGGGTATATGTTTATAAAAGTGTTTAGAAATATTTGGGGGCACATATAAATCATGTGGCTAAAGAAATTATTTACTCTGCTGGAAACACATATTGTTTGAACAACCAAGATTAGAAGAGAGATTCTAATCTCAGTTGCTATTATGTTGGCTACTAAAATTAATATCATAATCAATATCAGAACGTAGTAAAACAGAAATTTGGGGCTAGGAAATAGGATAAAAAGAGCTGCCATTAAGCTGTGTGCATTTAGGATGTCATTTAAATTTTCTAAGCCTCAGTTTTTTATATATTAAAATAAATGTCTTGAACTGGATTACATTTTAGCATCCTTCCAGATCTAAAATTGTCATATTCTTTAAAAAAATTTAGGTAGCATTAGAAACAGGCAAGAAAACAAAATATAACACAAATTCCCTCATCTATAGTCAGTATGCCAGGGATTGTGATGAGTATGTAAGCATGGATTTGTGGTTATTAAGATTCTTATTCAGCCAGCCAGGCCCTTGTAGTTGCCTATTAAAATCTCAGTCACAACAGAACACATGGTCAGAGGGTATTTCCATGGTCTTTGTTCTCTTGGATGTTACCAGATAGCATCATGATTAGAACTCAATAATAAACAAGGTTCCCATATGAAGCCTAGATGATACTCTGTATAAATTTGCAAATATTATGATTAGAAAAAGAGAAAGAAAGCTTACATGTCCTAAAATGGTGGGGGTTAAGGAGTGCTTGGTAATCCCTGGTCATCAGGGGTACAGTACAAGAGATGTTTCTTACTGTACAATTCTTCTTCCCAGGCTTTCTGCCTTTCCAAGATGATGGGGTGGCTTGAATAACTGAATATGCAGAGCCTCTCCAGAATCCCCCTCTTGCTCCAATTAGTAACTTTTCCTTTCAGTCATTTAGTTTAGATTTTCTTTCATTCTTCTTGCAAACAAATCACCCTAAGCTTGCAGCACTCTAAGACATTATCTTGTGCCTGCAGGTTAACTGTTATTTGCAAGGTAGAATTTTTGTCCAACCCACAAATTTGCTTCCTTTCTCTAGTTCTCATTTTCTTGCCCTCAGACATTGTTACATTTTTTTACCACTTCACATTGTGTAGATGGCATCTCCAAATAAGTTAGTTCATAAACGAGTTCATTTCCTCCCTTTCCTTCCTGACTATACCCTATGTCCCTCATACTAATCGGCCCATTGTTTTGAGGAGGTAAAGTTCTGCAAGATACATGGGCTTTGTGAAGTGCTGAAATATGCTCTGGACCCACAGTGGAATTTCCAGGCAGGAATCATTTTCTGCCTTTTGTCACTGACCCTCAAAGTAAGTTTTCTGGCACTTGAGTTGAGCTCCCTTTTCACCCTGAGTCTTCCACTTCTTTCAGGTTGATCTTGTTATGAACTGAATACTACACAGAGCTATCCTATAGGACTTTGTAGGATGATCGAAATGTTCTCTATTTGCGCTGTCCAATACTCCAGCCACTAGCCGTATGTGACTACTTAGCGCTTGAAATGTACTTAGTATAACTGGAAAAGTGAATCTTTAATTTTGTTAATTTTAATTTAATAGCAGAGAGTATTCATTTTGCATTTTAAGAGTTTTTCTCTTGTCTTTTGTACCTTTAGATATTTGTTACACTTGGACAATGTGTCTTTATTCCCTCAGTCCAGAAAACCCTACCTATTCTAGTAAGTCTAGATTTAGATTTATCTTCTTCGGGGAACCTTCCTGACATTAAGTCCATACTGATCTCCCCTTTCTTGGAACGTTAATCTTACCGCTCCTCTGGCAATTAGTGCACACTGTTATGTATTATAATTCAGCTTCACAAAAGTGTGTTTTTCTCCATAATCAGACATGAAACTCTTTGAGGTCAGAAATTGTGTCTAACATTTCTTTTGCATTCCTCTTGGCAACATAGCATATGCTGGGCACTTGGTTTCTGCTCAATACATATTTATTGCATGGATACATAAAGTAGGTTATATCAGGGAGTAGGGTGACTGGACATATGGTGGCTGAAGGTCAAAAACCCCATTTTTTCCTCCTAGAAGTGATGGCATATTTTGATAATTTTCCTAACAGTTCCAGGACAGTCTCTAAGAACTAGAATATACAGTTAGGGAGCTTGGCCAAAAGAGAAGCAATATCTTGGAAATTGTGGTATACCATTTAGCAAGGTTGCATGTACAGGTTTCTCCGATTTCCTCGCAATATAAAATACACCTAAGCAGAACAGAGTATAGGAGTGAAATTATAAGCTTTCTCTCATGTGTGTAGAAAGCCACATGGTGGCTCCCACCACTAGTGATTTCAGATCAGTGTAATAGTTCTGTTTCGACTTTTTACAACTTCTTGAAATGGTTGGCTATGTTACTTGCATATTGCGTCTATTCAAACTGTTAGGGTGAAGACTATTACTCCTGAACTTTCTAGACGAGAGTGGGACAAGGAAACCAAAGCTAAGGCAAATAACAGAAACAATGCAACAGACTGCTAATGATTTTAAATCACCCTGACCCAGTATCCCTGAATAACATGTGAAATCATTGATAAGTTTGAAAAGATATACCATATTGAAGTAACAATACAGTGTCAGTAACATTTTTGAAAATAGTCAACAATGTTTAGAATTTGTTTATACATATGGCATGTATTTTAGATGTAACAGCCAGGAAAACCTTATTATTATAGACTTCACTGAAAGATCTCTGAGGTCCCTTCCAGCTTTAAAATGCTGAATATAATTCAGAATTTATGATAATTTGAACTAGGCTAGGCTGAAATTTACTTTTGTATGATCTATGAAGCAAAGATTTGCTAATAGTGTAAACAAGATTGCTTGAGGCTTTTAACCAAGCTGTTCTTAAAGATTTTAACACATTGTGTGATACAAATGGTTCTAACTAATTTCAAACGATTCCCACCTTTTTATTAAAGCACGCACTGAAAGTCTGTTACTTAGAAGTGCTTTTATTAGCAGCTAAATTTACAGTGTGAATAAGAAAGTAATATGTCTGCATTTCTTATTAGATTCTATAGTTTATTTTCTTTTTGTTAATTCAGATTCATTTCTCCAAGGGTAGACTATATCAATGAGGCTTTTCTGTAATTAGAAATGATTATTTCAAATACAATTGTCTATTTCAGTAGTATATTTTTCCCCCTTTTTCACAGTATCTGTTCTTTATTACCTTGATAAAAATGTTTTCTAAAAATATATTTATTAGGCATTGATACTATTTCACTGCAAACCTATTTCACTGCAGGTGAGACTGGGCTTTTATGGCAACCTAATTACCCTTCGAGGAATAATTAAAAACCCAGAGCTTCCTATTTTTAGCTTTAATTCTAATATCCTTTTACAATTCTTCAAGAGTACAATGAATTAATATTGAAACTGTAAGATTAGGTTGATTCCAGTAAAGTCTTAACTTTTTTCTTTAACAGTTGTCATCTTTATTTTATCTTGATGTTAAAATAATTCTCCATGTATATAAAGGCCAAGAAATATTCTGTACTATACTGTGGAACTGAAAATTTACTCTAGGCAACAGTGCTTGACCATTTATTTCACTTAAAAACAGCAAAAACTTTCCTAAAGACCTGTACAGATAATACATATGCTCTATTTTGGAAAAATGAATTTCAAAAATGTTTACTTTATAAGATCTTACATACAGTTGAGAATGATAATTTGAAAATCATTAAATTTAAAATACAATGTATGAAATGTTTGGTATCACTTACTATAGTTAAAATATGAAATCAGTTCTACCAGAAAGTGTCTGCATAAAAATCTCCATGGTCTCCTTATGCAAGCATATGTTAAAAATTATATACGTTGTATCGCGTAAGACAGTAGTATTTTATAGCACCATTGGCTAGATTCTACAGGCCATTTTATACTTACAGATAGAGAGCAATGCCTATGATAATATCAAAAACATACAATACAGTGCCAACTTATTACCTCAGTAGTACTTGAAACATTTAAAAACATTTAGAATATACATTATTGTAATTTCCAGTTAAATAGCATTTATTAAAAATTTGATATACTGCTCTCACTAGCCTAAGAGCTCTGTATACCTTATCTTATCTAATCCTCATAAGAACCTTCTATGAAGTAGGAGCTATGATTACCTTCATTTAATAAATGGGGAAATTGAGGCCTTAAGAGAGAGATGACACCAGTATAAGCCAGAGGAAGCATTTGAATAAACATCTGTCTCATTCTAAAACCTATGCTCTTAAACTTCAAGTTATTGTCTTTCTGAGAAAGGGTTTTTTATCTTCTTACGGTGTTACTTGCACTAATTATCTTAATGACTTAATCTCTCCATATACTAAATACAAATAAGTCATTAATGTTGCTAAACAATGAGAGGTATTTTTTGAAAAAGCATGAAATTATTATATTGGAAGACAGGAAGAAATTAGTTTAAGGCCTTAGATGTTTTGAATGGTGGTCTAACAAAATTTGAACATAGTTACTGAGAGATTATTTTGCACAGCAATCCAAGTGAGCACCTTTTGAAATTCCATCTGATTCCATCAATTTTTCAATGTTAAATTCTTCATCTGAAATTCTTTATATCAATGAAATAATTTCTTGCTTCATTCAACTCAGGACTTCTGAACCAATGCCAGTTGGTTGGAAAAGGGAAGTTTCACTCATTATTTCTTAATATAAAGGAAGTGCAGTGATGTAGAAAATATAATCTGTTGAGGATATACTGGTTTCTAGAAATTCTCACATATGAGGCTTAAAATTTAATGATCTCTAAATCCTTTCCTTGTTCATCTTTTTTTTTCTCTCTCTCTAAATTGAGTATTACTCTAGATTTTGCAATAAGTACTACCTAAATGCAGATAGCACCCAACTCAAGGCAAGCTATTATGATGCTATCATTTTAACCCCAGTGGCGTTTTTGGCTTGATGGCCCCTAATAAGTGAACTTGCTAGAAACAATCAACACAAAATAAAACTGAGAAAGTATACAACTGCACGTGAAAAAATTTAAAATTAGGTTAAGAATAATATCTTATTGAAATATTTATGTATAATAGTAGATCCAAGATAATGTGAAAATTCCAAGATGAAAATTCATCTTGGTGGAATAATGACTAAAAACAAACCATCAGAAATTATAACCTTTAAAAAATCTGATTTGGACAAAAATTCATTTATTAATCAAATTATTCTTGTAAAATTTACATGGCAAATAAATAATCCCAATTAAAAATTTTCAGTAAAACAAAAATGACAATGGAAATAAGGAAATTATTTAACTATAGTGTGTAATAGGTTGATCACAGAATTAAATTGGCTTAATGGATTTATTCTAAAAAACAGCCGTTATTTATTTAAAAAATTAAAATGTATCAATGCTTCTATAAGGCTAAAATATTTATGTTCATAAATAGAGAATCGAGTATCAAAGTGTCAAAGTTAGGGTTCAAAATACTCACCCATCATTGAAAAACAGAAGGTTCAAAGTATCTCGTATTCTTCCCAAACCTATAGTTTCCATTCCAAAATCTTGTCATTTACAAAATAAATATGGTAATGATAATATCTGTCCTGCCTACCAACTCATAGGATTTTTGTGGCAATCAAACAAGAAAATTATAAAAGTGCTTTGTTAAATTTAAAACATTATTTAATGTACAGTACTTCTAATTTTAAACTACTTGTTAGACGTTCTTAGTTGAATGCATATGCAGTACAAACTAAACTTATAGTATCTTCCCCAAAAGTTAACCTCTCTCTATGACTTCTTTACTCCGTCAATGACATCACAATTCTAACAGATCTTCAGTATTTGAGGGTTGAAAGCTCAGGGTTCTTTGGGACCCCTTCTCCATCATAACCACAAAAGCCAAACAGAACCTGCTAATCAATCAGACTACAGCTGCTACAAACAAATTGATGTCACACCTCAACTGCTTCTCAGTTACAGCTTTATCTCATTTTACATAATACAGGCATATGTCAGAGATATTTCGGGTTCATTCCAGGCCACCACAATAAAGCAAATAACATGATTTTTTTCATTTCGCAGTACGTATAAAAGTTATGTTTACACTATACTGTAGTCTATTAAGTGTGCAATAGCATTATGTCTAAAGAACCAGAGGACTTGAGGACACGGGGAGGGGGAAGGGTAAGCTGGGACAAAGTGAGAGTGTAGCACTGACATATATACACTACTAAATGTAAAATCGATAGCTGCATAGTGCAGGGACATCAGCTCAGTGCTTTGAGACCACCTAGAGGGGTGGGATAGGGAGGGAGGGAGGGAGACGCAAGAGGGAAGAGATATGGGGATATATGTATATGTATAGCTGATTCACTTCATTATAAAGCAGAAACTAACACACCATTGTAAAGCAATTATACTCCAATAAAGATGTTAAAAAAAAAAAGAACCAATGTATGTACCTTGATCAAAAAAATGCTTTGGAGAATTCCATGGCAGTCCAGTGGTTAGGACTCCGCATTTCCATTGCTGGGATTGGGGGGGTGGTCAGGGGGTGGGAGTGGTGGAGGCTCAGGTTCAATCCCTGGTCCTGGAACTAAGATCCCGCAAGCTGCTCTATGTGGCCAAAAAAAACAAAAAAAACAAAAAAAAACCCTTTATTTGATGAAGGAAGTCAAAAAACCTTTATTTGATGAAGGAAGTCAAAGGTAAACTTCCATTTATAAGGTAAATACTAGGGATGTAAATACAACATGATTAATATAATGAAGCCTGCTGTATGTCACATATGAAAGTTGCTAGGAGAGTCAATCCTAAGAGTTCTCATCACAAGGAAAACAGTTTTTTTCCTTTTTCTTTTATTTTGTATCTGTATGAGATGATGGATGCCCACTAAACTCATTGTGGTCATCATTTCATGATCTGTATGTCAAATCATTATGCTATACACCTTAAACTTGTACAGTGCTGGATATCAATTATATCTCAATAAAACTGGAAGGAAAAATACTTTATTGCTAAAAAGTGCCAAAAAAATTACAATAGTAACATCAAAGATCACTGATCACAGATCACCATAATAAGTATAACAATTATGAAAAAGTTTGAAATATTTCAAGAATTACCAAAATATGACAGAGAGACACACAGTGAGCAAATGCTGTTGGGAAGATTGCGTCAATGCGTGGTGGCCACAAACCTCCAATTTGTAAAAAATGCAGGATCCGTGAAGCACAATAAAATGAGGTCTGCCTAAAGATACATTTCTGGAAATTTGCAGAAGTCGTTTTTTATTTACAAATGATTTTGCATAAAATTATGATGCAAAAAATTGATTTTAAGGAGTCTACTTTGAAGTTTTGGTAGGGTGAAAAAATTTATTGCCTCTGTAGATTTTTCTATATGTTCTGTCATAAAAACATGGCACACAAATATTGTTTTCTTTTTCAAAGAAACTCTTGCAAAGGACATGCCAAATGCAGTTCACTGAAGATTTCCTTCTCTGGCAAAGCTAATGATTCAATGACCCATTGAATTAGTGTCACTGTGGTTATGTGGTTTGGTTTTCTGCTTTATAATAAACCTAAAACCTTTAAATAAATGAGTGTGATTAATTGAAAGTTTTAAGCAGTAGTAAAACAAGGGCAAAGAAGAAGGAACAAAAAGTTATCCTGTACTTTATATTTGAGGCAATGCAGATGACATTTAAGATATAAGTGTAAGGAGCAACTAAATTGCAGTGACCATAACTTAGCTGTGTGATCAATTTTATTTTCAGTGAGACTTAGAATAAAATAAGTCAGTAGGATGAATTTTGTCATCGAGCATCACTGTTGAAAGTATCTGAGTGAATTCATTGCATGGAAAAGAGACATTAATTTTTTTTAATCATAAAACTTTAAAAAATGGCAATAATGCATGATATTAAAATTGGTTCAATAGAGTCATCTCAAGCATTTACTTTCTTAGGATAGGAAGTTTTTCTAATTTGAAGAGTATTTTCAGATGATTTCATCATTGCTTATATATTCTTTAAAAATTTCTAAGAATATCAATGAATCCACATTAACAACTTAAATGACATGGCCGTGAGTTAGCCATATAGGTTAAGCACATATGTAAGTTTTCCTATGTAACTACTAAAATTAAAAGCTGAGAGACCCAACTTTTGGGTATTTCTGTCTGACTAGTATGACAGAACCCAAATCAATATGTGGAAAATACTATAATATATCATAGTAAAATTCTTTAAAAATTTTAATGAAATCTAGGACTGGCAATAGTGAGATAAAATTTTAAAAATATGAAGGTATATAGACTAGTGGGACAAGCCATATGTAATTATGTTACAACTTTTTAGATGAAATTGTATAGATTCCCATGTTTCTCTAGAAAAAAAAAAAAGGAAGAAAAGCAAAAGAAGCAAGAAAGAAAAGAATCAGAACAAAAGTTTTGTATTACTCACCCACAGGTGCTTTGGACCAAGTGGTATCTGAGTGGTACAAGCAGTACCTTGAACCTTAATGCACAGACCAGGTAAGGAGAGAAACAAATTCACTAAATTGTGATAATAGCAACTGAACTGGTTTTAAAAGATAACGTACATTAGCATGTTGAGTCACAATGTTATTTCCCAAGTGTAAAGTTCAGAGGGATAGTGGTGATAACCAAGTTTACCTCAGTCCCAGCAAAATACATGTATTTTTCATAAAATGATTGAAATATTTATGACTAAAGTGATGTTTTTATGTATTTTTTTAATTTAAGTAGTCAATTCTTCTATGGTTAGTAACTGTATGTTCTGGATTTTCCAGGTCAGTCCAGATTTGATAAAAATGTTCTTTTTCAATGAAAGCTAGTCTCTAAATGTGTAATTAAATGTAATTTACTCTTTGAATTATTTTTGTGTAATTCAGTTTACAAATCAGAAAGAAAGAAAAATTCCATTATCAGACATGCCCTGGTTTTAGATTCAGAACACATATTCATTTTATCTGCAGCCTAAGAGCATAATACTTTAATATTGTGTTTTTATTTATTACTACCATATATTGTACCTCTTAAACTATTGAACTATAATCTCCAAGGTCCTGAGCTCTCATTTCCTGGTTTAAACAAGGGATGTTTAAAATCTAAATTCACCTCAACTAAGTGGATGCCATGAAAAACTTTTGTTTCCTTTCAGTCTTGAGTGATACTTTTACTTTCTCCCTCAAAACTTCTCATCTGCATTCCCAATGCCACTTTGCGGCACACCCACAGGACTAGCAAAATCAAGTTTTGATGTTACTGTCTGTCTGTCTGCCCCTTTGTCACTGTTCTCATTCAGGCCCTTGTTATTCCTCAAGTGAACTATTCAATTTCTGTTTTCCGCCTTCTGTTCCTCAATCTATGTCCCATTTGGCTACCAGAATTATCTGTCTGAAATTTGAATCTGACTAAATGATTCACTCAGGTAAATGATCACCCTCTTCAGACTTGTGTCTGATTACTCCATGCCTCACAATGGATACTCTAATCATACAGGGTTATATGTCCCTGCATGCCAACTTTGGTATGTACACCCTTACCTTATGAATACATTTTCTTTTCATAGTATGTCATTGTTTAAGTAACAGGGAATGCAATCTTTTGAAAATTGTAACTGGCCCTCTAGTTTCTTTTAAACCTCTCTAGGGAAATTCTTTAAGATGTTAGGAGAGGCGAGAAGAGAGAACTCTATCTACCAGCAGCTGTGGTGTATCAGCCAGTTTCTGTAGATGGTCTTACTAATTCCGCACAGCAACTGTATGGCATGGTTTTTATTTTTATCTTACAAATAAAAATTATTAGAACTCAGCGAGTTTACAGTGTCAAAGGCAATACCTGTTGTTAAAAAGTGGAGCCTGATGTATAGATATATCAAATCACCATGACGTACACTTTAAATATCTTACAATTTGGTCAATTATCTCTCAGTAAAGCTGAAAAAAAATCACTTTTTAAGTAGAGGAAAAAAGTTGACTCTAGAATCAACCATTTGACTTCAAGGACCAAAATTTTTGTGCTGTACTACACTCAGACTCCAGGTCTGTCATCAGGGTTAGGGTATCTCACTGCCTGGGAGCAGGTCAGGTTAGAGTATCTTCCTATGATTCAGTCACAGCACAAAATAGATTTTGGTCTTTGAGGATTGCCATGGTGACTTATCATCATCTTCCTGCCACAGATCACAGTGGGCCAACAATCTCTATCCTTGATACTTTGATATTTTTGTCCAAAGGGACCACCAATTCCCAGTGAAGTCCCTCTAGATGAAACTTGGGCCAGATCTTGCCTGGGTCCATGTTCACTGGCTAATCCATTCTAGGTAGTTGGCTCCCAAGTCATGAGTCATCCACATATGTCTCAGTGTCCAGAGAAAACAATATATAATGCTTTAGAAAACCATTTTAAAATTATGTATTATAGGTAAATATATATATAAGTATCTATATATATTTTCAAAACTTTATACAGAGCATCTGGCAGAAGAGTTTGGGGACAGTAGATTCATCTTATAATATGAGGGAGGCTCTATTTTTCTTTGAAAATAGACATTAATACTTTGACATGAAGCTGGTCATGTGGTAAAAATAAGGTTAGAGGACAGAGAAAAAGCATTAGGTCCATTTCTTTACAAAATGTGCTTGAAAGAGAAAAGAGTTCCTCAGAGGCTACATAGCTATGACAGAAAACTAGTTTGTGAAAGAATAATGTGGGCAAAGATCATAGTTAGCTAGCAGGGAAACTGCTTGTCACCAAAAAAAATGTCTATGCAAACAAAAACCTTGTGTTCTGGCCTGTTGTGGAGAATTTCAAACAAAGGTCCATGATGGATTGGTTGTCACAATGGACAATGCTTGCCTGATTTTGCCTTATTTTTCCCGTTCCCCCATCTTTTTCTTTCTCTCTTGATTTTTTAACACCCCGTAATCTCTTGTACCTAAAAAAGCACAAAGTTTGTAGGAAATATTTTGGTTCAAACAGTGACACATAATTTGGAAATTTTAAAATCCTATGGGCAATAGTATTATGTTACAATATATGTGCATTAGAATTGAAACAGCGTAGAATCTTCCAGAAACTCCGTGTTTCACATTGAATAGCGTGTTAAGCAAAATAACCAGCAGAAAAACATTCACTTGTCTAGATTTTGTGTAGGTCTGGGGTAAATTTTAAATTTTGCTTGTCTCTAGTTTACTTACTTTTCTATTTGACTTTTCTAAAAGCAGACAAATACCAATTTAATGCTAATGGTAAAAACAAAGGCAACATGGCAGATTTTACAATTTATTCTACTTTACCACCAATTTATGGGACTGGGAAGAACATAACTTTTTGCTGTCTGGAAGAAAAAATATATTTATAACATCTGCCTACTTGCACAGAGTAAGAATTCATATTGAGAGAGAAAGAACAGTAGCTATTTCTTTCATTTGCTACCTCAGTGGAAGAGAGTAGGCAAGCGAAAACATCTACCAGGTATGCTGACAAACGTATTGTGTTTATGTGGTGCACGTGTACGTAATGTTATAAAACAATTACCAAGTTCAATAAAGCCACAATTCCCTGTATTTTTAATATAAATTACAATGCAATATTTTTTCTTCTTGCATGGCTTGTGATTCTCTTTCTTTGTTAGGAATTAATAATCACAAAAATGGTCACATATTTTGAATGATTTCAAACATTTGAAAGGACAAGTATATGTACAGGGGAAGCATATTTTATAATACTAAATGAAATAATTCATAATTATATATATGTACATTGTGTAAGTATCCATATTTGCAGAATGTTTCCACATATATAGATATTGAGTCCTTTAGTGAGATGTATGTGGAGAGAACTAAGACAAGTTTCCTGTAGCTGGTAAACTATGTTGATGTCGGCTTTTCTTATAAGTAGTTATGTTGCAGATGGGAGGTGGGGCATGGAGGTGGGAGATTGTCAACGATAAATCCAAATTTACGCAATAAGGACAGGATTTGATAGCCCATTAATGTAGCATACTTTCCTCTGTAGATATTATATTAACACAGAGATAAATATATGCCAAATGAAAAATAGAATGTTTTAAAAAATTTAAGTCCAACTCACTATTAAAATATGGTTGCCTTTAATAAGATAATATTTTATAAACCACTCACACAGACTTTCTGTTTCAAATTGTCCAGAAAATATCAGCTCTTCTTGTTGAAAAAATTGGTTTTAAAAATCTGTTTTTATAAAATTTAAAATAAAATAAAGCTAGCAGAACAGTAGTATAAATTATTAGATAACTATGAATATATAGAGATATTTTATTACAGGTAGAGGCAGTTTGTGGGGATTTTAAACACAGACATATTAGAAGTCCAGGACAGGATTTTTGTATTTAAAAAGTGTTTGTTTTATGTGTGTGTGTGTTTTTTATTTTTTTTATGATGGCAGTAAGAGGAAAGTACTCAATAGACTAGGACCTCTAATATGAAATTTACCAGCAGTGTAAATAACTATTCCCAGAACAACTTCAGATCTAGAGTTTAATGTCATATCATAAGAGCGTCTCCTTTACTTTTGTAGGCATGTTGTTATTTCCCCACATGTTGAACTTTCATATAGTCAGTTTCTTTTAGGAAGAAAAATGCTATATTGTGTTATTTATATGTCAGAGGAAGATGGATACATTTAAGTGATATTATGGAATAGACATATAATTACTACTGTCACATATTTTAGTGCTCTGTGAAAAGAAGACAATTTTTAATTTACAATATAGATGAGTGCATTCCTTCTTTCCAAAACTATAACATTTATTAGTCTAGTTATCTAATAGCTGTTCTAGTTATTTATTATTCTAGTTATCTAAATTGGGGCCATTTATTATTCTAGTTATCTAAATTTGTTTAAAAAATCCATTTTTATATTTGACTTTGTTAAATATTTGACTTTGTTTCTTTCCTAAGCATGTAATAATTATTCAGAAAAGCTGAATTTAGATTAATTTTTATTATACTATTGCTACCACTGTCTCAAGTTTCATTGGTACAGCACAAATATGAAGTCTTAAATGGGCTTGAATTAAATTATACTATATATTTTTTAAATAAAATTTTAAAATGTTGAACTATATAGAGAAAATAAATATGCAATCTTATAAAATCATATTTCATTTTTAACTTGATATATAGTTTAATCCTGGTTAGCAGAAAGAATATTTGTAATGTTTATCTCAATGTTTTAACATATGAAACTTTTCACCTTATCTATTATAAATTTTGGATTATGGTGGTCACCAGTTTTGTGAAGGAAAAGCAAAAATTGCATCAATCAATGGTTCTCTGTCAAGTATAAAATATTATTGTATTTTGCAATTTTTTTCACTAATACTAAAAGCTTCAATTTTAAAGAAAAGCTTTCAGTTCAGGTCCACCAAAGATAAGATTTCTCAAATTTGAGATATCCTATGATAAACCCAGGTAAGCAGTTTCTTAACTAGTACTATTCTTGCACTTGAGAATAAAGACCAGTCATTAATATGTAAACAATTTCTCTGAATTTATTTTATTTTCAATTTATTTTTAGAATCTTTTCTTTTTCTGGGGTTACACTCTATGTTCACAAGTTTTTACACCAGAATATGATATATACAGATACATCCAACTCAGCTTTTACTTAGAAAAAAACCTAATGAATTTTCACGGTTGTTTGTTTTTGATATTTTTGGTCTTGAATAATCCAGAGTCTGTTGATTAATTGTTATAGTAGTTGGTAGAAATGATTATTCATGCCACAGATGATTTTGAGAATCCTTAAATAAGTTCTATTAAGTACAATCATGGATATAAAAGTAGAAGTGACTTATGCCCTGCAAAAATATAAAATCTAGCTATAGAGAAAAAGATTATATATGCTAACTAAGAAGAAACATTTTGGGGAATGACAACCCAACAAAAGTTCTTCTAAAGAAAACATCCCTGTTTCCAGACACTAGTGGAAGGTTATTCTCAGGCTGCCATCTTTTGAACCATGGATGATTGCAATAGTGTGATTTTTAAAAAATATTTAGTTATTTATTTATTTTTTGGCCTCACAGTGAGGCACGTGGGATCTTAGTTCCCTGACCGGGGATCAAACCCATGCTTCCTACAGTAGGAGTGCCTGGACAGCCAGGGATTTCCCCAATAGTGTGAATTTTTGATTTTAGGGAAGACAAATCATGGACTTTGCAGCAGCCATTGTCTAGAATAAGCGAAGCTAAGCATATGCATTTTTGGGTACTTAGGTTAATAAATACCTCAAGAATCAAGTTAGCTTATCACAGTTGCTACACCTATGAGGTCGTGAAAGCTGAATTCAGACAAGTGTACCTAGATGGGACCACATGCAAGGTGGGGTTTTGAAGTAGCATAGAGTGAAAAGAAACCAAAAGAGCTATAGTGTGAAGCGTATGACTGGGTCAAGTATGACAGAGCCCTAGGAAAAAGGTTCTTGATTTCTTGCTTCTAAAGTAGCTACAGCTAGCTAAAATTCAGAAATACCCTTTAGCTCCAGCCTCTGTGGGACCTTTTCAAAGATGTCTTGTAATTCTGGATTTCCTTGAGTGCTGGGTATTTCCTTACTATTCTCTTTTGCTTAGCTTATTGGAGTGTATCTCTACTCCATGCAACCAAATTAACTTGCCTAAGACAAAGAACAATTCAAACCCAAACAGTGCAGAAAATACGTGTAATAGGAGCTTTTTGAATATATATATATATATATATATAAAATCTGAGTTTCATTAACTAGATATTATGTACAACTTATTTTTTGACTAGTGAAATTAGAATGGCTGGCTTCAGGACTTATTTCTTCAATTCATTTCTTGAGACAGTGATCAGCAAGCTATTTTTGTAAAGAGCCAGATGGTAAACATTTTTGGCGTTGTGGGTGCTAGTCTCTGTCACACCTACTGTCTCTGTTGTGTGAAAGCAGTCACAGACAATACACAAGTGAATAGGTGTGGCTATTTTCTAATACAACTGTATATAGACACACTGAAATTTGAATTTCATATAATTTTCATATATCACAAAATATTATTTATTATTTTAAGCTATTAAAAATCTATAAACTATCCAGTCCAAACAAAAACAGATGGCAGGTCTGATTTAATCCATGGACTGTAGCTTGCCTGGCTTAAAAACATGAGCTGGGATTCAAGAGTTCTCAGTCTAGTCCTTGCTTCACTACTGTGTGATGCTGAGGAAGTGAAATTTTTTCTGGGCCTGTTTCCTCCTTTACAGTGAGTTTATGGGCAAAAAGAGCTTAGAAACCCATACACTTTTAGACTCTAAATTTAATTTATACTTTATGTAGTTTTTCAATTGAAGTACAGTTGATTTATAGTGTTTTAGGTGTGCAGCAAAATGATTCAGTTATAAATACATATATATGTATTCTTTATAGAATATATATATTCTTTTTCAGATCTTTTCCATTATAGGTTTATTTTATACTTTGTGTTTTTAAGGGTTTATTTATTTGATGCTTTAAAACTTCTTTCCCTCAATTCTGTGTTAATTGCTGTGAAAAAACTGTACTCATTTTGTTATTATTAAATAAATAAAAACTAATGTAAATGTAAATAAAAATATGCCCAGTCAAGATTTTTTTAAATATAAAATTTGTTTATATCCATTTTATAAAGAAGATCTTTGTCTCTGCTTTAATTATTGCCAGGTTTAAGTAGATATTACTTTCTCCATCTTCTTTTATTATTTGTAGTCTGCAGGTAAGTGTGATGAACAACTGGTTTTGGTGAGGAGAGTGGGTCATGGCTTTATAATTCTTATTAATTCTTATGTTTATTCAGGTGCCCATAGCTGATACCAAAAAAAACCCAGAAGGTAACTAAAATTTTAAAGGCATTCATTTTTAAACATTTTTTTTCTATTATTGTAAAAGCAAGTTGAGTGTCAAAGATAGATACTTAATATTTAAAAAAAAAAACGCTTGGTGTAGTTTTTCCTCCTTGTCCTTCTACGTTATTACAGTTTAGCCTATACACAACACATGAGAGTACCAGGAGGGATTGAGAGTACTGAGAGTTTAACCTCAATTATTGCTTTAATACATAATTTCTTTTCAAAACTAGGTCCCTATAATCACAAGTCCATTTTATGCCATGGTATGAAATCTCAGTTTTATATTCTTACTGTATTTTTATTTTCATCTTAGTTATAAAATATACTATGTTTCTTTATTTTCCCTCACAACTATGAAAATTTCTTAGTATCATTCTATGTTTTATTGAAAAGCAACCTGGAAAACTGAAATTATTATATTAATATTCAAAATGTAAATGTATTCTCACTTTAGGGATTCAAAAAACAGGGTGAAATTTGTTTTGCAGGCTCTCAAATGTTGCACTTATCTTTGGTTATGGCTGGTTTGACCTGGGCAAAATTGTAACCTAGGTGAAGTTAAACTCTGATATTCTGATAACTCAGAGCGATAATCACTCTGAGATAAGCGAGTGTCCCAGTGGGGTGCCTTTTGTGGTCCTAGGCCCCCTCACTGGGACACTCACTTAACTCTTCCCACCTTGTAGAACTCAAACCCCAGAGCTTTCTTAACCTCTTTTCCTCTGTTTTCACTCTTCACATCCTGTTGTGCTCTACAGTTATCTAATAACTTACTGCTGGCATGTCTGAACTTTTGTATTTTAATAGGGACCTTTCCAGAACCAATGAGATATCTTCAAAAGTAGTGGAGGTGGTATCTGAGGTAGGTGCCTTTAAGCCCATGTCCACTCTGCCTACACACAAGGATAGCTTTGCTTGGTCTACAGCACAATGTTCTTTAACTTTAATCTAAAAAATCAACTCTATCCATTCATAAAAAAATATGGAAATTCTTTATAAAACACAACAGGGAGTCCTCAGTATTGATGTGAAAATGAGAAGGATGATATCCTCTCAGCAGTAAATTATTCTTACACCTACAGTATGTTAAACACTGTGCTGGAGAATCACAGATAAATAAACTATGCTGTTTGCTTTCAAGGCACTGGCTATTGGGTAGGAAATGCAGACTTACAAAAAATCATTGCAATACAATACTACAAATGCTTCAGTGAGGTAACAGATACATAGATGATGCAAAGGAAGGAATGATTAACTACTGGGTGGGACAGACAAGGCTTCATTGGACATTTTTGAGCTAGATTTTGAAATGAGCTTTTCAGTAGGGGAAAGCAATGTGGAGTTTTGCACTAGGGCAAGATGGCATGAAACACATTTGTCTTGAATTTTAAATAAGGAACTAGTCTTGCAAAGAATGGAAGGCAATGGAAAATCCATTTGGCAGTGTCAGTAACCACATCTAATATGCAGTGGGGAGTGGCAGTAAATCAAGCTTCAACTCCGGTAATCAGAGACTTTGGTAGTGGTCAGTGGAGTCCTTGCTGGTGGATTCAGTTGCATGCTCACAGCTGCTGTTCTGCCTACCTATCTTCACTTTGAACTGCCATTTTCTGAGCTGCATTCCAGCCTTCCTGAGCATTGTCTTAGTTACTCAATTTTCTTTCAGTAGTTTTTTTTCTGCTTAAATTAGCAAGAGTTGATTTCTATTGTACCTAGATACCTTGGCTGATATAGCATTAAAGAACTGTGATACTGATTTTTGTTGTTGCTTGTTTTTTCAGGAGTGGACCAGTTCAAAGTGATATGCTTTTGGGTATGAATGACTAAAAGAGTGATATAAAAGGGATATAGACTCCCTACAATTGAAGAGGTCTGTGGGACTAGGGTATTGGGGAAGTTGTGTATATAAGCACTGGAGATACTCATGATCATTACTGTATTTGTAATGAAAGTTTCAGTGTTTTTAATGAATTTAGGTCATAAGAGGATCAAAAATGACAGATAAAGGAAATGCTGAGATTATGTAGCCAAGTGTCATGAGCCTAAAAAGTAATTTCAAGAAAGTGATATAGTTTAAAAGAAGAAATGGGAGTTGAGATGAATGTCTACTCTCCTTCCAGCCCTTGTGGTGCTTAGGACAATTGAGAAAGCTATAGAAAAGTATATGAGCATTCTGTGAATAAGTAGAAGGTGCAGAATAAGACAGCAATGGGGGAATTAGTTAGAGGGAAGAAGTATAGAATTATATTGGAATAAAATTCAAAACATGAGAGAATATAGTAATGGAGTTTATTTGGCCAGTATCTTTGGTTATCAAGGATGAGCAGCATAGTAGGATTAAGTAGATACAGTGTTTTTGGATGGAATGGGGTTAGAGAGATATTTCTGCATTGGTACAAGGAGTTTGTGGATAGTAAGGAGAGGCATTTGGAGTGTTGTAACTGCTTGGACATCTCAGCAGAAAATTGGTAAGTATTTGGTG
The DNA here is from genome assembly GCF_000442215.2 of Lipotes vexillifer. Classification (NCBI taxonomy): domain Eukaryota; kingdom Metazoa; phylum Chordata; class Mammalia; order Artiodactyla; family Lipotidae; genus Lipotes; species Lipotes vexillifer. The sequence continues at coordinate 124,521 of NW_006781377.1, read as the reverse complement.
TGGTTTTTCTGGTTAGCCTAGCTTTTGACCAGGGTTTCTCAACCTCAGTAGTACTGACATTTTGAGGCTGATAATTCTTTGTTGTGGGGGGAGGAGGGCTGGTTTTTGCACTTTAGCATGAATAGCAGCATACCTGGCCTTTTCCTGCTAGGTGACAATAGCACCCTTCTCCCAGATGTTACAACCAAGATGTCTCGAGACATGCCAAACATCCTAGGTTGGAAACCATGGGCTAAGCTCTGCCAGTTTTGAGGAAAGGGCAATTCAGTCTGAAATATTAATCATAGCCTTTATTTTAAGTTCTTGCCTTAGGGGTAGGACTTGTGCATTGGAAGAAAAAAGTGATATGTAGAAGCCTAATTCAAAAAATGCCAACAATTTCCTATTGCCTACAGAATGAAATTCAGGTTTAGTACACTGGTTACCTTTTCTCAATTACTTCTGCTGTTTAGATCCACATCCATCTTTACCTGTCTGTCAACCTTCCATTCATGCATTTTACCAAATAGTCCTTTATAATTTCTCACTTTACTTTTGCTCAAGCTATTGTCTGCATATTTCCCCACCATCATCTTCCAAAGAAATCCACCTCTTAAGGCACATCTCAAATGATATCTCTGCCATGAAGCCTTCTCTAATTCCACTGGTAGGATTTAATTTTTCTCACCTGTGCACTGACATAGTACTTTGCACTTTTGCACTATTTGTTATATTAGTCCTTTTATAAAAGAAAATTTTGGCTATGCCGCGAAGCATGTGGGATCTTAGTTCCCTGACCAGGGATCGAACCTGCACCCCCTGTACTGGCAGTGCAGAGTCTTAACCGTTGGCTGCCTGGGAAGTCCTCATTAGTCATTTTTATTGATGGTATGGGTTTTTTGTGGAACACAATATCCTCATATAAAGTACAGATTCAGTTCTTTAATTTCAGAAAGTTTTCTTGTATTATATCATTGAAATTTTTTTCTATGCCATTTGTTTAGTTTCTTACTTCAGAGAAACCAGTAATATTTAGATATGATCATATTTGTATTTCATATCTATTATCTTCTAATTGTTTTAATCATTTTGATTTTTTTCTTTATGAATTTACTGTGATCATATAAAGTGCTGATTCTAAGGTCCTACTTTAGATTTTACCTTTATTGACATACTTTATTAAACATTTTACTTATTGCATTTTAATGGTGCTAGTTTTATGTGCTTATTGAGAAGTAAAAGAGAAGTCCTAAGAAATCCAAATAAAATCCCTTCATCCCAGGACATAAGTAAAAATGTTAAAGACATTTTCTCTATTCTTTTAAACTTAATTATAAAATGGTTTTCTTCAATTTGTGTTCTTAACACTACAATTACCCTCTTATTTTATTCTGCTGTTTAAAAAATAATTTCATCTTTGTGGATTTAAAAAAAATCCAATTTGTGTTCTGATTAGGTAATGATATAGAACAAAGCACTCATGGAGAATCTCTTCATTATCTTTATATTTTTTCTATTATTTTCCTTTCTAGCTCTTTTACTTCTTCTCCCCCTCCTTTCCTTCTTCCTCCTCCTTTTTTCCTCCTTTCAACTGTTGCAGTTTACATATATGACATCATTTCTTTTAACCTGTTGGTGTTTAACATGGTCAGCCCCATCAAAGCTCACTTTGACTTCTTCCTTACTTTATATGATACTTCATCATCTTTCAGATCCATAGTTTGATGACTTAACATTTCATGCTCAACAGATTCTTCTAATACCTGAGGATGTATGGCAGGATGCTTGGTTATTACCTGAACGTGTGTACCATTTGTTTGGAGAACTCAAGTCCTCTCTCTCTCATCTGAGATTTCTTTGCTCTTCTTTTTTCTTTCTTTTTTTAAAGAACCAATTTTTTTTTTTTTCTGGCCACACCACATGTGGGATTTTACTTCCCAGATTGAACCCATTCCCCCTGCAGTGGAAGCGCAGAGTCTTAACCACTGGACAACCAGGGAAGTCCTCTTTGCTCTTCTGAGACACATTCATGCCACTTAGTTAAGAATATATTTTACCCCTTTGGGAGAATTTTAAAGTGATTCCACAGACTCATTGTGGAACCCAAAAGCTTTTACTTATTTTTAAAAATTAAAGTGGTCCATCTTCCCTCTCTATGCTTAGCAACTTTTACCACTGCATCCCCAGCTTCAGGCAAAATGATGCCAGAAGTTTTAAAGTACTGAGAGAGACTGAGACGCCAGCAATGAATCCCTTAGAGTGTGAGGGTGGGGACAGAAACATCACCTGACAACTCTTCTACCTGGTCTCTTTGCCTTGAATCATCTTGTCACTTATGTTCTATTTTTTCCTTCTATAATTAGGTTTTTCTGATTATGACTATATGCACTGCTTGGCTACACCAAATTCGGAGATTTTAGAGATACAATTTACTCACGCTGCTGCTGAGTTCCAGAGCTGATAAACAGGTACGTAAGCTGTTCAGAGTTTTTCCCATTTCTTTTTCTTCTCATCCTCTCAGTATTCTCCCCCAAATGTGAGAGATTTCCTGGCTTAATAAGAATTCCTAGGACTTTGTCTTTTTGCATTTCTTTCCTCTGACCTGCTTCTGGGTTGGGTTGGAATGGAGAAGGTGAAACAGCTCAATCCTCATAGTGTAAAAGTAGCCATAGATGGTGCTTAAACAAACAGGTGTGTCTATGTACCAATAAAATTTTATTTACAAAAAAAAAAAAAGAAAGGGTAAATTTAGAATTATGTCCAGCTGTACAATAGTCTTTTGTCTCTTTCAATGGATACTACCTCTTAAAAAGCTTTAGTGATACATAATTGACATTCAATGAACTGCACATACTTAAAGAATATAATTTTATGTGTTTGACATGTACATACCCATGAATCTATCACCATAATCAAGATAATTATATCTCTATCACTGACCAAAGTTTCTCATGTCTTTTTGTAATTTCTTCCTCCTATCACTCCCAGGTAACCTCTCCTTTCCCCATTACTAGACAACCACTGTCACTATAGATTGGATTGTATTTACTAGATTTTTATAAATGAAATCACACAGAATGCAATCTTTTTATCAGATTTCTTTAATTCAGCAAAATTATCTGAAGATTCATTGATGTTCTAGTATGTATCAGTAGTTTATTCCTTTGTTTATTAGTTTATTGTAGATCTTAGTTATTGTAGTATGTATCAATAGTTTATTCCAGGTTTTGACTAGGCTATTCTAATAAAGTTGCTATAGCAGTCATACAAAATCTAGGTATAGACATATATTTTAATTTTTTCTTAGGCAAACCCAGGAGTGAAATGGCTGGATCATATAGTAGGTGTGTAAGTTTAACTATAAAAGACTGCCAAACTTTTCTATAGTGGTAGTACCTCTTCAGATTCCTACCAGCAGTGTATGAGAGTTACAGTTCATCTATGTCATCACCAGCACTTGGCATAAACAATCTTTCTAATATTAGCAATTCCCAAAGGTGTGTAACGGTATCTCATTGTAGTTTTAAATTGCATTTATCTATGATTAATGATATTGAGCATCTTTTTATGTTCTTAATTGGCATCTATATATCTTTTTTTTTTTTTTTTTTTTTTTTTTTTTTTGCGGTACACGGGCCTCTCACTGTTGTGGCCTCTCCCGTTGCGGAGCACATGCTCCGGACGCGCAGGCTCAGCGGCTGTGGCTCATGGGCCCAGACACTCCGCGGCATGTGGGATCTTCCCGGACCGGGGCACAAACCCGCGTCCCCTGCATCGGCAGGCGGACTCCCAACCACTGAGCCACCAGGGAAGCCCTGGCACCTATATATCTTCTTTGGTAAAGTGTCTGTTCAAATTTTTGTCTTTTTTAAAAAATTGGCTTTTCTCTTTTCTTAATATTGAGGTTTGAGAGTTCTTTTAAACATTCTAGATGCTACTCCTTTATCAGATATATGACCTGCAAATATTTTCTCTTAGCCTCATTTACAAGTATATTAGGTCAATGAAACTTGTCCCACAGGTAAACAATATTCTGTTCATTTAAAAAAAAATTCTAATTTCTCTTTGTATTTCATTTTGGATAGTTTCTATTGCTGTGTCTTCAAGTTTACTAATCTTTTGTTCTGCAATGACTAAAATGTAATCCTAGAGTGTACTTTTTATTTCATACTTTGTATTTTTCATCTCTAAAAGTTTGATTTGAGTCTTTTAAAATATACTTATCCATATAACTTTCTGAACATATGGAAAACAGATTTTTCTCCTTTTTGAGTTTGATTTCCCTGTTTTTTTACATACTTGATGATTTTTTATTGATTGGCAGACATTGTGAATTTTATCTTACTGGGTACTGGATACTTTTGTATCCCTGTAAATAGCCTTGAGCTTTGCTCTCTTTGAAACATTTGATCCTTTTAGATCTTGCTTTCTCACTTTGTTAGATGGGACTGCAACAGTGTTCAGTCTATATCGAAGTTTCCCCTACTGAGGTAAGACACGTCAGTGTACTCTGCTTTATGCCCTTATTATGAAGTTTTCCAGTCTGGCTGTAGGAAAAGACTAATTTCTGGCTCTGTGGAAGGTGCTCGTTCCCCAGCCTCAGGTAATCGTACACATGTGTGGGCTAAGAAGTACAAGGGTGACCCTGTGGAGGTCATCAAAGTTTTCTCAGTGTATAGTTCCTTCCTCTTTGGCACTCTGTCCTTTGAACTCTAGCCTCCTTGCTCTACCTAAACTCTCAACTCCAACTGTTCACCTCATAGATCCTGCCGAGCTCTGCCTGGCATCCCCCTTCCTGGGCAGCAACCTGGGTATGTTCTCACAGCTAACTGGGGCAATCATAGGGCTCACTTTATTTGCTTCCCATCTCTCAGGGATCACTGAACGTTGTGGCTTGCAGGCCAGTGACTTGAAAACTGTTGTTGCCTATAATTTCATGATTTTTTTGTCAGATATGGAAGGAATACTCTTTTTTTGTTTGTTTGTTTTTGGAGATTATGACATGAGGTGTGCTGTTCTAAATGTCTGTTGCTGTTAGTAAAATTTTTATTAAATTTTAACAAAAACAATATAGTTTTTAGGGGAAAGCAATTCTGTATCTGCTTTTTATCTAATATTTAGATTGATCACACATCTATTTTTCTGACTAGATTTGTAATTCTGATATCAGCTTGGGGGTTCCTTAAAGTATAAACAAGACTGTCTTGAACTTAAAGTGTGTAATGTTCTTCACTTAGAACTTATACTTTAGTGCACAAAGGTTGAAACTGCTCTTGGGCATGAAAAGGAAGGGAGGCACAAAGGAAGAAGGGAAGAAAGTTCTGTTGGTCTCTCTAATCTTGTAAAACCATTGTGGAAAACCTTAGGTTCAAATTCTACTTGGGGAAACTGACATACATGTAGAAAACATGTCAATATAATGAATCCAAGGTGTGCTATTGTGAAATAATAATAATAATAATAATAATAATTATATATATATATATATATATATATATATTTAGTCTTTGTTTCTTGTTTCTGGCACAGAGCTCCTAATACCCTTAGAATTTCCTGAGTGATATGGAAGAAAGGAACATCTTTTTTTTATTCATAATAAGCTTGTTTCAACCATATCTGAATTTATGCTAATGAAGTTACTCTTAGAGGATGGAGGATGGTTGCCAGAAATACCAAGGCATGATTAGAGTATTGCAACTTTCAGCTCCATCCTCTGATCTTCTGGAAAGGAAGAGGAGCTGGAGACTGACTTAGGCACCAATGGTCAATGATGTAATCAACCGTGTCTATACAATGAAACGTCTATAAAAACACTAAGTGATGAGGTTTGGAACATCTGAGTGGCTGAAAACATCAAGGTGCTTGGAGGATGGCATGCCAGGAGATGGTGCGGAAGCTCTGTTCCCTTCCCCATACTTTGTCCTATGCATCTCTTCCATTTAGCTGTTCTGAGTTGTATCTTTTTCTAATAAACTGGTAACAGTAAGTGAAGAGTTTTCCTGAGTTCTGTGAACTGTTATAGCAAATTATCAAACAGAAGGAAGGGTCTTGGAAACCCCTGAGTTATAGTTAGTCAGATGTATGGGAGGCTCAGACTTGTGACTGGTGACTGAAGTGAAGACAGTCCTGGGGGACTGAGCCCTTAACCTGTGGGGTCTGTATTAACTCCAGGTAGTTAGTGTTACACTGAATTAAACTTTAAGACACCCAGTTGCTATCCACAGAGAACTGGAGAATTGCTTGGTGTGGAAAACTAACACATTCAGTGTCAGAAGTCTTGTGAGTACAGAAAAAGAGTTTTTTCTTTTACAGGGGACCTAGTGCTGATGTTCTCATTTTTGTCTGCCCAATAGCTTCTCTTCTTTTTCGTTGAGGTTACAGATCTCAGTTCCTGGGCCAAAGACATGGATCAATCTATCCTACTGTCCCTGATCACATGGATGGTACATGGAGATAGTGAGATTGGAGAGAAGTAAGTGCTCTTGACATAGGAAAAGTTAATTCTCTCCTCTGTATTCTGAGAATTTAAGGCTTGAGCAGACACATGAAAAGAAATGGTAGTGGTATTGGTGCTGATTCATTTGATGCCAACTTTCTAGAGAGAAAGATCCTTATCTTCCAAGGGTTTTTAAAAGTGCTTAATCTGGAATCCTTTTTATAAATTCCATTTTTGTTATATTAACCAGATTTCATTTCTGCTTGCTTGAAATCAAAGAATTTCTTCTAGTATAAGTTATAAGCAATTTGGTATCATGAGAAGATAAAGTGAATGTATGATGAAAACTAAAGTTAAATAGGTAGGTGGGGCCAGATCATGGAGGGCTTCATATTTTATGTTGTGGTATTTGGCCTTTATTTTGTAGCCTACAGAGTTTTAAGTAGATCCCTAAGTCACTGTCTAATTTTAGTTTTGATCAATCACTCTGATAGCAGTGTCAAAGACAGATTTGAGGAGGATGAGCCTTGAGATAGAATGATCAGTTAGAGGTTACTTAAGCTAAGCGATATTGAAGACCTGAACTAGAGTATTAGTTTTCCATTGCTACCATAACAAATTACCACAAACTTAGCAGAAGACCATTATAAAATTAAGCAAGTAGATCTTAAATATTTGTTATTTACTCTAATTTTATTACTTCAAGAAGAAAAACAATACCAATTCTCTACTGTCTTTTCCAGAAAATAGAAGCAAAGTGAATACTTCCTAACTCATCCTATGAGGCCAGTTTTACCCTAATATGAAAATCATATAAAGAAATTACACAGAAAGAAAACTACAGACTAATATCTCTCATGAACATTAAAATTCTCAATGATATATTAGCAAGTCTAAACAACAACAAACCCTCCCCTTCCCCACTCCCCACCAAAAATAATTACATACCTTGACCAAGTGGTATTTGTTCCAGGTAGATAAGGCTGGTCCAACACCTGAAAATTAATTAATGAAATCAGTCACATCAGCAGGCTAAAGAAGAAAACTCATATGGTTATATCAACAGATGTAGGAAAAGCCTTTGACAAAAATCTAACATCCTTTATTCAAACTCTAGGGAAACTAAGAATAGCAAGGAACTTCTTCAACTGGATAAAGAACATCTACAAAACCCCACAGCTAACAACATACTTAATGGTGAGAAATTAGATGCTTGCCCCTAAAGATTAAGAACAAGTCAAGGATGTCTTTTCTTACCATTTCTATTTAAATCATACTGGAAGTCTTACATAATTCAGTAAGATAGGAAAAGGAGATAAAGTTAAACAGATTGAGAAGGAGAAATAAAACTGTCTGCAGATGACATGAATGTCTGTGTAGAAAATGCCAAAGAATCAACAACAGCAACAACAAATTCCTGGAGCTAATAGGTGAATATAGCAAAGTTGCAGGATACAAATATAATATACAAATGTCAGTGGTTTTTTTTATGTACCTGGTGTTAACAATTGGAATTTAAAATTAAAAATATAGTGCCATTTTATTAGAACCAAAATTAAATATTTGATATAATTATAACAAAATATGCACAGATCTATATAAAGAAAACCACAAAACTCCAATAAAAGAAATCAAAGAAGAACTAAATAAATGAAGAGATATTTCATGTTCCTGGACAGAAGGACTCAACATTGTTAAGATGTCAGTTCTTCTAACCTGATCTATATATACAAGCAATCCCAATAAAAATTTAAGCAACTTATTTTTTGGATATTGACAAACTGATTCCAAAATGTATATGCAAGAGCAAAAGACCCTGAATAGCTAATGCAATATTAAAGAAGAGATCAAAGTTGGAGAATTGACACCACCCAACCTCAAGACTTACTATAGAACCATGATAACCAAGACAGTATGGTATTGGTGAAAGAAAAGACAAATCAGTAATGAAACAGGTTAGCCCTAAAATAGACACACACACATATGGTCAACTGATCTTTGTCAAAAGAGTTAAGGCAATTCAATAGAGAAAGGATAGTCTTTGTATTGATAATAAATGGTGCTGGAACAACTGGACCTCTACATGCAAAAAAACAAATATCTAGACACTGACCTTACACATATTACCAAAATTAGTTCAAAGTGGATCATAGAGCTAACTGTAAAATGCAAAACTATAAAACTTTTAGAAGATAACATCAGAGGAAATTTAGGTAATTTGAGGTTTGACAAGTTTTGTTCACCAAAAAAAATCTATGAATTAAAAAATTGGTAAGTTGGACTTCACTGAATTAAAAACTTCTGCTCTGTGAAAGACAATGTCAAAATAATGAGAATACAAGCTACAGGCTGGGAGAATTTGCAAAAGACATCTGATAAAGAACTTATCCAAAATTTGCAAAGAGTTCTTAAAACTCAATATAAGAAAACAAACAACTCACTTTAAAAATAAGCAAAAGCCTGAACAGACACCTTACCAAAGAAGCTATACAAATGGCAGTAAGCTTATGAAAAGATGCTCAACATCATATGTCATGAAGGAATTACAAATTAAAACAAGAATGAGTTACTACTACCTGCTTATTAGAATAGCTAAAATTTAAAAAACTGATAATACCAAATTCTGGCAAAGATATGGAGCAACAGGAACTCTTATTCATTGCTGGTGGGGAGATTTGGCAGATTCTTACAAAGCTAAATGTAGTCTTATTATGTGATTATTATGTGATCCAGCAATGTGCTCCGAGGTATTTACCTAAATGAGTTGGAAACTTATATCCACACAAAAAACTGCACACAAATGTTTATAGAAGCTGCATTCATTATTGCTAAAAACTGGAAGCAACCAAGATGTCCTTTAAAGGTAAATGGGTAAACAAATTTTAGTGCACCAATACATTGGAATACCATTCAGCAATAAAAAAAAATGAGTGATCAAGCCAGGAAAAGATACTGAGGAATTTTTAGTGCACACTGTTTAGTGAAGGAGGCTATAATGAAAAGGCTATATACTATATGATTCTAACTATATGACATTCTGAAAAAGGCAAACATAGAGACAATAAAAAAATTAATGGTTGTCAGGGTTTTAAGGGGAGAAGAAGAGGGTTGAATAGATAGAGCAGTGGGAATTTATAGGGCAGTGAATCTATTCTTTATGATACTTTAATGGTGATTACATGACATTATGCATTGGTTGAAACCCATAGAACTGTACAAAACAAACAGTGAACCCTAATGTAAACTATAGACTTAGTTAATTATAATGTATCAATAGTGGTACACCAATTGTAACAAATGTACTGTACTAATGAAAGAGATGTCAGTAATAGGGAAACTTTGAGAAGGGTAGAGAATAGAATCTATGGGAACGCTCTGTACTATCTGCTCAATTTACTGTAAACCTAAAACTGATCTAAAAAGTAAAGTCTGTTAACTACAAAAAAAAAAAAAAAAAAAAAAAAAAAAAAGAATCAAGGTGTTGGGAGGCTATGTTCCTTTCCGAAGGCTCCAGGACTTGATTTTTCAGCTTTCAGAGGCCATCCACATACCTTGGTTTGTGGCCCATTCTTGATCTTCAAAGCCAGCCATATAGCTTCTCTTTGAACCTACCTCCATCATCACATCTCTGTCTCTGACCATAGCTAGAAGAGGTTCTCCACATTTAAAGATTCATATGATTAAATTGCACCTACCTGGATAATCCAAGAAAATGACTCCATCTCATGACCTTTAACCTTATTCACATTTGTAAAGTCCTTTTTGCCATGTAAGGTAACATATTTGCACGTTGTTGGGATTAGGATCTACATCTTTAGGGAACTGTTATTCTGCCTACCACAATCAGGCAAGTAGTAAAAGAATGAAAGAAGAAGGTAGATTCTAGAAATATTTAGAAAGAAAAATATAGAGGACTTTGTGTTTGGATGTGTGCATGGAGCATTTGTGGCCTCTAGGAGGAAGAAGAGGAACAGGTTCATCATCACTTCCAGGTTATTGACTTGAGGACATGGTGGTGAGTAATCCACTGGGACTTCCTACATGGCTTCATGGTCCTTTCAGGACAACACAATTAAGAAGCAAACAAGAAACACTGACTCATAGACTTTTAGGAAAATTTATTGATTTCATAATTCCTGGCTAATACCTTGTGGATTGTAGCATAGATATTTCTGACCTAACACAAAAATGAAAATTTTGAGAAAGGTTTTTTTTTTTTTTTTTTTTTTTTTTTTTTTTTTTTGTAGTTAACAGACTTTACTTTTTAGATCAGTTTTAGGTTTACAGTAAATTCCGCACGCGCAGGCTCAGCGGCCATGGCTCACGGGCCCAGCCGCTCCGCGGCATGTGGGATCCTCCCGAACCGGGGCGCGAACCCGTGTCCCCTGCATCGGCAGGCGGACTCACAACCACTGCGCCACCAGGGAAGCCCGAGAAAGGTTTTTAAAATACAAAAGATAAATTTTTTCCCCTGCTAAAACATTTTATAATCCCCTCAAAGTTTCAGTTTCTCCTTACCACCATGTTTATCAAGGTCGTGACCTGATGAACCCATAACTGACATTTTTGCCCCTAATTAGGAATGTTTAATGTCTTCCCCTAGAGTCTAGAACTTTATAATATGGTCCTTGCTCACTTCTCCAATTTCAGCTCTAACACCTTTCCTCTAACTTGTTCCTGGTTTTAGACACACTGAACTTCTTTCATTTCTTTCATTGAGCCTCTTGTCTCTAATCCTTACACACACTGTTCCTTCTGCACAGCTCTTCTCACCTCTGGTTGGCTAATTCCTTTGGGTCTCCCTTCAGAAGTTACTTCTTCCAGAGGCCTTTCCTAACCTTCTGAATCTGAGTTAGGTGGTCTGCTTGTTCTGTGACAACCATCTGTATATTTTCTATTATAGCGCTTATTATCCTAGAAAGTCATTGCCAGTTTGTTTCCATCAGTAGACTAAAAACTATGTGCTGGCAGATGCCATACCTCTTCTGCTTAACATTTTATTCCAGGTGTCTAGCATGGTGTCCAGCATATAGTGGATGACACAGAAACATTAAATCAGAATATTAGGGGGTGGTGTGTTGGGCATCAGTATTTTCCAAAAGCATTGGTAATGCCAATGTATGACTGGGGTGAATAAACACTGATATATTCCTCTCGCATTGTAGTAATTTTCCATCCTCTCTGCCATGCCAACCAATCCCTAAACTAGGGGATAAACGTTTCTCTAAAGGAAACTAGACTCAAAAGATGTTAAGACTAATTGGGAGAAAGGATAAAGGTCAAAAAATTGATTTTGAGAGAAACTTGTTAAGTTCACTTTCAGAATGAGTTTTAGATTGCTGTATGTTTAATAGATAAGTTTGATATATATCCTGAAGTTCAAAGAAGACATAGGTCAAGGCTGCTGATACATATTTAGATACAAGTCTGTAAGGGTTTTATTCGATGAGTGCTATTAATAATTTTTGTCAGAGTAATTTCATTTGGAGGAGTAGAGAAAGAAACTAAATTATAGGAAGAAAGAGTAGTCAGCCAGGGTAAACCAATGTCGTAAGTAGTTTGTGTAAAGGTAAAAGATATTGAATAGTAGTTTAAAAGTGTATCAGATTAAAAGAAGAATATCTTTCAAAATGATTTTCTTTCTATCCTCTTCCATTTTTTTAAAAACAGGAAAGAAGCTTGAAGAGCTTGAAGAATGTTACTATAGAATGAAAGAGTTTGAAGATAGAAGGGCTGGAAGAAATGCCTGGTAGAGGCTTTTGTAGAAGGTATGGAAATAAAGAAGGTCAGAAGCACAACTGGGGCTTCCCTGGTGGTGCAGTGGTTGAGAGTCCGCCTGCCGATGCAGGGGACACAGGTTCCTGCCCCGGTTCGGGGCAGATCCCACATGCCGCGGAGCGGCTGGGCCCGTGAGCCATGGCCGCTGAGCCTGCGCGTGCGGAGCCTGTGCTCCGCAACGGGAGAGGCCACAACAGTAAGAGGCCCGCGTACCGCAAAAAAAAAAAAAAAAAAAGTCTTCAGAATATAAACTAAAATTGGTCTGAAAATCTATGCATATCATCATCTTCATTGAAAACTACCTCAAGTAGCAGTGATATGTGTTAGAGGTTTTTGTTAAATGATGAAATTATACACATTGCTTATATGATATTTGTGCCAAATGAATTCAGAAAAGAAGGCATAGAATAAATAACAGAATTCTAAATCATAAAATAGGCAAATCTATTGTTATTTACAATCCTAGAAGCAGCAGAAGCACAGAGACACTGATAATTTAACAGTTTGGGTTATCAAAAATAATTTACAATTTGGATTTGGGCTATGTTTTTGTACTGACAATTGAATAAAGGATTCCTTGATATTTTGGGCAATTCCTTTACATAAAATAATTTTGGAACACTGGAGAAACTTGATTTTGAAGAAGATGATATCCATTACGTATGTATGTATGCATGTATCTCTCTCTCTTTCATCTATATATCCGTCTGTCAGCCATCATTTAACTGATCTATTTATCTCTCTATTTATCTGACTATTCTTTTATTCAGTAGTTATATGCAGTATACTTGACACTAAGAATTTTTTGTTTTCCCTCAATCATGCACAAGACCTACTTCCTCAAACCTTCTTAGATCTGGGCATGGGGTTAAGTGTTTGGTTTTCAAAGTTCTTCTCTGTAAATAAAGTCAAGTAAATCTAAGTAAATAAAAGGAGCTCTTCAGTCAACAGATCTGGAATTAGTAGGTGCTAATTGTCAATAGTGATTGTCTAACACATGAATAAAACAAAAGATTTGAGTGTGTGCTATCAACAAGCTCAGAATAAATCAAATGTTTACCAGATTGCAATCTGAAATTTGTCAGATTTCACCAATATCTTATTATTTCAGTTGATCTTGAGTAGAAAAATATACTAGAAGTCTTACATTATGACTGTTTTTCCTATTTCCCTTTTGTTGTTAATGATCTTTATTCTATTCAATAAAAATTCCCTTATCACGTATTATTTCATAGGGCATCAATGATTTCTATTTGGATGCTAAACAAACATTCTTATTTTTTCCTAAAGTGAGTTATGTTTACATTTTTCTATGTTTAAGGAGTAAACATGTAAATAAATGAGCAGTTAAGGTTAGTTAAGGTCAAAGAAAATGCTTGTGTTAAAGGATTGGAAATAGTTAACAAGGACATTTCCCAAAGTACTTTATCCTCATATTCTATAACTGTGATTACTGACCGACCTATCTTCATTGTTAATAAATAATGAAGAGAATATGCTTACATTTTAGAAATAAGGATTTCCCAATATTTGAAGTTGTTCCACATTTTATTGCTTGTTTGGGTTTGCAGAAATATAGTCCACTCCTCTCTAAATGTGCTATTTGGCAAACGTTTATTATAATATAGACTTTAATTTTGTTTGCATGTCATGACATTATTAGAGATTTCTTTGTGACATACATAGTGCAATACAGAATGTTGTTTAGGAATCACTAGCTCAGAAAGGAGAAGAGATAAGTTTATGAAACTAGTTTTATTCAAGTTAGATTTTCTTTCAAAAATTTTTAAATGGAAAAGATGGATTCAAGTGTTAAACTTGAAAAATATAGCACTTTGCCCTTTCTTAAACCTCATCCTTGAATGTTTATGATATTTAATTTTTAAACCACTTCCTTTATCTTTAGCCTTCATGCATATCAATCATTTTTTTGTTTTTTTAATAAATTTATTTATTTATTTAATTTATATATTTTTGGCTGCATTGGGTCTTCATTGCTGTGTGTGGGCTTTCTCTAGTTGTGGTGAGCAGGGGCTACTCTTCATTGTGGTGGCTTCTCTTGTTGCAGAGCACGGGCTCTAGGCTTCAGTAGTTGTGGCGCATGGGCTTAGTTGTTCTGCAGCATGTGGGATCTTCCCGGACCAGGGATCGAACCCATGTCCCCTGCATTGGCAGGGGGGTTCTTTACCACTGCACCACCAGCGAAATCCCATCAACCTTTTTTTTTTTTTTTTGAATAGCAACTTTATACCAGTACTAGAGACACAAAGGTATTGAAGTAGAAAGATAAATAAATTAAGTTTATTAAAGTAAAATTTTTTAAGCAATGGATTGCTGGACAGTAAAGAACTAGATCTACATGAATTAAGAAAATCTAAAAAGAAGTGAATTGCAAAAGAATAGGAGCAATATGCTACCATTTATGCAAAATTTAAACACACAAAAATAAGAGTATACATTGTTTATGAATTATACATACATGAAGAGAAAGTACGGAAAGTCATTTGGAAGCATAGGGGATAGAAAAGAAACTAGAAAAGTAAGAGTCCATCTAATCACAAAATACTTAGTAAGCCCCAGAAAGGAATTCAGACAATACCCTGAGGGACATGGAGAGTTATTGAAGGGTTTTCAGTGCTTGAGGAGAGGTGCAGGGCCATGCTTGGTATAATTAGGTGAGCATTTTAGAAAGACCACCTGAGCTTCTGTGGAAAGAAAGAAGAGCTTGGATGGGGATAAGACTGGAAAAACAGAGACCAGTTAGGAGGCTGTGGTATTAATCCTGGTGAGAGATGATTGTACCTTGAACTAAGGTAGTTTAGTGAGAAGGAAGAAAGTAAGCAAATTTGAAAGACATTAGAGATTTGATAACAAAGGACTTGATTGACTTGATTTGGTGGGCGAGAAGGGGAAGAAATAAGAATGTCTCCAGCCACCAGATGACATGACCTATCCTCTAAATACAATCATTTATATGCTGAGCATGTGTTATGTTAGACCAGGGAGATGTAATTGGCAAAATCCATATTGTGGATCATGCACCACTCCATGCAACAAACCTCTCAAGCTCTCTGATGAATAATCTGCCACGGTAGAAAAAGATGGGGATGGAGGGAAGAGCTTATAGAGCAGTGGTTCTCAACCACAGATGATTTTGCCCTTCATGGAACATTTGACAGTTTGAAGATATTTTTGGTTATTACAACCTGGGAAGTGCTACTGGAATCTAGATAGAGGGCTAGGATGATACTAAACACCTAACTTTACACAGGACAGTCTCCCACAGTAATTATCAGCCCCAGATATCAATTGTGTCGATGTTAAAAAAAACAAACTCTGTTATTATGAGATTACAAGACACTTAAAAGGCATATCAGCCAACTGCAATTTATGGGCCTTCATAGTGTATTAAAACATGTTTAATGAATTAACAGTTACAACATACTTATGAACATCGACTGGATATTCTCATATTAATTTATGATATTTTATTATATTTAAATATGTGTTTAAAATAATCCACTCAGTTTGCCTCTTGGTTTTTAGTTCTGGGTATGGTGAGTTTGGCATATAATAACTATTGATTGTAACCAGCTAAAATCTATTTTTTCCTCTTTAATGTGTTCTATTATTATTATTTTTTGCTTAAAAATCTGTTACTGTCCCAATGTTATCCATTTATTTTTTTTGTATTTTAAAATAGCTAATTCTATTCAGCTTTTAATATATTTAAATATTTGTTATGACTTTTTAATAAATAGTTAACTATCTTAGCATTAATATTAAATGATTCATCAACTTATGATATGAAATATTATCTTAAAATACAACATAATATGTACTAGGATCTGTTTCTGTGCATGCCATTCAATTTACCTGCCAAATTGTACATCTATGTTGTTGATGCATTTTTATTATATCCTTAATGACCACATTATGATTTATTATATATTAACATGTATTTTATACTTTATATATTTTAGAATATTTTAATATTATTATGTCATTAAAATTACAATTTTTTCTAGGTAAAAAGACTCTTTTTACCTATTGTTTTTTGGATGATTACTAGAATCACTTATTGAAATTGCAAAGTTAATCCTGGAATCATCTCAGATATACAAAGAAATTTGGGAGAGATACATCTTTAAACTATTTTATTTTCTCACTTAGGTAAAAGGTTCACCTCTACATTCTTTTGATTTTCTTTAAAATTCTTAACACATTTTGCAGATTATTTTGATAGATACTGTACATTCATTGTACCGTGAATTTTGTGTTTTGTTTCTATTGTGGGTGAGATTTTTTTAAAGATTTCTAACTGGCTATAATACTTCATAAGAAAGCTACCGAATTTTATATTTTCTTTCTGGTTATTAACATTCACCATTTTTGTTTGATTTAACGGATTAAATTAATTTTCTTGAATATTCTACTAAGGCAAACAAATAATTTGCATTTAATAATAGTTTGTACCCATATTTCTGGTAGTTAGATAATTATTATTTTGGCTGTGTTATAACTGAATTCCCCAAATCCAAACATAGGTTGTACTACTGCTTTTTTTTTTAAAGCAAAAGTCTATTGTATGAACATTTAAAGGAAGTTAAAATCACACAATTTAAGTATAATTATGTCAGATAATACTCCCTCCATAAGCACAAAAACAAACTAACCAAAAACTTGAACCACCAAATTCATAATCACCTAAAATTTGTATTCATTAGCTAATTCATTTCTATTACAATGCGATGGCGGTACAATATCCACAAAGAGAAACATTGGAAGTGAGAAACGTTTCTGGCAACAGTAAAAATTTCTGGCTTGGGGTTGTAAAATAAAGTAGCTCAGTAGGAGCAGAGATGTCTTAGGGGAAGTAAACTGCATAATTTGGCTGGAGAAAAGCAGTACAGATAGACAGCAAGAAGACACAGGGTAACTGGGTATGTTCAGAAAATTGGTATCAGGATAACTGAAATTCACAAAGATTCCCAGATCTCACTTTGCTTTGCTGTGAGGAATACACATTCTATGTTGCCTATGGTATATTTATATAGATTAGTATTTTTCTCAGCTTAAATTTATAAATGGATGTCACATAAAGGTAAGGTTTTCTAAAAGTAGGTATCTCTTAAAAACTTCAAACCTAGTAAAAACAAGTGGAAATAATTTTCACACTGTGCTTTCTGGACAAATAAGGAAACGCTTCACTTTCAAAAGCAGTAAGTATTATAAAGTGATGTATACCAAGTAAATGCTAGGATGTTGAATGAACTGTGAATACATGACTTTACTTATGTAAATAGCTAGTGTTTGAATACCTTTGATTTTTTTTACAAGATTTTTGTCATATGATCATAATATAAAATAACTAGGGGAAGAAAATTTTATAATAAATTTCCAGTTGAATTATTGCAATGGATATGTTCAAAGAGAATCAAATCTTCATAATATCTTGTTCAGTTATAGCCCTAATCAAGTTCTCAAATCATGCCTTTCTATAATGTAAGATAAATGATTAAGGGTCTATTTTGTTGTTAATTTCCATTAGCACTGATGAGCGCCAAGCACATGTATCAAAGGAAGAATTGACTCTTTCAGAACTAAGAAATATTCAATATATTAAAGAGGCAAGATATTTAAAATGTCTAGAGTTTAACAGCACTTTCTTCAAGATAATCATCTTAAGTAGAGTACTCAAAGGTGTTGGCAATTCAATCAATAGAAGGCACCTCTTTTCTCTAAACCAGTGCTGAACAATTTCTTCTGAAAATACTGTCATTTGGTTGTACCCAAAGCTTTCCTGCAAATCCTGTCAACTACTTGTAGCCATTGAAGACTTTATAGCACCAGAAAAATAAATGAACATCAGCGCTAAATTGTTCCCTACCAACTTGTGCCTGGTTCTGTCTCAGCCATGCACGTAATTTTTCTTATTGAGAAGCTGGCTTATCCTGCCTCCTGTTTTTCTGTTTTAGAAACAGTTTACAGAGTCTTTTTATAATAGTGGGGTGAAAAATGTCTTCCTTGTAGGGCTCTGATATACTAGGAATCCTTCACCCCGGTCCTAGAGCTGCCAGCTAATAATTTTATTAAGTAAACTCTAAAAACAGATAATTCTAACAATGTCTGACTATATCTTCCTAATTCTCTTTCCTTGTGAAACATTATGAATGCATATATGTGGAGCTGAGAAGCTGAAGTGGTCACAACAATTTCTCTTCACATTATTAATTTTACCAAAGTTTGCTTTCAAAGTCTAGTTATGTGCCATGGCTAATGTTACCCTTTGCTTAAAACTTCCCTTGCTCTAATGTACAGAAAGATGTTTCTGCCCAGATAGGTTAGGAATGGTAATAATAGCAAATAAAAACCTAAATTAAGGAAGAGACAGTAAATAAATTTTTAACTATATAAAATTTAATGCTTATGTTAAGGAACAAAATATTAAAAGTCATTTATACAGAGTGAATTTATATCAGAGCTGAATTTAAAGTTGTAAAGCTTTGAGTGATGTGATAATCATGTTTTTCCCCCTTCAGTTGAACTAGGGGATTGAAATTTACATACTCAATAACTAGAATAGTATCATAAAGGCTCAGAGCAGAGGAATCTGTCTCTCTCCATTTTTTGCTGTCACTCCCACAGTGATTTTAATATTTTTCCAATGTCTTTGCTGATTTCTTGTGCCAAGCATTGTTTTCAAAAACAGGCGGTTTTGAAATGAGTACTATAAACTGCATGTTTCTTAGCACATACACACATTTTACAGGTACTGCAGTGAAATCTTTAACAAGAAACGAAAAATATAGAGAGGCGAGTCTCCTGCTAGTTTCAAACTTTACTAAACAGACTTATTGTAAGCCTTAAACTATTTTTATCACTTGACTCAAGCTTTATTATCTCTCTGAAGCATGAAGGAAAAGGGAATCTTTCACAAACCAAACTGACATCACATTTGCTTTATTCGTGGTTTTCAAATGTTTTGGGCAAAATTCCAGAGACACTGATGGATTTTATGCATTTAATTCATGTTAAACTGGACTTGTGATTTATACAGTTACAGTATGCTTGAGATTTTTCCTCTGAGTAGTGGCCAAAAATATTGTTAATTTATTGAATTCTCTGCAGAAAGTGATGCATGCATTATGTGAAAATGGTAAAGTAGCTGCAATGAGTCATAAAAATAAATTCAATGCCTTATAAAAAAAAGCAGAAAACTTAAATAAGGACAACTGGTCTTTTCTTGGATCAGATCAGAAATGTGATACATGATATTTTTCTCATGAAACGATTATAGTGTAATTGAAAGAGAAACGAAGCAGTGAGTTGCTCTAGCCGCGTAAGCCTTTTCTGCAGCTGTATATAAACTGTTATAGGCATCTCTTTTTCTGTCTTCATTAAAATGAAATACAGTCATGCACAGTATAAAGGAATTTATCTTTTTCAAATTAGAATTAGAAAAATAATTTTTTAAACACTGCAGTTAAAGACACACCTATTTATAATCAGTTACTTCATCAGTAAACTCCAGTTAAGGGCACTTATATGAAGCTAAATATTCTGTTTTATTTTTAGTGAATACTACAAATGATTTAGTAAAACACCCAATCCATTCTTTATTATATGTGACCTAGAGTTATAAAATGACAACATGTAGATTGTATTATAAACCACATATGTTTTTGTGAAATGCAAATTTTTTTTCTAATGATAAATGAAAAGCATATGTGAAAATTGTAACAGATTTTTTAAAGGATACCATGCGTCCTTTGAGTTGTGATCCCTACACATTTTTCCCTAGCCACCATTCTCTCAGGTGTCTGGCATGAAGGTAGCAAACTATTTTCAAGTTAAGTAAACTTTGGGCATCTGATTTATAGAAAGTCAGTCAGATACTTTTTCTCTGGAAAACCGTCTTCCCTTCTTCTCCTTCGCTGAATGATACCCACACATGGTATTTGTCACTATAAGACACACACACTGCAGAGCGAGCTGAAGGTAAACACTAGACCACCAGGGATTGTCATAAGTTTCATCGTTTTTTCCAGAAGAAATGTATTGAATTGTTCATACTTTTCCTAATGCCTGTTAAGTAGTTGACTTAGGCACTCTTGCAATCTCTGCTGATCAATTTTTACTGAATAAACAAACTTGTCTGTAGTCCACCTCAGTCTTAAACAACAATTACTACGATATCCTAAATAACTAACAAATCAATCCAGACCTTGGAAAACTGTCATAAACTAGTTAATACTTTGTGCAAAAATTCATTATGTAAGCCATTCTTGCATTTGCTATGGAGACGTTGGTTTCTCCTCCTACCTCTAAAGCTAATAAAACTATGAAAATACTTGTAAAATGTCACAATTTTAGGGACATGACCCAGTTAAAAATATTATCAGTGCCACACGTAATTTAGAATAGAACTTTCTATGAATGAATGACTAACAAGATGGCCATAATAGGCAAATTTGAGAAGGCAATGATATTTCTGGTGTTTTAACAAAAGAATCTATACTTTTCAGAGTTTTCTTTTATTTTGAAATATTGATCAACTTAATTCCATTGAATAACCAGCACTTATTAAAACCGATTTTCTCTGATTCTTTGTAATAAATCAACATGAGAACAATTATGAAAGGAGTGGGCCATGATCTAATTGTCATTCTAAGGCAGTCACAATGTTTGTGCAGGTGTGCACTGTCCTATTCCAAGGGGGTGCCATTTACTTGCTGGTTTATGTGTATGGCAGCCCCTCCTCAACGTGGACTTTTGGAGGTATCCAACATACATGCCTCATGTGGTCACCCTGAGTTCACTTATTACTTACGAAAACCTAAGAATCTTTCTTTTTGATGGTGAGAACAGTCCCCTTGTAGCATTAAGGGAATACTTCCAGTTTATTAAAAATATGCTTTTCAATTTACATAGTAAAAATTTAAAACTTCTGTTTGAAATTCTGAAGGATATCATTATTTGACAATGAAGCAATCTGTCAGTAATGAAGTATGCAGTAGGGTTTTTTAAATTTTATCTTTGCTGTCCTGACTTTTAATAATCTTTGCCTAAAATGACTGTTTTTAATTTTTAATTCTTTTACAAAATGTCAGAACTTCGGTAATACTTCTCTTATGGCTACCTTTCTTTTACATTGAAAAATAGAACTAAAATTAATGTGTTAACATTAAGAAAAAACAAACAAACAAAAAACTATGCTGCCCAGAATCTTCATCAGAAAACTGAGAAGATGCCAGTACAGTTTGAGGACAACAGAGTTAAATCTTAGAAAAAATATGGTTGAAGGAAACCTCTAGAGGTTATCTTTCTGCTTCATCCTGCTGGCTTCAGGCAAACTTTACCTAAACTATTGTAGGCAGATGAGTATCTGGACTGTTTTTAAAGATTTTGAGGGAAGTAATTCCATAATCTTTTAATATCCTTTTTATATCTAATCTATTTGTCCATTTAATTTAGTTTATCTTCAGCAGACATGGATAATGTTACCCTTTACAATATAATTCATCATAACCTTGATAATTGAGGTAATGTTTATATATGAAAGAAAAGATGGCAATCTCTTCATAGAGAAAAGAGTATTGTTATTATAATTTTAAATATTGACTTTAACATTAGTTGTCAATGTCAGAGAGGAATAAAATTGTGAATTTTGAGACCAACTGGAGCCAAAGATCAAATTCCATTTTTTTTTTTTTTTTTTTTTGCAGTACGTGGGCCTCTCACTGTTGTGGCCTCTCCCGTTGTGGAGCACAGGATCCGGATGCGCGGGCTCAGTGGTCATGGCTCACGGGCCCAGCCGCTCCGCAGCATGTGGGATCTTCCCGGACCGGGGCCTGAACCCGTGTCGCCTGCTTCGGCAGGCGGACTCTCAACCACTGCGCCACCAGGGAAGCCCCAAATTCAATTTTTTTAATGAGAAAATAATGCCACCTTGAGAAGTGTATCTAACATTTTTTCATACTGAAAACAAATTCTACTTTCAAACATGGTTAGAACTTTGCACAATAGTTGTTATAACTACAGTAGCTACTTTGAAGGATTCTGTAGGATTCTGGTTTTCAGTGCCTTCATATTTAGTGTTTAGTACTATTTGTGCTGCATTAGTAACATATTTATAACTCTTCCTACACATTATCACCCTCCTAATTATCATTGTTAATACATGAACTGATGAATATTAATTCAGTTTCAAACGTTTGAAATCAAAGAACCTTATATTTTTACCTTTCCAAAATTTTCCTATAATTTTAACAACGGCAAATTAGTCTATAAATTTTAAAGGTATGACTATGAAATAAAGACATTAAATTTATGTTATATGTAAATTTGTGTGGTCCTCTTCTAAGCAGTTAGATTAGTAGACTGTATGTTTCTCAGTTATAATAAAACTCTCATTTGAATCTGGCCATGTCTTATTTCTTTAACATTGGGCCAGCCAGATAGTTTAAATGAGTGAAGTTGGATGGATGGAAAAAAACTAACCACCAAAAATATAATACAAAGTTATTTTTATTGTGTAATATTCTATAGATATAACATTAGATATGTTATTTTACTTTTAGCTAAAATGGAAGCAAATATATAAACTATTAAATAAGTTCAATGATTAAAATTTTCTTTTTTTAATTCATTACTCTTTGGTTTGGGTCCAATAAGTGTTTCTAAAACTAGAACTACCATATGACCCAGCAATCCCACTCCTGGGCATATATCCTGAGAAAACCATAATTCAAAAAGACACATGCACCCCAATGTTCATTTCAGCACTATTTACAAAAGCCAGGACATGCAAGCAACCTAAATGTCCACTGACAGGTGAATGGATAAAGAAGATGTGGTACATATATACAATGGAATATTACTCAGCCATAAAAAGGAACAAAATTGGGTGATTTGTAGAGACATGGATGGACCTAGAGTCTGTCATACAGAGTGAAGTAAGTCAGGAAGAGAAAAACAAATATCATAGGTTAACGCATATATGTGAAATCTAGAAAAATGGCACAGATGAACCTATTTGCAGGGCAGGAATAGAGATGTAGATGTAGAGAACAAACATGTGGACATGGGGGGTGGGTGGGATGAATTGGGAGATTGGGATTGACATATGTGCACTGCCATGTGTAAAGCAGATAGCTAGTGGGAACCTGCTGTACAGCGCAGGGAGCGCAGCTCAATGCTATGTGGTGATCTAGATGGAGGGGAATGGGGGGGTGGGTGGGAGGGAGATCCAAGAGGGAGGGGAGATAGGTATACATATAGCTGATTCACTTTGTTGTACAGAACCTAACACAACATTGTCAAGCAACTATACCTCAATTTGAAAAAAAAAGTTTCACTTTTTCTTCTGTTCTAGTGTCAACATTTGGTTTTGTGTATTCTGTTGTAAGCCATCTTTTAATTTTAAATGATGCTTAGTTTCCTTCAGTTCACTGTGGAAAATAGATATTCTCAAATATAGCTACTTCCAAACATGTATAGAAACTTTGCACAAGAATTTCTATAATTTGTAGAATTCTGGTTTTCAGTGTCACCATATTTGAATTTTTAAAACTGTATTGCATGCTGGTTCAGTACTAAATCATTTGTAATTCTTCATTCATGCTCTCTCTTTATGTTTTTAAAGAATTTGGTCTTTAAATACATAATTTGGGGAATGTATTTCAGGCAATTCCTTTTGTGTTTGTAGAACAATCTTAGCATAGGAATATGAACCAAATGTTCAGTGCCATTTTAATCTACCAAAGATAAAACTTCTCTAAGAATGAGTTACTCAAATCATAAGTTTGTGTAACTAGTGCAAAAATTATTGCAAAGAAATTTAAACAATTTTGATGTTTAAAATATCAACCTAAAAAAGCCAAGTTTTTAATTGGGTTTTAACTGATGACAGGTGGTAATTTGCCTGAATGTCAAGAACAAGAAACTATTTTCAATCTTGTGTGTGTGTATGCAGATATGTGTGTGTATGTAGGTGTCTATATATACATCTTTAGCATCATGCCATATGCAAGCTACCAATCCGTGTGTAGTACAGCTGTCTAGTAACTGGGCCTCCATTTCATCAAGCAAGGCATCAAAACATCAGTAGTTCAAGCCACGGAAGCATATCCAGGGAAAAGTTCTTCCTTACCATGCTCATGATGTGTTTAATTGTTAACATTTTTAGCTCAGAGAGGTACCTCATAAATGATACAGTGAACACATGTACACTTTCTGTCCTTGTATAAAACATTGCTGTCTATTATTTAAGTTTCATACTACTGAAAGAACAATATCCTTATGCTCACCCACAAAATTACTACATTCACCTCTTGAGGGTTTTTCTCACAAAATAAATATTTTTTTGAATTTGTGTCTACCATTGCACCACGCACCAAAGTATTTTGGTCAGATCAATGTCCTCATCTATAGCATGAATAATATAACCAAATAGGTGTTACTGTTTATATTTAGGCTATCATCAGCTGCAATAGAGAGCTCAGAAATACTGTAACCTTTTCATATACTCTGTCCTGTAAGTTCTCAAGTCGATCTTTTACACTCTGAACTGTATTTCTAACTGGACTTACGTTTGCAAATACGTGTTTCTGTTTGGGACTTATAGTTTCTGCTATACTCTGTAGATTATACTTTATGAACTTATCAGCTGTAAAAGGCTTTGATGCCAGAGCAATGTTTTCAGTTAACACAATTTGCATTTTATTGCAGCCACATCTTTTATTTGCATTTCAAAATAAATCCTGTTTAAATACCAGTATTTTTCAGTTAATTAAACACTTACCATACATTTTTCCATCTACCAGTCAGAATTATTCTTCTTATTTTTTCATGTCAGCGAATTAAGTGGTGGTCTTTTACACAGACAAGATATATTAGCATATTAAGCATAAGATATTCGACATTTCCACAAACTTACGTTCCCATTTTTATGAGACATGGAGCCCTCTTGCCTTATCTTATATTTTCCATCGAGAAATGGATACAAGAAAAAAAATTCCCTCAATTCTACTAGATGAAAAATAACAGAACAAGTGCTATCGTAAAGAGTAGCTGCTGCTTAGTTTCAGTTGCAGGGAGACCACAGGGGATGGAGAGGACTAAAGAACTGAAGAGACCCTGTGCCATTTAAGAGGGTAAGTCACTACCTAATTTTAGCTCCTTGATGCTGCATTGGAATCTGGGTATGGTTTTTCAAGTGACCTGATGTATGGAATTATACCCTGCCAGTATTAGGGTAGCTAAAAACAAAATGTCCAGTGGCCAAATTTGGTTCAAGGCCCACAAGTTGGCAATTGCATTTTAACACATTGTTTGTTTTTATCTATAATAGCATCATTCAACTTTATCACCCAACTTTACTACTAGGTTTTTCTCCAAATAGCATCTCATTATTAAAAAGAAAATAATACTGTCCTTAGAGAATAAATAGTTTGCTTTTGTTGATGATCTGTACAAAACCTTTTGTAGATATACAAAGAATTTTAAAAAACGTTTTGAATTTGTGATGATTACAAACATGCGTTCTGGCGTATAACGACCTAGGGTGAAGAAACCCTTTTGTGCCTTAATGATCTCATCTATAATATTGGGAAAGAATGGCTCCTATTAATATGATTGTTATGAAAGTTAAGTGAGATAAACATGTGAATATCTTAGCATACTGTGCTGCCCAAGTTTTGAAAAACAGACTTTATTATTTTTAGAGCAGTTTTAAGTTCACAGCAAAACTGAACAGCAAATATAGAGAGTTCCCATATGCTCCCATCCCCAAGCATGTATGGCCTCCCTCACTATCAATATCCTACACAAGGGTAGTACATTTGTTACAATTAATACACCTACATTGACAGGTCATTATCAACCAAAGTCCATCATTTACATTGGGGTTCACTTTTGTTGTACATTCTATGGGTTTGGTCAAATGCATAAAGACAAGTATCCACCATTATAGTATCATATAGAATAGCTTCACTGCCTGATAATTTTTCCTCTATCCACCCCCCACCTCCTCCCAAACCCTGAAAACCACCAATCTTTTTTACTATCTCTATAATTTTGCAGAATGTCATGTAGTTGGAATCATAAAGTATGTAGCCTTTTCAGATTGTCTTCTTTCACCTACCAAGAAGCATTTAAGATCCCTCCATGTCTTTTCAAGGCTTGATAGTTTATATCTTTTTAACACTGAATAATAGTCCATTGCCTGAATGCACAGTTTATACATTCACTTGGTGAAAGACATTTTGGTTGCTTCCAAGTTTTCGCAGTTATAATTAAGCTACCATAAATATCCACGTACAGGTTTTTGGGTGGACATATGTTTTCAACTCTTTAAGTGTAAGAAACTGCCAAACAATCTTCCAAAGTGGCTGTACCATTCTGCATCCCCACCAGCAATAAATGAGAGTTCCTGTTGCTCTACATCTTTGCCAACATTTGGTGATGTCAGTATTTTACATTTTCGTCATTTTAAAAAGCATGTAGTGGCATTTCATTGTTTTAATTTGCATTTCCCTAATGACAAACGAAATTGTATATTTATATGCCCATTTGCCACCCGTATATCTTCTTTGGTGAGGTGTCTGTTCAGGTCTTTTGCCCATTTTTTCAGCAAGCTGTCCATTTCCTTATTGTTGAGTTCTGAGAATTCTTAGTATATCTTGCATAACAGTCTTCTATCAGTTATATCTTTTCAAATATTAATTTCAAGTCTGTGGCTTGTATTCTCATTTTCTTGACAGTATCTTTTGCAGAGGAGACTTTCATTTTAATGAAGTCCAGATAATCAATTATTTCTTTCATGGATTGTGCCTTTGGTGTATCTAAAAAGTCACTGCAAAATCCAATATAATCTAGATTTTCTCCTATGTTATCTTTTATGAGTTTTACAGTTTACCTTTTAGATTAGGGTTTGTGATCCATTTTGAGTTAAAATTTCTGAAGGGTATAATTTTGTGCTTGGATTATTATTATTTTTTTTTTTGCATGTGGGTGTCCAGTTGCTCCAGCATCATTTGTTGAAAATCGTATCATCTGGCCATTGTATTGCCTTTGCTCCTTTGTCAAAGATCAGTTGATAATATTTGTGTGGGTCTATTTCTGGGCTATCTATTCTATTCCATTGGTATCTTTGTCTATTCTCCCACCAGTACCACACTGTTTTGATTATTGTAGCCTCTTGGTAAGTCTTGAGGTAGAGTCATGTCAAATGACTTTGTTCTTCTTCAATATTCTGCTGGCTGTTCTTGGTCTTCTATCCCTCCATACAAACTTTAAAATCAATGTGTCGATATCCGTGAAATAACTTACTGGGATTTTGACTGCAATTCTGTTTAATCTAGAGATCAAGTTGGGAAGGATCAAAATCTTGACAATATCGAGTCTTCTTATCTATGATCATGGAATATCTCTGCATTTATTTAGGTCTTCTTCGATTTCTTTCATCAGAGTTTTATAGTTTTCTTCATATAGATTTTGTACATATTTTGTTAGACTTATACCTGCTTCGACTTTTTAATACCTTAGTATTCAATAGTTATTATAATAATAAAAATGGCATCATCACCTAAAAATGACACATCCACATTGATATATTTGAAAGGGGTAATATTGATTTAAATAAGCATGTTGTGGTACTGTTTCAAAAAATCAGTACTCAGTGATGAGTACATGGGTGTCAGTAATACCATCTGTACTTTTGTTATGCTTAAATATTTAAAAAATAAAAATATGACAACTTTTCAGTTGTGCAAGTTGATAGCAGTAGTATAGCACAGACCAAAGCCATATAAACCAAAGTTGTAAGTGCCAGTTTCACAACCCACTTATGTATAAGTTGGGGCAAGTTATTTAACATCTTCATTTCTAAGTTTTCAGCCGTAAAATGATAAGAATAAATTAGCTGATTGGGTTGTTGAAGGTCAAACATATAAAACAATGCCAGATACATGGTTAGCAGTATGTAACTACTAAATGTTATATTATTTTAGTCACTTTTTAAAATCAATGGATTGTTTTATAAAGATAAGGTATATATAACTTCAATTATGGGAGCAATATAAGCTCACCAGAGAAAAACAGAAGGAAACACAAGCAAATTTCCTGATAGCTGATACCCAGAGATAACCATGATTTACATTTTAGTGTCTTTCTTTCCAGTGTTTTTTCTGATTCATGACTTTTTTTGGTCTTCTTTTACATAGTTGTATCCCTACTATATATACAATCAAGTATCCTGGCATTTTTCTTTTTCACTTGACATTATGAGAAAAATTTGTCCTTTTTTAAATAAACATTGTTTTTAGTAGATGGGAAACATTCTACTCCATAGCTTTTTAAAATCACCATCGACCATTTAGACTGCATCCCATTTTCAGTTACTTCAATAACTTTAGTGAATATTTTTTACCAAAGCTTATTTCCTTAAGTTACTTAATTATGCAAAGATTTTTTTAATGATTTACATTACATAAGTATGGACACTAATCAAACCTATTAAATAAATCTGTTTATGTAGGTACAATGAAAATTGCAAGTAGGGAGGTTTTATATAAATATGAAGAAAAAATTGCACATTAATTCAGTGCAGAGCACCTGCACATATGAAGTTAGTTATATGATAGCCTTCTCAGCCAAACCTCCAACATACTTGATAATCTATATTCAAACATACATACATCTTCAGTTTCATGAGCTACACATGAATATAATATCACTAATTTATACAAACAACACCTTTATGTTAGACTTTCATACAGAATAATGCCTGTATTGGGGAAGGTAAATTCTGTTTATATGTCTAACTTGAGGTATAGCCATTCTTAAAAGAGGTAAGATTGATTGTTACTAGGATGAGACAGTATGACCAAAAAATTCAAGCAATAAGTTATAATGATTTACAAAGTTGGAAGGAGACTTAAAACCCCATTCCAGGATTCTCAAACATTTTACCACCAAAAAAATATTCCTTTGATCCTTTCTAACTTCCCATTGCCTTTTTCTCAGACCCAATTCCTATAAAACAAGTCATACTATTGAGTCATAAATGTTGTTCTCATTTAAATTAAAGGAATAAAGGTATCAATTGCTCTTTCTGGCTAGCATAAGATAACCAATATTATCCTAATGAATTGACACAATTCCAACCAAAGACAAAGAAACTGATGTTTCAGGTAACTTATGCAAAATTACACCCAAGAAATGGGAACTTTCACTGGGATTCTTGAACTATTGAAATTATTTCAAAGAGCCACCTACTCACTTAACATAGGAGCCATATAATTCTCAGAAAAAGCAAATGCCTTGAACAAAAACACATCTCTTGGCTTGTACTCTGATATATTACCAGTTGCTCTTGTTAGTTTTCTTAAAATTTAGATATAATAACTTAATTATTTATAATAATTAACAAATTATAATGAATAAAATTATAATGAAAGGAAAGTAATGAAAGGGGAAACACGTTGGTAGTTAAATTATGGCTAATGCCAATTTTATAATCTAACACATAACATTGTTACAGATGTTAGTTTTATGCCATTCTACCACTGCAAATATACATATATTTTTATTTGTATATGCATGTAAATTTAAGATTCATCTATCTTTATATAAAGAAGGTGGTTCTTTTGAGGAGGGTTAGGTAAATGAAATAAAGTGAGAAAACTTGGATTATCCTCATGGTGGAGTTCAATACTGGAAAATGCTGAATCCATTATTGGTTCCCGATTACCAGCATCTCACAACAACAAAGGCCAATCTTAGGGAGCCTTAGAATTATCCTGACCAAATCAGTGATATCAATGCAATGACTGAAGAGTAATCTGTGAGCCTTTTAAGTGCTTAGCATTTTGTGTTTGAACAGTAAAATTAAAGTGGAGTTCTTAATGTCAGTGATTTTATTGAAGAGAGTAGGGACACATTGCCATTTTCAAAGCTCTAAAAATTAGGGGTTTGCTTCATCTCTTTCCAAAGAGTAAGAAGTATACAGAATTCGTGCAAAGCAGGCTTTACACAAAGCACTAACATTTAACCTAAATACATTTATCTTTTAGTACAGCAAGTTCTTAATTGTCAAGAATATATTACCAAACTGAAATGGAAGATAAATGAATATTTTGTGTGTAGTCTCCAAAGGGTTAAGAATTCAAAATTAAATTAAAAGGCACTTGCCAATGTTTTAATTTGCCTGTTAAAAAAGCAAAAACAAATATTTGGTGTTGACTATTTTTAATTCCTCAAATCTAATTCAGTCAATCTCAGTAGCAGTAATTTGTAAGTAAATAGGATTTTCTTGAATCTTATCAGGATGTAATGCTGACCACAAGAACAAAGTGATATTTTTTTTTTTTTTTTGCGGTACGCGGGCCTCTCACTGCTGTGGCCTCTCACGTTGCGGAGCACAGGCTCCGGACGCGGAGGCTCAGCAGTCACGGCTCACGGACCCAGCCGCTCCGCAGCATGTGGGATCTTCCCGGACCGGGGCACGAACCCACGTCCGTGCATCGGCAGGCGGACTCTCAACCACTGCGCCAGCAGGGAAGCCTGTGATAACTTTTTTACTTCTTAATTTACTCTTGCTCTGCTGTCATCTGAAATGCTGTTGGACAGCAAAAATAACTCATACTTTTTGAATATTTATTATGTCAGGCATTCCTCTGCATAGTTTACATATATTAGATCATTTAAACCTCACAAGAACCCTGTGAAATAGGTTCTATAATCATTCCCATTTCCTAGCACAGAAAACTGAGGCCCCAACAGGTTAAGTGACTTGTACAGGTTTACCCAGCTACTAAGTAGCAGTTTGAAGTGGTAAACTGTACTCCTAGTATCTGTACAATACCAAAATGTAGTGACGTCTCAAAGTACATATTTGTTCATGTCAAGTAGGTTGACGGTTTTTATTTCTCATTGACCTGCAGTATGTCTTAACACATTCTACGATATTTTTGTGTCTTAAAGATTAAACTATATAGAGGGACTCACAGACATAGAGAACAGACTTGTGGTTGCCAAGGGGGAGGAAAGGACTGGGAGTTTGGGATTAACAGATGTAAACTATTATGTATAGGATGAATAAGCAACAAGGTCCAACTGTATAACACAGGGAACTATTCAATATATTCAGTGTCCTGTGATAAACCATAATGGCAAAGAATATAAAAAAAAGAATGCCTAAAAAAATTTTTTTAATAAAAAAAAAAATAAAAATTACTTTCATAGGGCTTCCCTGGTGGCACAGTGGTTGAGTCCGCCTGCCGATGCAGGAGACACGGGTTGGTGCCCCGGTCCGGGAAGATCCCACGTGCCGCGGAGCAGCTGGGCCCGTGAGCCATGGCTGCTGAGCCTGTGCGTCCGGAGCCTGTGCTCTGCAACGGAAGAGGCAGCAACAGTGAGAGGCCCGCGTACCGTAAAAAAAAAAAAAAAAAAAAAAAAAAAAATTACTTTCATAGAAGAGAAAAACTAAATTTTCTTTTAAAACATCAAAAAGAGTGCTAAGAAATCACAAGTTATACTACCCTGTTTAATTCTTCTGTATAAGAAATTAAATCATGTTGTGCTAAATCCATGCAACATAAGGCTATTATCCATGGGTTGCTCTGAATTTTCTTTAAATACCTTCTACACACCATATTTATCCCAAGTTAGTAAATCCTTTTAAACCCCTATTTTGTGGCTATCTGCCATGTGCTCTTTTAACTTAAAGGGTAAACCTAATGTTTAATTGCATCCTTCTATTTGCCTTAAGTAAAAGAAAACCCTAATATGTCAATTACAGCCACCTCTCGATTATCTGTTGTCATGGGACAGAGCCCACAAAAGCAAGGATAATTTAAATCCAGGAATAATTAGGAATCTAATTTTGACATGATTTTTATTCTTCCTCCTAACACATCTTTTTTTTTTTGGACTGAAATAGGTAGAAAATAGATTTAATCAAATATTACCTGTTTTTTGGTTTGGGTTTTTACTGACAGACTGCTGAAAAGGATAATCTGGATAGAAATGTATCCATACATCCCAAAACTGGAATGAGCAAGGTAATCGATGTGTACAAACTTTATTACTTATTATTTAAGAGATTCTCAGGTGCATTTGGAGGTCATTATGAAGGTACTTCTTATCTGAGTTTTTCCCAAGAAAGAAGCCATGGCCCCAAATTTGAAAAGATTTAGATTTATTTATTTTTTCAGATTTTATCTGCACACTGGTCATTGGGCTGCTGCCATTCTGTATCCCAGTGATATTAGCACCTCCACTGACATCTGGCATGATGCCTTCAGTCTGGAATCTTACAGCCAATCAGAGTTGATGATATTGTATTAACGGTTCCATAATAAAATGAAAAAGATGGCCTTCATTTTGATGAAAGCTGTAAAGTAGCTATTGTGCTTGTTTGGTATTGCAAGGTCCAAATGTATTATTTATGCAATTTTTCTTTTGAAGGAAAAACAGAAAGAGCAGATTTCATTTTACAGCATTCAGTCAATGCTATTGTCTCATGAATGTGAACATTTCTGCATTTTATTTCCTCTGAGTATAGAAGACATTTTTCAGAGATCATCTAAGTAGGGATTTAAAAGTTTAAAAACTGCTTTTAAAATAGGTAAACCCTAATGACTGGATTTATTGTTCATACTGGTAGATAAACTAAATCAACACTTGCCATATGAGAACTTGTACCTAGTTGGAGTCATAATTTTCAAGGTCTTAGCTAGTCATTAAGACTTTGTTCATAGTAGGAAAACAGAAAAAAGTCAGTAATTTTATCATAAAGTAAGTTATCAAGAACAAATACACACAATTATAAAATATTTTTAAAACACTAAATCTATTTTGTCTAAGCATGTATTTCATCCTGTAGTTGTACAGTAGTATCATTCTCAAAAAAATATGTGATCATACTAAGAAAAGTATGAAGGAAATAATCTATGCATAGGAACAAAATAAAAAGTGAAAACAAATTTTCACGTAAAAGACAGGTTTACAGTGATAAAATGATACAATAATTTTCTTTGTGATTTTATACCCAGTATCTTACTTGAGCCTCATAAAACCTACAAAATTAGGTTCAGTACATCCATTTATCAGACAGAGGCACTGAGGCTTAAGAGAAGGAAAACTGCCCAAGGACACATAGCCATTTAAGTGATGGATCTGGGACCTGTTTCTAGTCTTCTGATTCCAACAGAATGTTTTTCCCAATATCCCATGGTTAATCTTCATCCAGTGGTTTCTTTCTTTGTCTATAAGCCACTAATGATGAAGACTTCCTACTAAAAGTTAACAAAAAAATCAAGCAAACTAATGAGTTTCCTAAGAGAAGCATATATACTAAGTCCTGTTTTTCTATGGCCATGAGAATTTATTTTCCTTGCTTTTGTTTTTTTTGTTTTTCCTAGAAAGATATCTACTTTGGGAAATGTTTTATTCTCCTCAGTTGGGTCCCCAGGGAACTAGTTCTCAGTGTTCTCCACATTTCAGTTTTTATACTTTCTTCTGAAATAGCAAAGGAGTATTTGAACTTAGTAAGGATAACTTGATATTTGTGAAATTAACGACTAAGTGAAATTTCCTGGAATGTAGAGTCTGGTCTTTGTAATTTGCCTTGATAATATATAAAACTTGCCTGCACAAACACTAAGAGGTAGATTGAGGAATACCAGTTCACCATACTCATAAAATATTTATTCTAATTATATACAGAGTATTGTATGAAAATTGTAGACACAACCCATTTTTACTCTTGGCCGATGATCTTGCTTCCTAGCTCACTGAAGAAATAAGAACAATAAAAAAGAATCTCATCATATGCTCTTTTCACCACATTTACCCACCTACTTGCATCTATGTCTATACCCTCTGCTTTCTCATCTGTCCATGAATGAACTGTTAGTGCTCCTAGCTAAGTAAATCTCTTCTTGTGCAATAAATCCCATGCCTTCCTGCCTAGTCACCATCATCAATCTAATAATTATTCCTCCTACTGTCTACATCAATTAATTTTTCTTTTTTCTACATTGTTATCTCTCCCATTAAAAACATAAAAACTCTTTCTTGGTCCCACCTACCCTTCAGCTATCGTCCCTCTCTTTACTTTCATTTATGTTAAAATTCATCAGAAGAGTTGCCTAGAACCCAAGCCTCCAGTTCCTCTAGTACAAATCGCTCTTGAATCTATTTCATTGTTTGAAATCCACTATTCCACCAAGTGTCCTTTTCAACATCAATAATGAATGCCAAGTTGTTGAATCCAATGGTAAATTTTCAGTCTTCATCTTACTTGATCAGTCAGCAATAGTTGACACAATTGGACCTTGGAAATTTCTTCTTCTAATTTTTTTTTTTTTTTGCTTTTTTTTAAATGCTTTTTACAGGAAGCACATTTTAAGTCTCCTTTTCTGATTCTTGTTTATCACTTCAACCTCATAATATTGCAGTGTCTCAGAACATAGTCCTTTTGCCTTTTCTCCTTTCTATCTGCATTCATGCCCTTTCTTTTACCCAGTTTTGCAGTTTTAAATAACATCTGTATACTAATGACTCTCCAGCTTGGACCTTGCCCCTGTACTCCAGTCTTGAATATACCACTACTTTTTTGAAATCTATATTTACATGTCTAACAGTCAACATTCAAACTCAGCATATACAAAAACTCTCAACCTTATTTCCTCCAGTCTTTACCATTTCAGAGAATGGTAACTCCGTACTTCTAACTGTTTAACCCTAAAACCTTCTAGTCATTCTTACACATCCATCATGCTGTCTATTAGCAAATTCCAAGGTTCTACCTTTAAAAGATATCCAGATTCTGACCGTGATCTCACAACCTTAAACAAAGCGAATATCATCTCTCACCTGGAATATTACAATAGCGTCCTCTTTGATCTCCTAGATTCTACCTCTACCCTTCTTAAGACTGTTCTTAAGACATTAGCCAGAACAACTGTATTAAATCATAAGACAGTCTGTGTAACAACTCTCCGTCAAGTCCTCCAAGAGTTTCCCACATCACTTTGAATAAAAGCCAAATTTTTATATTAGTCCATAGGGCCTACACAGTTTTACTTCCTTTCCTTTCCAAACCTGTTCCTCACTCACTTGGCAGCCATCCTGTCTTCCATGTACTTGCTTGAACAGAATAACCATGCTCTGTTTCGGGGTCTTCCACGGGTCTTCTCTTGGGTGGTAGAAAGGCAAGTAGAAATTTTGGGGTTCTTCCACCACTCACCCTAATAATTTCTTCTTTTTTTTCTTACAGTTATGTCTGAGTAGTTCTGAGGGGCTTGTGCCTCCATGGCATGGGGTTCAGTGTATGCGATGTCATCCTGGCCTGGGTGTCTTCATTACCTACTCTGGCACCTTCTGACAGTGACATTTTGATCTGGTCTTCCCTCATGAGCTCCCGCAGTTCACTCATTCCCACAATTTCTTTGTAATGCCCAGAGTGGCTCTTCATGTCTTCCAGCTCTCTGGGTCACTTCTACACTGTTCTTAGTCTCATGGTAAAACTTCTAATGCTCAAGGACCCTTTTGGGCTGCAGAAAACTTGGTGAGGCCATCTTAGATTTTTCTGCCTGGAAACATGGTATGGAGTGTTCAATTGCTCCCTCCCCAGGCCAGGCATGGGAACACTGAGGGCCGCGTAAGTTACTTCCCTTTTTTTCCTCAGCCCAAATTATTTTTGGTTTATACCCTTCTCTTACCAGGGATTCACTTTGGTTCCATTTCTCTAGAACCTACCAGGTCCTCTTTTTCCCTTTCTGCATTTTCTCTTCATCTGTGGAATACTATATGGTCTCCAACAGTGCTGGAGACTAGGGAGCCCTTATTTTTCTTATTTCCAAGTCTTTTGTCAGTGAAAGAGTCCTGGATTTTGAGACATAAAACATAATTGACGTGGACTTTGTTGGTTTCATTTTGCTTTATCATCCCTTCCTTGTGGCAGAAAGCATGTAATACTCTAGCTGTCCTTTGAATGGGGAAGATGGTCAGTGAGAGACAGGAAGAAAAGAAAAAAAAGTCCTTCAATTTATATGCAAAATATTATCCTACTGCATAGAATGTACCACCTGTTTGGAAAGAATCACAAAATATGCTCTAGCACATTATTTATCTTGGGAATTATGAAACCTGGGTTTGATGTATCTTAATTTATGATCAATGAACTTTACATACAGCTATAGGCTTCATGAAGTTTCAGTTTCAAGGGGCTTTATTTCAAAGAACCATTATATCTCTGTAAATTATATATAATACATATATCCTCCAAATGTTCCAGAGTTAACTTTTGTTTTTATAAACTTTAAAAAATTAGGAAGTGTAGCCATAAATTACATGAAAAAAAATACTGAATAGTTAATATCTAAGATACTCTCTGGAAAGACAAAGTATTCTGGTGGAGTTTCACTGATATTTGCTCAGAACGTTGTTGTTATCCTACCTCTTTTGTGTTTTCCTTCCCTTCTTCCCCACTTCTGAGTGTGTGGCATGCAGGATCTTAGTTCCTGGAACCGGGATCGAGCTCGAACCTATGCCCCCTGCCGTAGAAGCGTGGATTCTTAACCACTAGACCGCCAAGGAAGTCCTTTCCCTCCCTTCTCGTTCCTCCTCCTCTTCTTCCTCTTCTTTCTTAGTCCTTTGCAAGGACTAATTAAAATTGTCTCCTTTGTAGTCATTTTACTCACGTTTATATAAAACATTTTCTTAAAGTCTCATTGTGTGCCTCGAAAGCACATAAATTATCCACCTTAGCTCCTGCTTTCTGGGAATTTAAACATCCTAGTTTCTTCCACCTCCATCCTCAAATTCTAAATTATTAAAAAATTGCCTTTTTCCTAAAAACAAAATTTAAATCCTGAATGACCTAACCCTAACTCCTTTCATTCCTTCCCTTCTTCACTCCTGGTGGGAAAAGCATCTTTTGGTATAATATTAATCAAGATTATACTATGTGAAATACTTTACACTATACTATGATAACAAAACCAAAGTCTGTTTTTCAGAGATGGTACAGTTTGAAGCATGTGAAAGACCCAGACCTACTCCTACTCTTAAGGTAAGAATCTGTCACTGTCTTCCAGGTGAGATCCCGTAATGATGTCCTCTGGTCCCTGTGGACTGCTGCCAGGATTTGAAAGGCACCCAGGAAGTCAGGGCTAAGACAGCTAAAGGAATGAGCGAACCTGGAGGTAAGGATGCTAGAAACAGAATGAATTCCTGGATGGCCTATTTAAGGGTCATTCTATAGGGGATTGAACATAAACACGAATTCTTCTCTATCTTAGCACTGCTTGTGTGTTCATGATCGGAACTTTTCTTTCTGGTTTCAGAATACATGTGCACTCACTTCCAGACAGTGCTGTAAAATGGAAGGGCCCATTCACAAGAAAGGGGTCCCTACAAAATTTCACACCTCTGAAATGATTAAGAGCAGAGCAACAAAGAAAGAAGAGAAAATAGCAGAATGGACATTAGCAGTGTCAACCTTTTATTTTAAAAGTGTGTCATTTAGCGATGAGCTGTCTTTTTCTGAGAAATCAGATAAATTACCATTAATATTGTATGTTGATTTGGAATGCAATGGTCTTGGAGACATTGGAACATTTAGTGTTCAGTTGAGGAGTTTTCTTTCCACTGAGGTACACTATGACTCTGAAATACATGAGATATTCTGATGTATACTAGGTCTAACTGGGAAAGATATTTCAGGTAAGAAAATGCCAAACTTAATTACCTTGAAATAACCTGTGAAAAGGTCGGTGCCACTGATGTATCTGGGAGCCGTTGGGGCACCATTTTGAAAACTGGAATGAAGTGACCTAGATGAGAACTTCCAAGGTGAGAAGTGGCTTCCATTATGAAATTCACTTCTCCTTCATCCAACTGGCTCATGTACCCCCATAGCCCGGAGTAAATCTCTTTGGTTCTGATGTCACCTGGTAGATGACCTTTTGGTGCACGTGGAAAGAATACAGTATTCAACTTTTGGCAGTTTTTATTCCACTCTTTGATTCAACAACAGATGAAAATTATTTTAGAGGGTCTCCCTTGTTTTCTTCCTTTTTCCATTTGTAATATGTGTAAATAAGCCAAGGAGAAAGATGATTTTCCCCTGTATTGGTGATTTTCTTACACATGACTCCATTTATCTTAACACATACATTCTTTCTTCCCTTCATTAATGTGCTCATTCTATGAACACTTGTCAGCCATTCATTATGTGCCAGGCCCTGGTGAGGGCACATGTCCTGCCCCTGTAGAGGTTACACTCTACAAAACATAAAGAGTCATGTAAATAAATATTAAAAAAAAATTTTTTAGTGCTTGTGAGAGAAACATGTACATAGTTAAGTGGAATACAATGATCAATTCCACTCAAGGACATACAGTTCTTAGACTTTGTAAACACAAGTATTAATATTTCTATGAGTACATTTCCATTATTAAACACCTTTTTGTCTTTTTTTTTTTTTTTTTTTTTTTTTTTTTTTTGTGGCCGAGGCATGTAGCATGCAGGATCCTAGTTCCCTGACCAGGGATAGAACCTGTGCCTCCTGCAGTGGAAGCATGGAGTCTTAACCACTGGACCACCAGGGAAGTCCTCTTACACATCCTTTTAATATTACTCTGAGCATCAGAATTTTATGGGTTTATATCGACAGACTTTTCTATACATAACTTAAAATAGCATGATGTCTCTGCATGGTTACATTAAGACTTCTGATCCTGAGGAAGACAAATATCATATGATATCACTTTTATGTGGAATCTAAAAAAAATGATACAAATGAACTTATTTACAAAACAAAAAGACTCACAGACATAGAAAACAATCTTATGGTTACCAAAAGGGAAGGGGCAGGGGAGGGATAAATTAGGAGACTGGGATTAACAGATACACACTATTACACATAAAATAGATAATCAACAAGGACCTACTGTATAGCACAGGGAACTATACTCAATGTTTTATAATAATTTAAAAGGGAAAAGAATCTGAAAAAGAATATATATATGTATGTATAACTGAATCACTTTGCTGTACACCTGAAACTAACACAACATCGTAAGT
>NW_006781377.1:61726-85120 GCF_000442215.2 Lipotes vexillifer | reverse complement strand
ATATATATATATATATATATATATATATATATATATGAATCATTTTGCTGTACACCTGAAACTAACACAACATTGTAAATCAACTATAGTTCCATAAAAAAAAAAAGACTTCTGATCCCACCCTATATTCATGGTGAGGACCTATGTGACATAAGC
The DNA here is from genome assembly GCF_000442215.2 of Lipotes vexillifer. Classification (NCBI taxonomy): domain Eukaryota; kingdom Metazoa; phylum Chordata; class Mammalia; order Artiodactyla; family Lipotidae; genus Lipotes; species Lipotes vexillifer. The sequence goes on along the minus strand of NW_006781377.1, from coordinate 84,964 downwards.
ATCCAGGTGGTCTTTGTCCCAAGCTAACTTCCTAGATTAAAACCAGGGACAAGTGCATTGCCATCTGATCAAGCTGATTACCACTGTAAACCATTTCTGGCTATTTCAGAGAAGTTTTCCAAAAAGAAGCACTTCTAATATCTGTTGACCCCAGCTTGATCATTAGGAATGAGAAACCCAGTCTTATCTAGGACTTGGTTTAGTTTAGTTCACAGCCTTTCAGAAATACCTATTGGAGTTTAAAAAAAACAATGTTTGATTTATACAGAGTTATAGGGATAAAGAAGATTAAATTTCTTTGGTGAACTTATCATAAGCCATCTACACGTTCTCATACATGATGAACTCACCTGGTCATGTTTTCAATTAAAGGAAAAAGATATAACCATCAGGTTGTATGACAAATATTTATTCATCCCCAACTGAATGACGCAAGAAGAGTAAAGACAGAAAGTAGCATCAGAATGCATCATTGAATCCACACAACTCCGTCCATGTTGTTAAGCATTGAGGTCTACACAGAGCAGCGGTGTGCTGCAGCAGTCACATTCCAAAGTGATTTTTCTGCAATCAGAGTTTCATTCATTACCCAATTTTCATGCAGCTCCCCTGGCATTTGAAATATGTTTCAAGGTAGACTCCTCAAGGGCTTTTCCCCTCCCATAATAACTGATCTGCAGTGTCCAAAGATAGATCTAAATATCTTTGGTGCAAATTACTTGAGGCCTGCAGAGCATGATTCTCTGTCATCTTCATCACATTTCACACCTACAGAACTGATAACAGATTAATATCTAGGCTGAAAATATTTCATCAGCGTCTCTGGCTAAGGCACCTTACATTATTTTATCTGGGGGCACCAATAAAAAGAGAAGGGGGCCCAGGGAGAAAAAATTTATTTGTACTCAGAGAAGAGAAAAAGAAAAAAGAATTTCCTTTAGTATTATGAGAAAGGTGGCAAGGCTTGTCCTGGCAAAGTTCTCTGTGCCGATTATGTATACACTTTTATTCAATCATTGTATCGCTCGGTGTCTGACATTTGGTCAATAGTGCAATCTACCACCGATCAGAATAAAACAGCCACCCCAGAGCACCTTGGAATTTCATTACTTTCCTTTCAATGTAGTCCTTATAACTAGATGTTTATTTGGAAACACAAATTTAAAGTTCAATCCTGTGCCTTGTCAATATTAGTAAAAAGTCAAAGATCCTAGACATTGCTGTAAACCTGATTTTTTCCTATTTATTTATTTATTCAACTGGAGAAAAAGAGTTGAAGGAGGGACAGTAGGGCACAAGAAGGAAATATTAAAAATTAAATTTGAAATAAAAAAAGGATGAGACAAATTTTACTGGTATGAAGGACCTATTTATTCAATATTCAAAGTTATCAGTACAAAAATGTAAAAATACACAGAAAAAATAATTTTACACATGTACTTAGTTTCCTGTATATGGTAAAGGATGTTGAAAGTGAAGATCAGTAGGAAAATAGTGATATTAACATATAATGTCGTTAATTACAAAGAAACAACACAATGTGATCTGACAGAAATGGGATTGGTTTTGTCCAGACCCAGGTGTGAATAGTGGCTCAACCATATATTAGCTGTTGACTTTGGCATAAGTTTTGCCTAAGCCTCAGTTTTCTCATCTGATGATGAGGGTAGTGACACCAACTTGATGAGCTGAGCAGGAGATGAAATATAATAGTATTTATCTAAATCAGTTGACATAGTAAGCTCTTAACATTCATTTCCTCTCAGCTCCTTCCTCCTTTTGCACAGCAGTCAGAATAAGAATTAGCCAGTGATCTTAACAACTTTATTTTTATTGTCCTTCATACATTCCTTTCCTCCTTTATTTATTCAAGATCTATTTTGTACCAAATGAATTGATATGTTTTAATGCTGTATAGGAACAAATGAATCAATGAGAGGATCAATGAGAAGTGATGTTCTTATAAGTCAAATGCTGTGTTTATATTAAAACTTTCTGAGGAAAGACATTTTATTAGTAAATCAGAAGATTCTTTTGTTGGGCTAATATTGGTTAAATATTTTAACAGTGTGCAGAAAGAATATAGTCAAGGCATTATTGGTGTGTCACATATAGTGTTAAAGTGCTGCTTTTAGATAAAAAGGAATCCCTATAAACTCATAAGAGAGACCAAAACACCTGGTGTAGTGATAGAATTGACAACTTACAGTTTTTAAATCAAATATATTTCATTGCATCGTAACACATTTTAAAATTCTTTCCTTTTGCAGTATAAAGAAACAGTACCATTCATGTCCTGTCTTTGTGTGTGTGTGTGTGTGTGTGTGTCGTTTTGTTTAGAAGCTTTGGAATCATTTTCTAAATTACTATGTGTGATAGCAACTATGTGTGTTGTTTTGTTTAGAAGCTTTGGAATCATTTTCTAAATTACTATGTGTGATAGCAAATGCAGTATTAAACTTCCCATTCATACTTTAGTTTTGACCTTCAGTTGCAATTGTTTTCATGTGCTTCAAATCAGTTAAATATTATTCTTTATGTGGTTTTTGCCACAATAATGATTTTGGGTATTATGGTTGGAGCTAAATCTGTTCTTATTGATTTATAAAAAAGAGAAAATATATTAGAACACTATAATGTTAATCATCTCAAAACAATCCCATATATTTTATAACATTTCTTTGGGGATATACATTTTACAAGAAGCTTTACATTTTCTAGAGATTTTTCAAATAATTGTAACAGTAATTAATATTTACTGGGTCCTTACTCTGTGCCAAATATTGTTCTAAGTTCTTTATGCATACTAACCCATTTAATCTTCACAACAAACATTATGAGGTGAGGGCTATTATTTCTCCTATTTTGAGGATGAGAGGACAAGGACACAGAGAGACCCAAGGTCACATAGATATTAAGGGGAAGAATCAAGACATAAACCCTGTCTATCGCTAGAGCCTGACCCCTTACCTACTATACTAGGCTACCTCGGTAACAGAGGAGTTTACCACATTATCTTTCTACGCATTGGAAAACTCCAAGATGAGAATATAAACAGTTCTTTCAGCGTGGTACACTAAAGAGAATTGGAACCTAAAGACAAATCATAAAACATTTAATGTATATTTTTCTGAAGAGAGTATAGGATTAATAATATAATGACCAGTTTTCAAATTCTCATGAGGAATAACTTTCAGATCTTTACCAAAGTATGAATGAAACATAGAGAGGCAAATGGAAAATTTATGAATATTGAGCTTCTTTTTCATATTAATCCTGAACCCAGAGTTCATTGGCTTTTATCACATTGTTTTTAAAAACATGCAGGGGATATTTGTTCTTTTGCTTCTCTTGCATCCTTTCCCTCTGGAAAGACTCTCCCCACTGTAAGTGGCTCTGATAGAGCTGTTTATAAAGGGCCCTAGTTCCCTGTCACATGGCACTTGGTGGTCAATCTGAATATCCCAACTTCAGGACCAAGGTCCAGAGTGGACATATGATTTCTGATCTTTCTGATTTTCTGTCATGTGAAGCTAATCCCTGCCTCAGGGACTTTGCACTTCTGGTTCCCTCCATCTATACTTTCGTTCCCTCAGATATTCACAAAGCTTCCGTCCAGCCACTTTTTTTTTTTTTTTGTCATTTAGATCTCATTTGAGTTGACTACACAGAGGGCACTTAGAGAGTCATTAAGTCTAAATGAGTCCTATACTTCCCATTCATTGTTTATGATCTCAATCTATTTTATTTCTTTTACAGAACTTACTACTATTTGGCATTGTGTGTCTCTTTCCACTAGAGTGTAAACTAGTGAGTGAGAGAAGAGGACTTCTTGTTTGTCAGCGTGTTCCTGGCACAATAAGCAATGGGCTGGCATATATGAGCTACTCAGTAAATACTGTGACAAGTTTGAATGTGAAGCAGCAGATTATTTTTTTCTTAAAATAGTTTGAGTTGGGTTTTCTATCAAATATGATTAATAAATTCCTGGTTCTTCACTATATGATACTACCACACAATCTAGATGAATTTTTAATTTTCATTTATTTACTTTTCAAAGTGGCATAATGCTTTCTTTTTCTTCTAGCTTTACTGAGATATAATTGACATACAGCACTGTGTAAGTTTAGGTGTATGGCATATATCATTTGACTGAATCTTCATGAAATGCTTATCTCAGTAAGTTTTGTGAACATCCATTATCTCATATAGATACAAAATTTTAAAAATAGAAAATTAGTTTTCCTTGTGATTAGAACTCTTAGGATTTACTCTTTTGACAGCTTTTATATACAGCATACAGTAGTAGTAGTGTTAATTATATTAATCGCAATGTACATTACATCCCTAATACTTATCTATCTTATAACTGGAGTTTGTACATTTAGAGCACCTTCATCTAATTCCCCCTGTGCACCAGACCCCACCCCTGGTAACCACAAATCTAATCTCTTTTTCTATGAGTTTGTTTGTTTGTTGAAGTATAATTGACCTACAACACTACATTAGTTCCTGGTGGTCTAGTTACCAACTGTCACCATACAAAGATCTCACATTATTACTGACTATATTCCCCATGCTGTACATTTCATCCTCATGACCCATTTATTTTGTAACATCTGTATCCAGATGAATTTTTAAAAAAAACTTTCTATGTTTATAAAATGGATATAAAAATACTAACAGTATTATTTCCATTTTACATGGTAATGTTATAATCCACAAATATGTTGGACAATCACTATTTAAAAAATTTAGTGAAAATATTTTTCTTAATCAGTGTACTCATAGATATTACATTATAACTAGTACTATTCTAGGCACTGTAGAAACGCAAAACATCTAAGAGAAAACAAGGAATGAACATGACGTGTAGTTAATGAGCAGACAGGCTAATTCAAGTAGCAGTAAAATACATTAAAAATGTGCTGAGGGCTTCCCTGGTGGCTCAGTGGTTGAGAATCTGCCTGCCAATGCAGGGGACACAGGTTCGAGCCCTGGTCTGGGAAGATCCCACATGCCATGGAGCGACTGGGCCCGTGAGCCACAATTACTGAGCCTGCGCGTCTGGAGCCTGTGCTCCGCAACAACAGAGGCCGCGATAGTGAGAGGCCTGCGCACCGCGATGAAGAGTGACCCCCACTTGCCACAACTAGAGAAAGCCCTCGCACAGAAACGAAGACCCAACACAGCCATAAATAAATAAATAAATAAATAAATACATTGTGTATTATTTATGTGTAATATTTACACATAATGTGTAATATTATAAAAAAAAATGTGCTGAGTTAGAGAAGAATGGGGCTGTATTAACTGGCATACTTGGAGATAACCTTCTGGGGGGTATAGGACCAAATCTGGATCTGGAACCGTGGAGAGGTTTTTGGTGGTGAACCAAAGCCCTGCTTAAGGGGATAAGGTGGGGCTGAGTGTGATTTGCCTGAGGGACCACACAGAGCAGACCATGGTCCAGTGAAGAATTCATTTGGGCAGTGGAGAGGAATAAGTTGATGAGATCAGTCTAGAAATGAGAAATAAAGGTCATATAGTACAAATATTTAGTTTTTATCTTATTTACACTAGAGATTTTTGCAAAGAAAAAATGGTCCCATGTTAAGTATTTTAAGAAAATTGACCCATTATCCATGTACAGAATAACTATAATAGGAAATGCTAACCCTTTAGAAACCCTGTGCTGGAGTTCATGAGGAAAGGGTCGTGGTAGAGACTGTATGCAAAGGGAAGAAAAGAGCTCATTCAAATTAAATGTTCAATATAAAATAGGAGGAAGAGCAGAGTCACGATTACTTCTGAGTTCCTACTTTTGAAAGAATGGAAAAAAGACGAGACCAATGATGGAAATACACAAGTTGGATACAGACTAATTTAGGGAAAACTGTGAATTTGGTTTTGATAATGTAAGGAAATGGTAACATAAATAAGTAGAAAGTTTCTATTGGCAGTTCTCAATCCAGGGGTTGAAGTAAGAGGTCAAAGTAAGAGTAATAAGTTTGGCAATCAGTAAGCCTTGAATTTGTAGATATCCAAGGCCTTCTGATCCACTAGACACAGGGACTAGGGCTCCCAGTACTTTTAGGGACCCACAAACATGTTTTAATTTTTTTTTATCAGAAGAAAAAAGTAAACTTTTAGATCAACAACTGTTTTACTATATAAGATTATTTATCATTATACCAGTGCAGTTGTAAAATATAAATAAATCTTTTGTTTAATGAAGGAAACCGCCCATGAAGACCAAAGGGCCAAGGCCCCATGCAAATCGTGATGGTACCTTCTAGATTTAGCCATAACAGTGAAAGTAAATTATTAGGAAGTGAGCAGAAGGCAAAAACTGGGTCTTAGAGCAATGGCTCCTAAGATTTGTTCTTCCCTTGACATACTCACTCACAGGTATGGCCTGTGAGCCCATGAGTGTGCATGGCGGTGTGTGGCATATAGAGTGAGCTCTCTCTAGCTAGGTGCTGAGTAATTGGGGTTGGATTCCTGCCAGCAGGACCACGGTAACTGTGTTTTATCCAGATCAAGGTGACACAGCCTGCAGTACATGGATTCTATCAACTGCCTTACTTTCTGCTTAAGGAATCAATTAAAAAGCAATAAAAAAGAGATGTGAATTTAGTTTTCCCAATCCATTTTTCTTTGTTTAGAGCCAGCATTGTCATTTTTTTTGAAGCAGAAATATAAAATCACACAAACACAAATATAATGGTTTTAAACACAAGGAATGAGGAGAATGCAGCATTCACCTGAGAATACAAATGCAAAGATTAAATGGTATTTTATCATTTAAGAATGGTAAGAACCTTTTCTTGGTGTATCTGATTAAACACATGATTCTTCTGGTCTCCAAACTGAACTCACTGATGGTAACATAAGGGTGTTATGTTATGTTACTTAAGGTAACATAAGGATGTAAAATCTACTCACAAGGCTCTAGGTCCCAACTCTACTAGTGATTTAAGAAGAAAAAGAAAGAACAAATATTATGTGTTATTCATATTTTCTAGGCATTTTTACCATTTTTCTATCTTGGATTCCTCTTATGTCAAACATCAAAGAATTTCTTTACATTTTATCCTGAGAAGAGGTTGTATTTAAAATTTATCTAAAATTAAGTTGATCACAAATTATTCCTGTTTTTTTAAATTCGTTTCTAAAACTGTGTTCCTTTTGTTCCTGGACACACTTTGCCAAAGGAATGACTGCATTTCTTTCACGCTGCAAATAATAAAGTTGACTGTGTATTTGAGCAGGTTGACAGCTTCACTTAGCAAACTCACCCTAAATTCTGAAAACAAACCTTACGGACAGTTGGCTGACAATGGTTGACAATAATTTCAAGCAGTAACAGAAACAGATTTAAGCTAGTACACACAACAGTCAAGCCTTTTCTTTTTAAATGATATGAAAAGGAAAGCAATCAAAGGAGAAGGAGGCAACATACTCATTAGGTATGGCACAAAGTCTCGGCCTATTGCAGTAAGTTATTTATGAAATCAAGTTATAGAGCATCCTTTGTCCTTACCAGCAGGTGCAGCTATTAAGCAGGAAGCATTCAAATACACTACGGCCTTGAGGGGAAAAAGGTAAATAGATGGTTTCCTTTCCCTTCCATTACAAATGCCCGACACCAGTATGATAATTTAATAATTCGATTTCATTTGCCAGGAAAAATTAGCCATTTATTTGGAGCCTTGAAATCGCTGAACTCTGAATGCTTCTGGGTGATTCAAATCTTACCTTGCATATTCACTTATAGGAAATGCCTGTTTTGTCCTCTACTCTCTTTATACTGTTAGTTTACCTTCAAGGTATTTGAAAGAAGCTAAAGTAGAGCATATGTTTAAAGGAAGTGGAATCAGCTAAACATTTCTTTTCTAATAAGGTGAGCTATCCAGGCATATGCTAAGCAGCCTTGTTTTACTGAAAACTGACCAGAGTTCACCTCTGGATGAGGTATCACGATATGAGTGAATGTTGGACAATGGTCTTGATGTGTCTAGATGGAGAGTAAAGCAGTGAATGTGGAAAGTGTATGGTATGCAGTGTGTGGGGAGAGTCTGTAGAGTGTGGAAAGGAGAAGACTAAAGAACCAGGCAAGCATATGTTGAAGGAGCAGAGAAGTGAATGAGATGTGGTCGTGAAAGTAATGGGATGAAATAAGCAATGAGCAACACTTTACACGCAGAACGATAGAAGGATGAGTCATTGGTACTATCAAATGCTAAGAAATGATCTTCCCCCACATTGAATTTGGCGATTAGAATAGTTTCAGGGAAATTGGGATGGTGTGAAGCCAGATCACAGTGGGTTGAGTGAATGTAAAGGGCAAGGAAAATTGAAAACTTCCTTCAAGTATCTTGGGTATAAATGGAAGAAGTGAATTAGAACAGTATTTGGGAGAATGAATTTTAGAGGGGGAAATAGGAAATGGAGTTTAAAGGTATAGCACAATTTAAAGATATGAGAAGGGAAAAAAGAAATACTTTTCCAGGAGGTCTAGGAAGTGATGGGAAAGGTTGACTTCCGAAGCTCAGATAACTGTATTAATTTTGAAGGGGAGGCATCTCTCTCTCCAAGACAGCTGGAAAGAGATAAAGATGTGTGTAGACATAGGTAATTGGTCTTTTGCTTGGAGAGGATGGGCAGAGTTCTATCTCGTGTTCTCCATTCTTTTTTCCATGAAATAGGCAAGATCATTTGCTGAGGGTGAGAGGAGCACGGATATGGTAGGTACCTTGAGTTAAGCGGTAAATCTTTGAAACAGAAGTTGATAATTTACAGGCAGCTGGAAACTATGATTCTGTAAGGGCACCTTCCACAGTTCTTGTCCTCCCAAGGGGTGAAACTGGATAATAAAACCAATCCATAACTTATTTGGAGAGATAGAATGACAGAAGAACAAATAAGTGAGGAAATGATGACTCCTCATGAGAAAATGGATGAAGTGGTTAAAGGGGTACAAGTTGCGTGGATACTCAGTGTGTCTTATTGATCTTTATGACTCCAAAATTTATACACAAGTTTACACAGTATGTGGTAAGTACAAAATAAACGATGGTAGAATTGAGGATGTCATGAAGTGGCTAATGGAAACAAGAGGTATCTGTCTACATGACATAAAAATTAATAATAATACTACTAATAACCTTACTACCAGTAATAATGATGATAATAGCAAACATTTGAGTGCTTACATGTGCCAAGCACTGTTCTAAGCAATTTGCTTACATGTATTACCTCATTTAATCCTCACACATTACATGATGTATGTGTTATTTTTACCACAATTTTGCAAGTGAGGTTCAGAGAAGTCAAATAATTTGCGAAAGTCACATTGATAAATCGAGAAAGGAAGATTCGATTCAGGTAGTCTGATTCCTAAGCTCATGATCTATGGAGGAATGAGAAAACTAGAATGGTAGGAATGCATGGTTGGAGAAGATGATACAGAGGTTTAAGATTGATTTTGGAAATAGTGCTGCAGTGAACATTGGAGTGCATGTACCTTTTTGAATTATGGTTTTCTCCAGATATATGCCCAGGAGTGGGATTGCAGGATCATACGGTAGAAAACAACTTATGGGGAAAGGTGTGCGGGGGGGTGGGGGGGGCGGTGGAGGGATAAATTAGGAGTTTGGGATTAACATATACACACGACTATATTTCAAATAGATAACCAACCAAGGACCTACTGTATAACACAGGGAACTCTGTTCAATATTCTGTAATAACCTAGGGAAAAGAATTTGAAAAAGAATATATATATGTATATGTATAACTGAATCACTTTGCTGTACACCTGAAAATAACACAACGTTGTAAATCAAATACTCCAATATAAAGTAAAATACTCCAATATAAAGTAAAATACTCCAATATAAAGTAAATACTCCAATATAAAGTAAAAATTAAAAAAAAAAAAGACGAGAGGCAACTACAAAAAAAAAGAAAGAAAAAGAGAGATTGATTTTGTAGCTGTGATCTCTCTCCCTCCCTCCCACTTAAGTGTTTCCAACACCATGTCTAGTCCACAACAGAGATTTGATAAAATGCTGAGACACAGTATAAGAGCGCTTTGACTAGAAGTGCAGTGGGTTTTGTGCATGTTCCTCTACTAAATCAGTTAAAATAGAGAAATGAAAAGGCTTTGAAATATTTTCAACATACACTTTTTTCAGTAACAATGACAAAGCATGAATATGATAATCAACAATAATCAGGTGATGATGAGAGTCCTGGTATATGGTCTTTGTTTCTTAAACATTACGGTACTTTTTTCAACAAAATATAACATTTTTATTAACAAATATCATCTTTGAAAAAATTATCAAATGGTACTATGTCTCGATTAGAAAAATGTGAATCTCATTCTGGAATTCATATACCCTGCTTACCATTTTCCCTTTTTAAAAAAATTTTTTATTTTATATTGGAGCATCATTGATTAGCAATGTTGTGTTAGTTTCAGGTGTACAGCAAAGTGATTCAGTTATACATATACATACATCTACTCTTTTTCAAATTCTTTTCCATTTAGGTTATTACAGAATATTGAGCAGAGTTTCCTGTGCTATACAGTAGTCCTTATTGGTTATCTATTTTATTTTTTTATTTTATTTACTTTTATTTTTTTAACATCCAATTAGCCTGGTTACAGACTCCTCAAAGGTATAACATATCGAGTTTTCTGTCATTTTGCTATTTCTTTTGAAGACCAATTTGTTGCAGTATTTTGGTATGCATTCTGATAAATGGTGATCTTCTATTAAAATATGGCATTTTTTCTATAAAAAAAGCCCAAACATCTTTATTGGAGTATAATTGCTTTACAATGGTGTGTTAGTTTCTGCTTTATAACAAAGTGAATCAGCTATACATATACATATATCCCCATATCTCCTCCCTCTTGTGTCTCCCTCCCACCCTCCCTATCCCACCCCTCTAGGTGGTCACAAAGCACTGAGTTGATCTCCCTGTGCTATGTGGCTGCTTCCCACTAGCTATCTATTTTACATTTGGTAGTGTATATATGTCCATGCCACTCTCTCACTTCATCCCAGCTTATCCTTCCCCCTCCCCGTGTCCTCAAGTCCATTCTCTACATCTGCATCTTTATTCCTGTCCTGCCCCTAGGTTCTTCAGAACCATTTTTTCTTTCTTTTTTTTAGATTCCATATATATGTTAGCATATGGTATTTGTTTTTCTCTTTCTGACTTACTTCACTCTGCATGACAGACTCTAGGTCCATCCACCTCACTACAAATAACTCAGTTTCGTTTCTTTTTACGGCTGAGTAATATTCCATTGTATGTATGTGCCACATCTTCTTTATCTGGTTATCTGTTTTAAATATAGCAGTGAGTATGTGTTAATCTCAAACTCCCAATCTATTCCTCCCCCTACCCTCCTCCACCCCATACCATAAATTCATTCTCTAAGTCTGTGAGTCTGTTTCTGTTTTGTAAATAAGTTCATTTGTATCATTTTTTTTTGTTTTAGATTGCACATATAAGCGATATCATAAGATATTTGTCCTTCTCTGTCTGACTTACTTCACTTAGTATGATAATCTCCAGGTCCATCCATGGTCCTGCAAATGGCATTATTTCAATCATTAAGGTATTTTCTTTCAGGTTAGGTCTGGCCTAGATTCTCCACAGCTTTATAAGATTTACTTGCACTTCTAGGACTTTCAGATTCCTTACAGAGATAATTTGGACTAGCAAGCTACTCCATCTCACTGGCTTATTATAAGGTAGAATTTTATTTAAGAATATAAATTTCTTTTGAAACATTTGCTCTATTTTAGTAGACACACATATTCTGCTTTAATATTACTGAACAAGAAATGAATGAAATAGTGTGAATAAAAACAAATCAGAGCAATGGACAAAGTGTTGCTTCATTTGTAAATTATAGCCTAGTTGCCACCCTAACCAGCTTTAAGAACCAAAGTCAACATTTAAAGTTTTAGGTAACTTAAGAAATTGAAGAACAGAAAGAATCTACATCAGTTATGCTTACAATGTTATGCTCATCATGTTGCCTATAAATATCATTGGTGTTTTCATCAAAGATACTGTTACTTTAATCAACTACAGGCCTTTAACATCTTACACATGTTAAAATTTTTTCTTCTACACAAATTGTCTTCAGTTTTAGTAAGCCATTAACTCAAACTGAAATCTGAAAATTTAAGTTTTGGGGGGATTAAATTGCAAAAGATTTCATTAGAGTATATTAACAGGTAAGCAATCAAGCTTCCATCATAACCCTGTGTACTAATTTAGTTTTTCCACAATATTTTCATCATATCTTCAAAACTTAGAAAAACAAAGCTGCTTAAAAAATTCAACAAATACGTTCAAATGACAAATCAGTAGGTGAAAATTGAAAATGTAATAGATATTTTTCTTTGAATATTAGCTTCCACAGAACAGCAAATAATTTAAATATCAAAGATTCCTAGTCAAATATAAAGTTCTATGGGAATGTTTTTGCATACCATATATGGAAAACATTGCAGAACAGCAAAATGAAGCAAATAAATGAACAAGACTAATGTTTTACTTTTCAATACATACAAACATGATTTAGGCAGCACAGTATCTAAGCAATCAGTACTAAGAAATGGCCTAAATATTTTATTTCAAACTATAAAATAATTATAACGATATTATAATATTGTATTTGATCATGTTCTCTGAAGAATAGAGGGGGAAAGAATTGCAGATACTGGAATAACCTTGAAAATAAGAATCCACACAAAGGGAAGGGATATCTGTATGCATATGGCTCATTCATTTTGTTGTACAGTGGAGGCTAACACAACATAGTAAAGCAAGCATACTCCAATAAAAATTAATTAAAAAAAAAGACTCCACACATACGTTTAAAGTCTAAAAAAATCAGATGACACTTATCTGCTTCTCTTTACTGTCAGCACTTCATTTCTGTTTAGCATTCATGGGAACCAATTTCTGGCAAGTTTCCAAATCAGTTTTTAAAATTAAATTTTAAAAGATTTTTTTTTATTATAGAAATGAGGCAGGAGTATTTTAGAAAAATCAGAAAACATTTTAAAGTAAGATAAAACAATTACCCAAGTCTTTCCCAGATAGGACTACATTTTAAAATATTTTTTCAATATATTTTCAAAATTTGCTTTTGTTATGGAATTATTGTTTTTGCCTTGTAGTTCTTGTTTTTATTTTATGTCTATTTTCTGAAAATCGTGTTACCTACGTAGGAAGAGATTGTAATGCAGAAGAAAAAACAATATTAGGCTCCCTTAGAGGCCTAAACTAGGCAAGGCATAAAACGGTAGGGAAGGAAAAAGAAGGAAGGGGATCTTCATTTGGATAGACTAGGTTTATTTTAACTTCAACTCCACATATGTTTGTTTAGCGATGTCAGGGTGAGGGGCTCTGATCCATGTACTCACTCCCAGACCCAGGATGCCAGAGGCTCAACCTTCCAAACGTTGCCAGACTCCATGGCAGGCAAGAAGGAACCTGGGAATTCCACATAAACTTTTCACTGCCTGAGGCAGAAAGTGACCGGCATCACAGCTGCCCTGTCTTTTCTGGTAGTCATGCGGTCTTCCCCAGTGGCAAGGGGGCTGAGAAACGTATGGGAGAAAACAGAATATTTGGTGGGCATCACGTTCTCTAACAGAAATGGAGAATCAAAATGGAGAGGTTATATGTTTGTGCGCATATGTAAGAGTTCAATTTAAGTTCTGCTTTAGAAGATTTTTCCAATTGTTCTGATGTCTCAACCCCTTTTTAGAATTCTGATCACATTTACTATCTTAATACAATTAAAAAAAATTATGTACATAATTATATGTTGTCTTGAACTTTTCCTTAACTGTTTCATTTGTTTTCCTCCACAGATTTACATGCACAGAATAGTGTTAGGAAACATTTATTCCATGAATAATTGGCCTATGACTTAAAGAGTTGTCCATAGGAGAAGCTGAGGATTGCTGAAGTATGAGCTATATTTAATATATTAATGGTGCATCTTGACAAAACCAGTATCTTATATTTTTGCCTCTACTTTGCTGGAGCCACATCACTCATCTGCTCACATTCAGTGGCTTCCCATTCCTACAGGATAAAATCCAAGCACCTAACATTACAAAATTCCCCAACACCTGTCCCTTACTTAAATACATGTCCTGTCTCATCTCTATTCACTCCCTTAACTGACATTTTACGCACTCAAAGCACTTTTAGTTTCCTTAATACACCACACTGCTTTTTCTTTCAGCATTTTTGCTTAAACAGTCTTTGCATGGATCATCTTTCTAAATGCTAATATTTTTCCAGAACACACCAACATTTCCTGATGAAATCTTAGTCATTGCCCCAGACTCAGCTCAGATACCATCTTTTCCTGGCCTGGGCAAGTTGGTATAACTTCCTGCTTATTTATTCAACTAATAACTTGTACATATCTCCATCCTTAGACTTCTAGGTCATAATAATCTCATATGATTATCACCTTCTCCAGATGGTGAGTTTTCCCAGGCCAGGGACTAGGTCTAACTCATCTTTGGGCCCTAGTGCCTACCATGGTAATTAATTAATTAACTAATTTCTAAAATATTTATTTATTTATTTTGGCTGTGTTGGGTCTTCGTTTCTGTGCGAGGGCTTTCTCTAGTTGCGGCGAGTGGGGGCCACTCTTCATGGCGGTGCGCGGGCCTCTCACTGTCACGGCCTCTCTTGTTGTGGAGCACAGGCTCCAGACGCGCAGGCTCAGTAGTTGTGGCTCACGGGCCCAGTTGCTCCGCGGCATGTGGGATCTTCCCGGACCAGGGCTCGAACCCGTGTCCCCTGCATTAGCAGGCAGATTCTCAACCACTGCACCACCAGGGAAGCCCTTATTTTTTTGAAAGTTGAAAAATTGGGACCAATTGTTGGAATACCTTGAAAGTCTTTCCCGTTTTCTTTTCCATATTCCCTGAAGGACACTCTTCAAAACGTTGTCTCTGTCTACTTTGTTTTTTTAATTCCATATGGGCTCTTTTAAAGTTGGAAGCTATAGACAACATTAATTCAGAATGATTTTTAAGTAGGAAGAGATTTTATACCATGTTTCAAGGGTTGCTTTCTGCACCCTGGTACAAGAGGTCAGTTAACTTTAAAGTGAATCTCAGGTGGACACATTCTGCTCCTTCTTGCCCTAGTAGGCCTTTCAAACTATTATGGCTTTCCAAGAGCCAGAAGTGCAGATTCTATGAAAAATGAATTGTTAATGTCTGATTTTCACAGCAATAGAATATCTTTATCCAAAGAGTAACATTTCTTCCATACTTTCAGACATTCTTTCCTAATATAAAAATCCTGACCCTTTAGTAAGGTGTCTTTTTGAATCACAGATTTGCTGACTTTAATAAACACACTGTCGTTACTTTTAATCAGCACACAGAAGTTCTGTTTGGAAAGTTTATGGTCATATTAGAATCAAAACTGCATGTGAGTAGTGATGAATAAATATACAAATAAGACTGAACGTTTCCTATGTAGCAAATGTAGTTTCCAGATAAATTCAAATGGAGGCTTTTTTTTTTTTTTCCTTAAAAAGGCTCTCTCTGTGTAAGTGTAAATCTCTATTTGGCAAAGGGGAGACTTATGTACAGTAAGAGACCATGCCAAGTTCTGTGTCTTCGTCAATCTTATATTGCCATCCTCAAACCACTCATGAACACCGTTATACTATTTGATGCCTGTTTGCATAGCACACAGATAATTTATCTCAGATATAGCTGAAAACATCTCTTTACCAGTGATTTGGCATTTAAAAATTGAACGATTACAAATTTTAAACATTAAATCAGTTTTAAATTGTTAACTAACATTTGTAAATGAATTTCAAGGCTGTCAGTTATATGGTCATCCTTTTTTTTTTATATGGTCATCTTTAAAAGATAATCAGTTTTTGTTTGCTTGCTATTCTAATTGTTATTTATTGAAATCATGAGGAGCTTTTATTCCTTGTTCCAGTCATCGCAGTCACTTACATGAACTCAAGGTAGGCTATTTAGTTTCCAAACATCCAGAGGGCAATTTAGCATTTGTCCAGGGGTGGGTTTTTTCTGTAAATTTAGTCACTGTATGCATAGGACAATTTGCTTACTTTCTGAATTGGTAAATGCACTGCTGTAAGTCTCCAGCCTAATCTTTCTGTAATGGCTGAGCATCATGGTAATTCACCAGACTGCCTTTTTGAAGGTCATGTGTCAAGCCAGAAAGGAAGAAAATGATTTTTCAAGCTTATCAGATAATCAAAAGCCAAACACAGTGCCTCATTCTAACAAAAGTTATTGCAATTCTAAAAATGATTTGAAGCATGGCCTTTCTTTTTTAAAAAAATAACCTCCACTAGAATGGATTTCCTGTGTTGGTTCTAAAAGGGAAGACATCTAAATGACACCTCCTGATGCCAAAAGAGAAGCCCATGATGTTGCTTCAATGCCAGAGATACTCAGTGCAATGGAGACTGTTTCAATGAGTATGACTCATCACATGGAGCTTCGCAAGAGCTCCTCTAAGGTCCAGAGCATTGGAAGATTTCTTCTTGTTGCTACTTTCCAGGCTGAAATGAGCTGCATGGTTTCTGGGAGGCTTCAGGGCACCCAACACCAATCAATTATCTTTATCTTTACTCATAGTTTACCAAATTGAATCCTCCTTTCTACCTGGTCAGAATGTATGCAATAAATTTAGATGAGAAAGATTCTCCAATATAAATCAAAATACACTGTTTTCACAATGAAGTATTAGGCATTCTGAGAATACACATAAATTTTAAACCATGACCTTTGACCTCAAATGACTGCTTTTTATCTAGTTAGAGATATATGACATAAAAAACATGAATATTACCTAAGAAAGGAAGAGACCAGGTTGGTCTTCATTCTTCTCTTCCTATATTAACATGAGCTAATTTATTAAAAGTAGCCACATCTTCTCTGACATTTTCACACTCAAACCTCTATTTCATGCTTTCTGCATGGCAGTCAGAATAGTGGATGATTTCATGTATAAATGATCATTATGTAGTGTCCTTCCTTGTCTCTTGTAACATTCTTTATTTTAAAGTCTATTTTATCTGATATGAGTATTGCTACTCCAGCTTTCTTTTGATTTCCATTTGCATGGAATATCTTTTTCCATTGCCTCACTTTCAGTCTGTATGTGTCCGTAGGTCTGAAGTGGGTCTCTTGTAGACAGCATATATATGGGTCTTGTTTTTGTATCCATTCAGCAAGCCTGTGTCTTTTGATTGGAGCATTTAGTCCATTCACGTTTAAGGTAATTATCAATATGAATGTTCCTATTACCATTTTCTTAATTGTTTTGGATTTGATTTTGTAGGTCCTTTTCTTCTCTTGTGTTTCCCACTTAGAGAAATTCCTTTAGCATTTGTTGTTAAGCTGGTTTGGTGGTGCTGAATTATCTTAGCTTTTGCTTGTCTATAAAACTTTTGATTTCTCCATCGAATCTGAATGAGATCCTTGCTGGGTAGAGTAATCTTGGTTGTAGGTTCTTCCCTTCCATCACTTTAAGTATGTCACGCCACTCCTTTCTGGCTTGTAGATTTTCTGCTGAGAAATCAGCTGTTAACCTTACGGGAGTTCCCTTGTATGTTATTTGTCATTCATTTTTCTCTTGCTGCTTTCAATAATTTTTCTTTGTCTTTAATTTTTGCCAATTTGATTACTATGTGTCTTGGCATGTTTCTCTTTGGGTTTATCCTGTATGGGACTCTCTGTGCTTCCTGGACTTGGGTGGCTATTTCCTTTCCCATGTTAGGGAAGTTTTTGATATAATCTCTTCAAATATTTACTTGGGTCATTTTTCTCTCTCTTCTCCTTCTGGGACCCCTATAATGTGAATGTTGTTGCATTTAATGTTGTCCTAGAGGTCTCTTAGGCTGTCTTTATTTCTTTTCACTCTTTTTTCTTTGTTCTGTTCCACAGCAGTGAATTCCACCATTCTGTCTTCTAGGTCACTTATCCGTTCTTCTGCCTCAGTTATTCTTCTATTGATTCTTTCTAGTGTAGTTTTCATTTCAGCTACTGTATTGTTCATCTCTGTTTGTTTGTCCTTTAATTCTTCTAGGTCTTTGTTAAACATTTCTTGCATCTTCTTGATCTTTGCCTCCATTCTTTTTCTGAGGTCCTGGATCATCTTCACTATTGTTGTTCTGAATTGTTTTCCTGGAAGGTTGCTTATCTCCACTTCATTTAGTTGTTTTTCTGGGGTTTACCTTGTTCCTTCATCTGGTACATAGCCCTCTGCCTTTTTACGTTGTCTATCTTTCTGTGAATGTGGTTTTTGTTCCACAGGCTGCAGGATTGTAGTTTTTCTTATTTCTGTTGTCTGCCCTCTGGTGGATGAGGCTATCTAAGAGGCTTGTGCAAGTTTCCTGATGGGAGGGACTGGTGGTGGGTAGAGCTGGCTGTTGCTCTAGTGGGCAGAGCTCAGTAAAACTTTAATCTGCTTGACTGCTGATAGGTGGGGTTCGGTTCCCTCCCTGTTGGGTGTTTGGTCTGAGGCAACCCAACATTGGAGGCTACCCAGACTCTTTGATGGGGCTAATGGTGGACTCTGGAAAGGCTCACGCCATGGAGTACTTCCAGAACTTCTGCTGCCAGTGTCCTTGTCCTCACCGTGAGACAGAGCTACACCCTGCCTCTGCAGGAGACCCTCAACACTAGCAGTTAGGTCTGGTTCAATCTCCCCTGGGGTCACTGCTCCTCCCCCTGGGTCCCGATGAGCACACTACTTTGTGTGTGCCCTCCAAGAGTGGAGTCTCTCTTTCCCCCAGTCCTATCGAAGTCCTGCAATCAAATCCTGCTAGGCTTCAAAGTCTGATTCTCTAGGAATTCCTCCTCCCGTTGCTGGACCCCCAGGTTCGGAAGCCTGACGTGGAGCTCAGAATTTGCAATCCAGTTGGTGGACATCTGTGGTATAAGTGTTCTCCAGTTCGTGAGTCACCCACCCAGCAGTTATGGGATTTTATTTTATTGTGATTGCACCCCTCCTACCATCTCATTGTGCCTTCTCCTTTGTATCTGGATGTGGGGTATCTTTTTTGGTGAGTTCCAGTGTCTTCCTGTCGATGACTGTTCCGCAGTTAGTTGTGATTCTGGTGTTCTCACAAGAGGGAGTGAGAGCACGTCCTTCTATTCCGCCATCTTGAACCAATCTCTCATTCAGCCCTGTGGCTTCAAGTATTCTGTTTGTTGATGACTCCCTGATCTCTACCTCTAGGCCACAACTCTCCTCTCTGCTCCACACTCATACAGCCAGCTTCCTACAGATGATGTCTGTTGGGAATTTCAAACTACATGACCCAAATAGAACTTTGAATCTTGCTTTCCACTGATTCCCTCTCTAGTCTTTGTCTTCTCAATAAATGGCGAAACCTAATTCTGCTTAATTCCTTTTTTCCTTCACACCTTAGACCTTCACACCATTCTAATACTAACATATATCTGGGATCTTTTGACTTCATCTCTGCCACCACCACCTTCATCTCTTTCCTGGTCTCTTGCAAGAGCTTTCTAACTTGGCTCTCTGCTTCTACTACTGCTCCCTTCCAAAGCAGTCTATCCATAGATATCAGAGTAATCTTTTAAAAAGGTAAATTAATCATGTCATTTTTTTTTTTTTTTGCTCCAATAGCTCTGCTGTTATAAAAAACTTCAAAGTCCTTACCGTGGCTTATAAAACTAGAAAGATCTACCCGATTACTTCCACCTTGGCCTTTTAACATCATCTCACATTACTTTCCCCCTTGCTCACTATGTTCTAGTCTCCCCAGCCACCTTTCTGTGTGTCAGTTATATCAATTTCTTTCCCCCTTTAGGATCTTAGAAATCTGCTCTGAACACTCCTCCTCTGTCTCATTGCATGGGTATTTCCTCCCCGTTCTTCAGATCTCAGCTCCATCATCTCCTCTGAGGGTTTGTACTTGAGTTTATAAAATAGCCTCTTTCCAAGTGATTCTTGTTTACAATAACCTTTTAGTTTCCCTCCTGGCATCAATTAAAATGATTCAGCTATCTTTTTTGTTTGTTTGTTTCTTTTTATTAATTTATTGTTTTCTTTCTGCTCCCTTCTCGTCCTCTGTCCTCTTCCCCAACTAGAATAGAAGCTCCAGAAGGCAAGGACCATATCCGTATTTTCATCATTGTATGTCAAGCCTCAGCATACAATCTGGCCTCAGTATTTAAGCACTCCTATTTCAGCACTCAGTAAATATTTGTTGAATGAATAAATGAACGTAAGAATGAGTCATTGTGTCTTCCTTATCCCTAGATCTAATACATCTTCAAGTAACCATCCTACTTTGTTACCCCTTAAATCATTGTTCATCCCCATTTTTCACTGCCTAAATTCAGGTCACCATTATCTCTTGCCAGAATCATTGTAATTTGTTACCAGGACCAGGATTCTTATGAATTATTGTGATTCTGGGGCATCTTCAAGTAACTTAAAATAAGAAGAAGACCAGTCTGACATGGATTAACTTGATTTTAGTATCTTCATGCAGCTAAGATGACACATGTGAGACACGTAATCTGATGCATTAAGCCTACCTCAAAGGAGTTAGTTTTTTCAAAACCTAAGTGAGCCACAAGAAATTAGCAATTTCAAAAATTGTGACATAAATCACCTTGTCCTGGAAACATGTGACTTTTATAGGAATAGACTCTTATCTTCTGCTGTGAGCTCTTGGGATTTTGTGACACTCTACCACTGGACTTTCCTAGACATATTGGTATTTGTGCCTCTTTCCAGTGTCCAGCAGCAAACAAATACTTAGAAAAACATGGATTTTTATGTATCATTTTGAAGACAGCTGAAAAGAATTCTAGGACCAAGTGAATAAAGTTATGGGGAGGCTATGCTTAACAGGTTGAAAATGTAGAGTGGAAGGCCATTACAATCTTATAGTAGGAGGATGCTAGACTGTGGTTTAGGGAAGATTGCAAATAATCCTCTAATTCCTCCTAAAATTACTCTAAATTATATTATTCCAGCTGGTCTTCGTGCATTCAGTCTTGTTTCTCTCCAGTTCTTTCTTCACACTTCCACTAGAGTAATCTGTCAAAAATTTGCCACTTTAAAAGTATTTCATGAGGCTTCCCTGGTGGCGCAGTGGTTAAGAATCCACCTGCCAAGGCAGGGGACATGGGTTCAAGCCCTGCTTGGGGAAGATCCCACATGCCGTGGAGCAACCAAGCCCGTGCGCCACAACTACTGAGGCTGCACTCTAGAGGCCTAGAGCCACAATTACTGAGCCCATGTGCCACAACTACTAAAGCCCACGTTCCCATAGCCTGTGCTCTGCAAGTGCAACAAGAGAAGACACTGCAATGAGAAGCCCATGCACAGCAATGAAGAGTAGCCCCTGCTCACCACAACTAGAGAAAACCCACGCACAGCAACGAAGACACAGCGTAGCCAAAAATAAACAAATAAAATAAATAAATTTTTTAAAAAGTTAAAAAATGTATTTCATGATGCCTCATTACTGTTAGGATAAATACCTTAGTTGGCATAAAAGCCCTTCAAGGTTTGGCCCTTATACTCCTCCAGCTGGCTCTTAGCAATGCAGCTCTTATACACGCTTGAGTCATAGTCTGTAGTACCAGGGACTTATACACCATATCCTTAATGCTTCACTGTGCCTGGTGCATATTTTACACTTATTAAATTGTTGTTGAATGAACTACATGTATTCAGATATCCTACTCGCATCAGTGCTTGCCTTTCTTGCTTATCTCTAATTACCATTAAGGATGTTATTGTATCTTTTATCCCAGCAATCAACCCAAAGAATATGAAGAATGAGCTATAGCATAGATTGTCTAGTGAAAGATTTAACTCTTGACTATTTTTGATAATTACTTTTGAGCCACCTATATTGTTTGTTTTATTTTTTTGCTTCTCTTCCTCAAAACTAGTTTTGTGGTCATCTACTCAAAATAATTGCTGATAAAGGAAATTACAGCTGGCTTTCTGTATCCATGGGTTCTGCATCCATGGGTTATGGTCTGCAGATTCAACCAATCGTGGATCAAAAAAAAAAAAAAATCCAGAAAGTTCCAAAACACGAAACTTGAATTTCCCACATGCCAGCAACAGTTTACAAAGCATTACATTGTATTTACAACTATTTACATAGTATTTACATTTTATTAGGTACTATAAGCAATCTATAGATGATTTAAAGGATACAGGTTATATGCATAGGTTATATGCAAATACTACACCATTTTTACATAAGGGACTTGAGCGTCAGCAGATTTTGGTACCTGTGAGGATCTTGGAACCAAATCCCCCATAGATACTGAGGGACCACTGTATCAAGAAATCAATCATTTCTCTTAATATTTGAAATGATTTTATCAAACAAAATGAGTTAATAATTGAACATAATGTAAGCAAGCCTAGTTATAAAGAACACTGCAGTGATTCCTCACTCTGCAGGTACTTAGAAAATGTTAAATAACTTGAAAGAATATTGGAAGCATGTTGCTTCCCCCATGTTCTTAAACATAAATTGAAGACATTTCATTTTCCAGGTAGCTGAACTTCTTTTTCATAGTACAAATACCTATTCCTTTAATTAAGTAACTAAAAGTTAAAACACATCTCTCATTTCTTATTAAAATTAATGACTTATTTCCCCCCTTCCCTCACCTATTTTTGGATGTAGATACTCAGAAACTGTTTATATTGTTTGTAATGTACCTCAAGCCAATGAATACAGATCATAGAGCTCCACTGGTTATGTGTTGAGTACTGGAGAAATGCATGGATTAATTTATGCCCTGTTAAATCTCAATTGTTTATTAGGACAGTTAAAACTAATAATGATAACTAAATACTAATGTAATAATAGTTATTACAAAAGAAAACTGATATGACAAGCTAAGCCATTCATTGTACGATAAAGTGTCATTGTGATTAATGAAATTCTCTGTTTACTATTTCCCCAGTTGTATTTATCATGTTTATATCAACATTATATTATAATACATATAATTCTGTACCTGAGCAGGTATGGGAGAGGAGGAGAAAAAAAGGGGGATTATCAGTATCTATCTCATTTCCTGTCTGATCCCTATCTAATTTTCCCAAAATGCATATCTTATGAAATGATTTTACTGATGAAAATTA
>NW_006781377.1:36153-56687 GCF_000442215.2 Lipotes vexillifer | reverse complement strand
TTCCCTACCATCTGCAGGGTTCCTGGGTCTTCACAGTAGGTTCCAGCCTCTAACTCAAACATACCTTCAACATGCAAGGAGTAGGTTTTAATTGCTCTGCGATCTTCCCTCATTTATTGATCAGTTTGGCAAGCATTAACTGAATAATTACTGTGTGCTAAATGCTGTGAAAAAAGCTTGTGAAGATAATAAATATTCCAGGTTTCTAAGGACCCACAGTCTAGTAAGAGCAAAACTCAACAGTTGCTGTAAATATATAAGATATACAAATAATGCATTTCCAGGGATGAGAAGGACAAGAATTCAGAGAGGGTTTCATTGAAAAGGTAATATTTGACCTGAATCTTGATGGATGACTTCCTAGTTTGCCAGTTTCCCAAGGTTGAACAGGCTCTGAAAGCACAGTGGTTTCAGAGAACCTCTGGTAATGCAACCTGACCAGAGTTAAGAGTTCTTATGGAGAGATGATCAGAATATAAGGTGAGGAAATGAGTGGGAGCTAAATAATGAAAGATGATCCCATATGCCACAGTATAAATTTGACGTACAGATTTAAAGCAGTGGGGAGCCATTAAAGATTTAAATGTGAGGAGTCTCTTGATCAGACTTTTTTTTTTTTCTTTTAAGGGGGGAAGAATAAATAGAGGGTGAAACAAAAAGCAAACTTAAGAGGGTAAAAATAGAGAGGGCTGAAGTATAAAGTAGTGCACAGAGGAGGTATTTAGAAGGTACAGTGAATAGAATGTGCTGGCTGATGGAATGGGGAGAAATTCAGAACAATTTCAAGCTTTCTACTTGTGGGGATTGGCGGAATGGTAGAGGGAGACAGAGATACGCGAGGAGGACTTATTTGGGTCCAGGATTTTATTTTTGAGTATTTAAAATTGAAAACTCAATGGGGAATTCAAGTATGAAAGAATTTGTTGGTTTCTGAACAAATGAGATAAAAGAGAGCAGTGGTATAAGGGGGCAAAACTACTGTCATTATTACGATAGTGCGTAATTTGGACAACATGGCTTAATACAAGAGCCAAAAGAATCCGCTAATGACTATAGTTGGGGAGATGTACCTAACAGTCAAGGCAGCTTTGGCAGGCATGGACCCATGTGGGAAGTCTGCTCAGATATGAATATCCGTTTGGATGACCGGAAGTTGAAAATAGAAGAGGGGGTTATCAATTGGAGCAAGGTCCCAAACGATGAGGGGAGTGATTTCTAGAGCACAGGTGATGGGATTAGCCTTGTAGATTGATTAAGTCAGTTGGTCATTTAATAGACATTTATTAGAGCTCTCACCTTGTCCCAGGCTCTGAGCTAGGTTCTGGGGATACAGTTGGGAACCAGAGAGCCATGGACTTTGCCTTCATGGAGCAGTGCACTATGGGATGCAGACAAAGCTTATAACAAATGGTGATGGGTGCTATGAAGAAAGAAACAAAGGGCTAAAATGGAAAATAATTGGGTAGGGTATGGATGGAGAAGGTGAGTGACTGAGTGATCAGGGAATATCTCTCTCTGAGAAGATGGCATTTAGGCTGAGATATGAAGGACAGAAAGAACAAGGAATGTGTGTGGAAAGCAGTGAAAGCTATGCTAGGAAAAAAACTTTATGTTGAGAGTTTAGCTAGCTATTCCACGGTATTGCTACCTTGACATCTGTTTTGTTTGGCCAAGTGGCCTTCAGAGACTTTAAACTAACACTAGCCTCCTCATGCAAGCACATGACCTAGATAACAGCCCTCAGAGTTGCAAGAAAATGAAAGTTCCTGATATAACCTCCCCAGTTGTCCTCGTGATCAACAGTCTCCCCAACCTCCCAAGGCCTTCCCTGTGCATTTTATAGATAAGACCTCCCTGGAGGTTACCAAACTCACATTCTTGGTTTGAGCTGACCACTTTGGGCTTACCTGGGGCAGCCCAAAGCACTCCACCCACAGACCCTAATAAAGCATGTACCCAAGGTACTGTTGCTTTCATGCACTCTGCCTTGACCTTCCCATGTGACCCCTTGAGGTGTGCTATGTACCTCTTCCAGGACCTGTGAGTAGTATACTTCTCCATTTCACTTTCTTTTGTGGTTTACTGTTGAACCAGACTCATCATCTGTCAGTTTATGCCCCCCTTACAAAATGTTAATTTAACAAAGTCATAACACATTCCTTAGCATTTGCCAAGTGTCTGTGGTAGGAAAGACACTGGTAAGTTTGAGGAACTGAAAAAAGAGGTAAGTAGGGGCCTGATCACACAGGGCCTTATAAGTCGTCATAATGAAGTTTGATTTTATCAATGGACAGCCACTGAAAGGTGGCATAAATCATGTCTGTGTTTCAATATCATTCTTGTTGTCATATGGAGAAAGAAGTAGAAGGAATCACAGTAAAAACAGCAAAATGGGCTAGAAGATCATTGTTAGAGTATTCTAGGTGAAAGATGAGTACACTGAGTCTGGTTGTCATAGAGACAGAGAAATGAATGGGTTCAGTACATATGGGGCTTGATGATGGATTGTTATGGATTGAGGATAAGAAAGGAACTAAAGCTAATTCCTGGGTTTGGTGCTATTGAGTGAGGTGAGAAAGATAAGTGGTCCACAGGACACACTGGAATAGAAATCCAAGGCTGAGTTTGGAGATGGTGAGTTTGGAGATGATACAATTTGGGGATTGATTAGTCTGTAAGTGGTATTCAAATCCATGTGACTATGTTAGATGTGTAACAGTGTTTCATATAAGGAGAAAGAAAAGGAATTAGTTTGATTATGTATATAGATAAATTTCTAGGAAAGGTGAGAACTTGAAGGGGCCTGTAATTAATAAGATAGACATACAATTTTTTTCCTGGTGAATTGAAAACAAGGGCTCCTTTTAGTGAGGAGTTAGGGTATGGGGTCAAAGCCTTGTGGACAGTAGTAAACTGCACAAATAAATATTTGAGAGAGAGCGAGAGAGAGAGAGGGAGAGAGACAGAGAGAGGTGATCATGAAAGTATAAAAGTATTGACAAGCCAGTGCATTGGGAGGCCATAGATTTAGGGATTTATCACAGCATTAGCCCATTTGATTAAATCTCCCAGCATTACTCAAAGTGAATGATCAATCAGATTGATTGGTTTTGGGGTTTGCAGGAAAAATAGAAGGGATATTTGTGGGAAATGGAGGAGAATGCTATTAAAAGAATTATTGCAGGGCTTCCCTGGTGGCGCAGTGGTTAAGAATCGGCTTGCCAATGCAGGGGACATGGGTTTGATCCCTGGTCCAGGAAGATCCCACATGCCGCGGAGCAACTAAGCCCGTGCGCCACAACTACTGAGCCTGTGCTCTAGAGCCCGTGAGCCACAACTACTGAAGTCTGTGCGCCTAGAGCCTGTGCTCCACAACAAGAGAGGCCACCGCAATGAGAAGCCTGCACACCATAAGGAAGAGTAGCCCCCACTCACCACAACTAGAGAAAGCCCGCATGCAGCAATAAAGACCCAACACAGCCAAAAATAAATAAATAATTAACTAACTAAATAAATAATTAAAAAAAAAAGAATTATTGCAATCAGGGCTTTTGAGCTGAGGAAGAAAAAAATGAAATTAGAGGGGAATAAATGACTGAGAGAAAGGAGGCATTCCAGAGAGTAGAGAGCTTAAAAACGGGTTTTTTGGAATAAGGATATTGAACTTACACATTAAATGGAGGGGGAAAAATATTGAGTTGAAGACATAAAATTGACAGGATTAGGGAATGATTGAAAGTGGCAAATGAGAAATGGGGATTAGCTTAATATGACTCTCAGGTTTCCACCTTGGGTAATGGGTGGGGAGCCCTTCAAGGCACCAACCTAGGGACACAGGGAAACTAGATTTTTCCCCCAGAAGGCTGATACCAAGTTTGTTGTTGAACATGTAAGTCTGAGTTGCTTTGGGGCCATCTGCATGGAGCTTTCCTTTAGACAGTTGTAGCCTGAAAGAAGGGCTCAGGATTATAATCTAGAATGGAGAAAGATAGGTATTTAAGTGGTAGAATTTAGAGAAGAAATGAAATTGTCCTGGAGGACAGAACCCAATAATTTGACTGACTCTGATTTCACATTAATAATAACTTTCCTCCTCAAGTCCCTGTATTGTCTCATCTGTCATGTAAGAGCAATGTATGTGTTAAGATTCTCCAGACACAGTCAATTTTTGTTACTTGCCTAGAGAAAGATCCAACTGCCAGAAATGGAAACCCAGGGATTTCCTCCCATTGTGTTTTCACTCAGGCTTGGACAGATACCCTTGACCCCTAAGGGCTAACATTTGTCAATTAGACAAGACTCATTTTAACTGATGGTCAATTTGAATGCCCTCACAAATGCCAGGACAAAAGATTGGACCCAAAGACATACAGCTGACTCTCACAAACTGTAATTAACTGGTCTGACTTAAAGGTTCCATCAACATGACAAAGCATAATCAACCTTCATAATACAGTTTACCCGTTTCATTAGGTGGGTAAAGCTTTGCCATCCTAATGTCTCCAGCGTTCATATATACCGACGCATGGCTCACTGTGAGAAGAGAAATTATGCCTGGAGTCTGGACCAAGTGCACACTGCTGGAGTAAAGGAGCAGTACAAGCCTCCTTACTGCATGATCGTGGGTTTCTGATTCCTGAATAGTACATGAAAGTCCCATCTATAAGGCATCCAGCACAGTGAATCATATACAGTAGGTAGTCAGGAAAGACTGTCTTCCTCCCTTTTCCCTTCTCCCACCACCAGTTTTAAAACTCATATTTATAACATGTGCATGGATGAAATTTGCTAACATCTTAGCTCCTTTCTTCATATTTAGAAGAAATATGTTCATTTTTCAGAAGTGTGTTATAGCATAGTTAGCATAATATGTTACTAATATCTACTTTATAGTGAAGAATGATCACATGTATATGTTTACACACAGGCATAAACACATAAGAGTATGGGGCTTGCACAGAGTGAATATTTCTTAGTTATAACTATCAGCTCTTAGATGGTAAAGTGCTGTATAAATTTAAGACAAATTTTTTATTGGGTATAGTGTTCACTTTCAATTTGACTTGTTTGTTGAATTTTTTCTTAAACTGTTGAGAAGTGAAAGTCATTTAGAGACTTATACTTGTTTCCACTTTATTCTTGTTTACTCACATAGTATAGTTTGGAATTGTAAGTCTTTATTTTTATGAAGTTATTTGGATTTTATGCCATTGCATATAGTTAAAATCTTTTACTCAACCATTATGGATCCCCTTAAACTAACTGCAACCCAATTTCTGATTTCATCTTCAAATATTCCCCCTATCCATTATTCTATATTCTGTTTGAGAAAATATCTGAAACTTTCTCTTATTTGTGCTTCTGATTTTTCTGTTTCCCAGTACATGAAATTTTCTCCTCATATGCTTTGTTTCTAAATTTCTAATCCTGATAACTTCCCAGCTGAAGACCACAAATTCTATATCACTTGACTGTTTACTAACTTGCTGCTTATGATTAATTCATACTATGGAGATGGTTCTAAATTCCTAAATTGAGAACTAGCTATGTTTCAAATACTGATAACCTCTTCCTCACATAGCTCCTTGCACATAGTATGTCTTTAATAAAGATTGTGGATTGATTTTCTTTCAAGTGGTAAAATATAAAAATATCTCAACAGATGAATGATTGTAATGATATTGAAAAATGATGGCAGCAGATTAAAAAAATAAGACCAATGTGGAAAGGTAATAAAGTATTGATTAAAGGTATCAACAAAACAAATTTGCTGGATTAGAGCTACATAGTTACTTATATTCCACATTACTAATGTCTTTATTACGTATCTCAACAATTCAAAAAAAGATTACAAAGTCACTAATCAATTCATTTTTCCCAAGCTTGTTAATACTAATGGATCTCCGTAAATTGCCTTTTTTAATGCAATTTAGGGGATGAACTACTCTGTACCCTTATTAGGCATGAAAGCCCTAGAGGGGTGCACACTTTGTGAAAAACATGTAACCATCTTTTGTTATGCAACTGGGCTTTGGCCAATCATGCATATTAAAACATCACTTAAGAACACATTCTTTGAAAGACTGAATAAATTTTAAAAGTCTACAAAGAAAATAAGGCTTCCAGGGCATATACAGATATATTATTACCTTTTGTTTTTAAAACTTTTCCTCCCTTCCTTTCACCCTCCCACCCTCCCTCTCTTTCTTCTTTCCTTCCTTCCTTCCCTCCGTCTTTCCTTCCATATATATCCATTGTGTATCTACTATGTGCAAGGTCTTTAGAGTACAGGATTTAATATGATAGACAAGATGCATCCCCTCTTGATATTTCCATTGTAGTCAGGAAGACAGACAACACAATACATGTGTAAACAAGATATTTTAGATTGTGATAAGAGCAATGAAGGAAGCAGATATGGGGATTTGGTAGAGATGTACACACTCTTAGCATCCAGTGAATACTCAAGGGATTAAAATAAACTAAGGACTATGGGGGAAATAAAGAAAAAACAAGTGATTTTTTTTTTTTTTACATCTGTATTGGAGTATAATTGCTTTACAATGGTGTGTTAGTTTCTGCTTTATAACAAAGTGAATCAGTTATACATATACATATGTTCCCATATCTCTTCCCTCCTGCGTCTCCCTCCTTCCCACCCTCCCTATCCCACCCCTCCAGGCGGTCACAAAGCGCTGAGCTGATCTTCCTGTGCTATGCGGCTGCTTCCCACTAGCTATCTATTTTACGTTTGGTAGTATATATATGTCCATGCCTCTCTCTCGCTTTGTCACAGCTTACCCTTCCCCCCCACACCATATCCTCAAGTCCATTCTCTAGTAGGTCTGTGTCTTCATTCCCGTCTTACCCCTAGGTTCTTCATGACATTTTTTTTCCTTAAATTTCATATATATGAAAACAAGTGATTTTGGATGATGACACTTTTATTATCTTTTAAGATATTTGATTTATTAAAAGAAAAATTAAACTAAATAGATTATCATGTTGATTATGCAAAATATGATCCTTAGAAAATATGATTTATAAAATGAAGTTGGGAAACTGGGTTGAAAGCGAAATTATTGTGTATTTGTGTGTGTGTGTATACACACACACACACACACACACACACACACACACACATATATATATATATATTTTTTTCTTTTCCATCTCTCTTCCTTGCTGCCTTCAATGAGCATTTATTATGCCAGGCACTGGGCCAGATTCTGAGAATAGAAAAAAATGAGTAAGACATTGTTCCTGTCATCAAGGAATTCATAGTTTAAAGGATTCATATGTTACTTCACATTCCTAATTTTAACCCTCTTGAAAAAAAGAAGTGAATATAAAATTTCTTTAGGTGAAGTAACTTAGACCAATGTCACCATGTAAAATAAAAACTTTCTGGAGCCTCTTCCCTCAGGAATATAAATGAGTCTCTTCCTTATTTCCTTCAGTTCTCTGCTCAAATGTCAGTGTTTTGGAAAGGACTTTTTTTGCTAGCTTTTTTTAAAAAAATTTTATTTATTTATTTTCTATACAGCATATTCTTATTAGTTATACATTTTATACATATTAGTGTATATATGTCAATCCCAATCTCCCAATTCATCCCTCCACGCCCCCTGCCACTTCCCCCTCTTGGTGTCCATACGTTTGTTCTCTACATCTGTGTTTATTAGTTTTTTAAATCAGCATCTCTACCTTCTCCAATATTTGTTCCTTGTGTCCCTCTCCTGTGTTATGTTTCCCCTTTGCCACTTGTCAGCTAACAAAATGTCCTATGATTTAATTTTTCATTTATCTTGTAAAATATCTGTGTTACTCCTCTAAAATGTAAGTTCCATCAGATCAGGAGTTTTGTTCACTCATGCATTTCTAGTGCCTAGAGCAACACCTGTCATATATCAGGCACTCAATCAATATTTATCAAATGAATGAATAAATTAATAAATATTAAAATAGTAACAAAATGCATCTTGATTTTGGAGGATTTAGCAAAAGGAGGCAGAATCAGTTAGAATTTAGGCATTATTCTAACCCTTTCAAGAGTACCTCTGTATTCCAGTTACCCATTGCTACTTATTTCTAGCTAAACCTTAGTAAAGTACCTTGTACTCAAAGAAAAGACAAAATATTTACCATCAATAAATAGAGGGTAATTATTCAGCTGTAGCTCGAACTCCATATGGACAACTGTCTCAGGTCAATTCTTTGTGTTATAGAGAACAGCTGACTAAGAAATTAAATAGTCCTAAAAAATGTTGATTTTTAAAAAAATATTTATTGGAGGATAATTGCTTTACAATGTTGTGTTAGTTTCTGCTGTACAACAAAGTGAATCAGCTATACGTATACATATATCCCCATATCTCCTCCCTCTTGAGCCTCCCTCCCACCGTCCCTATCCCACCCCTCTAGGTAGTCACAAAGCACCGAGCTGATCTCCCTGTGCTGTGTAGCAGCTTCCCACTAGCCATCCATTTTACATTTGGTAGTGTATATACGTCAATGCTATTCTCTCACTTCGTCCCAGCTTCCCCTTCTCCCCACTGTGTCCTCAAGTCCATTCTCTACGTCTGCGTCTTTATTCCTGCCCTGCCACCAGGTTCATCACTACCGTTTTTTAGATTCCATATATGTGGGTTAGCATATGGTGTTTGTTTTTCTCTCTCTGACTTACTTCACTCTGTATGACAGACTAAAATAATTTTATTGACATATAGTTGATCTACAGTGTTGTGTTAGTTTCTGATGTACAGCAAAATGATTCAGTTATACATGTATATATATTCTTTTTCATATTCTTTTCCACTATGTTTTGTTATAGGATATTAAATATAGTTCTCTGTGCTATACAGTAGGACCTTGTTGACCTGCTAATTACAAATGCCTAATTTATCTCTCCCCTACTCCCTTTCCCCTTTGGTAACCATAAGTTTGTTTTCTATGTTTGTGAGTCTGTTTCTGCTTTGTAAATAAGTCATTTGTATCATATTTTAGATTCCACACATAAGTAAAATCATATGGTATTTGTCTTTCTCTTTCTGTATTACTTCACCTAGTATGATAACCTCTAGGTCCATCCATGTTGCTGCAAATGGCCTTATTTCATTTTTTTTATAGCCGAGTAGTACTCCTGTGTGTGTGTGTGTGTGTGTGTGTGTGTGTGTGTGTATTTCACGTCTTCTTTATTCATTCATCTGTCAGTGGACATCTAGATTGTTTCCATGTCTTGGCTATTGTAAATAGTGCTGCAGTGAACACTGGGGTGCATGTATCTTTTTGAATTAGAGTTTTTTTTTTGGATATATGCCCAGGAGTGAGATTGTAGGATCATATGGTAACTAGTTTTTTAAGGAAACTCCAGACTGTTCTCTATAGTGGCTGCACCAATTTACATTCCCACCAACAGTGCAAGAGGGTTCCTTTTTCTCCACACCCTCTCCAGAATTTGTTATTTGTAGACTTTTTAACGATGGCCATTCTGACTGGTAATCAGGTGTACCTCATTGTAGTTTTGATTTGTATTTCTATAATAATTAGCGATGTTGAGCATCTTTTCATGTACCTGTTGGCCAACTATATGTATTTTTGGAGAAATGTTTAATTAGTTATTCTGCCCAGTTTTCGATTGGGTTTTTTTTGTTGTTGTTATTGAGTTATATGAACTGTTTGTATATTTTGGAAATTAATTCCTTTTTGGTTGCATCATTTGCAAATATTTTCTCCCATTCTGTAGATTGTCTTTTTGTTTTGTTTATGGTTTCCTCTGTTGTGCAAAAGCTTATAAGTTTGATTAGGTCCATTTGTTTATTTTTGCTTTTATTTCTATTGTCTTGGGAGACTGACTAAGAAAACATTGGTATGATTTTTGCCAGAGAATGTTTTACCTATGTTCTCTTCTAGGAGTTTTAGGGTGTCATGTCTTATATTAAAGTATTTCAGGCATTTTGAATTTATTTTTGTGTATAGTGTGAGGGTGTGTTCTAACTTCACTGATTTACATGCAGCTGTCCAACTTTCCCAGCACCACTTGCTAAAGAGACTGTCTTTTTCCCATTGTATATTCTTGCCTCCTTTGCTGAAGATTAATTGTCCATAAATATATGGGTTTATTTCTGGGCTCTCTATTCTGATCCATTGATCTATATGTCTATTTTTGTGCCAATACCACGTTGTTGGATTACTGTAGCGTTGTAGTACAGTCTGAAGTCTGGGAGGGTTACGCCTCCAGCTTTGTTCTTTTTCCTCAGGATTGCTTTGGCAATTCTGGGTCTTTTATGGTTTCATATAAATTTTAAGATTATTTGTCTTAGTTCTGTGAAAAAAGTCATGGGTAATTTGATAAGGATTGCATTAAATCTGTAGATTGCTTTGGGTAGTATGGCCATTTTAACAATATTAATTCTTCCAATCCAAGAGCATGGGATATCTTTCCATTTCTTTGTATTACCTTCAATACAAGTCTTTCACCTCCTTGGTCAGGTTTATTCCTAAGTATTTTATTTAATTAAAAAATATATATATTTAAACACTTATATTCACATATGATACAATTTGTGTTTCACCAATTAACAAAAGAAGTTTTCCTTCTACCTTGGCTTCAGCAAAAAATGTATTATACTTCTCAGAAAAAAAAAGAACTCCAGGTTGGATCCTGCAGACTACTGTCTTCTTTTAAAATAATATAACACTGCCCTATAGACCTTGGCAGAATTTTTGAAGCAGTAATAGTCAGCTTTTAAATATTTTCAAAATGTACTAACAAAAATAAGACTTTCTAGTGTTTAAACAACACAACGGGACTTTATGTTAAAGTTTAACTAGTTTATTGTTGTGTCTTATATTTTTTAAAAATGTGATTTGGGGTCTTGAACACTTTTAAAGGCTATAGGGTAGCCTGTGTATTTAAAATAACTGTGGAACTAGTTGTCACCATTAAGCAAAAGTTGCAAGTAACACGGACTCCTGGAGCTCAAAAGTGGGGAAGATTTCCTCCCTAAGGTCAGAAATATTCTCAGAGAGCAGTTGTGCACTTATCAGAGAATGTGAGTGTGGCTGATGCCAGCCTACACCCACTGTTCAGAGCCCTGAAGGGTGGAATGCTGAGTAACTTGATTGGGCTCTTAAAACAAACAAACACAAAAGACACAGGACAATTACATACCTTGTGATTCCAAATGTAGCTTGCAGGCCCAATAACACAAAGTAAAAGCCTGGCAGGTGTTGGTATTTCCAAAACTCTTATAACTAGAGCTTTGGTGGGCGAGGTGTAATTAAAGTTCTACGTATTTTTTCCCTCTTAGCTTGACCAGTATAAAGTATTTAGTAAAATTATATTTGGTATATAAGTACTCAGTGCATTTCAATGATAAACCCATTTTGCTTGGGATGAAAACAGGTACACATGTGGGCTCCAGACTTCTTCAGGCACAAATGCTAACGCCACCATCTTATTCTTATGTGATCTTGGGCAAATTATTTTTCTTCTCTAAGTTTCTGTTTCCTTCACGTAAAATGGGTTTAATGACTGTAGCTCTTAGGTGTACTACTACCTCATAGAGCTATTTCATTAAATTACATAATCCATGTCAGTTTCTTAATATAATGCCTAGCATAAATTACGACATCAATAAATTTTAGCTGTTGTTATCATTATAATTAACATACTATTCTTCACTTAACAGGCAATAGTTACCATTTGGTTAATTTCATCCTAAGCATAGAGGCTTTTCTAAAACACTTAGCAATCTTTAAGTGAATTTGCTTATCTGTTATAAAAATTTTAAGTAGAGCAATCTTCTTAAAGGGCTTTATTATTGTTTTTATTGGTATTATTTTGAAGATCCACTGATGAATGCAATTTCAGAGTTCCTTGCATTTAAATTTGGTTGGAATGAGCTATATGAATCTGGAGGACACAGTGTAGTTTATTCATGTAACCAAAGACTTGATTACATTCAAGAACAAACAAAACAAACAAAAAAAGGAGCCACTGAGCCCCCTAGAAGATCTTAGCTGTGCCTTAGAGTTACAAACATATTTATACCAAAAAACTGTGGATTTTCATGGATTTTATGTTTGGACTACACTTTAGATTTACAGTTATGACTTTTGGTCATAGTCACAGTGTAATTCCTGAGCAACAGTCTGCCTTGAGATTCTCACCATGGAGATAGGAGAGCAGCAAATCTCCACACTTAACAAAGGAACAGCTTTTGCACTGCAAAAGAAACCATCAACAAAATGGAAAGGCAAACTACTGAATGGGAGAAAAAATTTGCAAATCACCTAATAAAGGGTTAACATGCAAAATATATAAGGAACTCATAGAAATCAATAGCAAAAAATAAACAATCCAATAAAAAATGGGCAGAGAAACTGAATAAACATTTCTCCAGAGAAGACATACAAATGGCCAACAGGTACATGAAAAGGTACTCTACATCACTAATCATCAGGGAAATGCAAATCAAAACCACAATGAAATACCACTTTACACCTGTTAGAATGGCTATCATCAGAAAGACAAGAGAAAACAAGTAATGGTGGTGATGTGGAGAAATGGGAACCCCTGTGCACTGTTGGGAAGATAAATTGGTGCAGCCACTCTGGAAACCAGTATGGAGATTCCTCAAAAAATTAAAACTGGAACTACCATATAGTCCAGTAATTCTACTTCTGGGTATATATCTGCAGGAAGTGAAAACAGGATCTCAAAGAGGTATCTGCATCCTCGAGTTCATGGCAGCATTATCCACAATAGCCAAGACATGGAAACAACCTACCTGGGGACAGATGAATAGATAAGCAAAATGTGGTGCATATACACAGTGGAATTTTATTCAGCCATAAAGTAAGAAGAAAATCCTGCCATTTTCGACAACATGAATGGACCTTGTGCACGTTATGCTAAATGAAATAAGTCAGACAGAGAAAGATGAATACTGCATGATCTCACTTATATGTGAAATCTAAAAGAAACAAGCTCATAGATGAGTGGTTGCCAAGGACAGGAATGGGAAGATGGGTGGAAGGGGTGAAGATGGTCAAAGGGTACAAACTTCCAGTTATAAGATGAATAAATTCTGGAGATATACATTATGGTAACTATAGTTAATACTGTATTGTATACTTGAAAGTTGCTAAGAGAGTAAATCTTAAGTCTTCTCACCACAAAGGAGAAATGGTAATTATGTGAGGTGATGGAACTGTTAACTAACCCTACCTTGGTAATCATTTTGCCATATATAAGTGTATGAAATCATCACCCTGTACACCTTAAACTTGTACAATGTTATATGTCAACTCTATCTCAATAAAGCTTGAAAAAATAAAGGAAAGGCTTGATCAATGCTATATGTTTATTTTTTTGTTTTTTATATGTAATAATTGATTAAATAAGACTGAATGAGAACATAGCCTTTGGGCTTGTTTTCTACTACGTTTTCTAGAATTAATTTTTTCTTTTTATTGGAATTTCCTTTGGCTGAATTTATTTCAACAGCAGCAAAAAAAACATTTCCAAGTAGAATTTCACCTATGGTTAAGTTTTTCAACTTTCTGAAATTGATTAGACCTCCCTACTTGTCTTCTCAGAGAAAACAGAATCTTTAAAGCTTGTATAGTGGAACGCTCTCTGTGCGAGGTTTCCCTTTTCATCATTTAATATTATACTAAATCAATGATTTCTGACAAAGGTTTCTCTTGAGCAAGATACTGATTAATTAAATATTTCTGGAGTAGCTCCAGTCAGACATTGATTCTTCTTAAATTAATATAAAATAGGAGGTTTGATTGATTTAATAGCAGTTTAAAATTCCATATCTACATTATCATAAAATAAAGGTTAGAATTAAAATGTAAGAATTTGATACAAAAGCAAACATAAAAACAACAACGACAACAAAAATTAAGCTGTGTCCTCTGGATTTCCAGAATCACTAATTGTTTTCAAGAAGTGATTTGCTTAGGATCTTAGAAGGTGACCAGTATCAAGGCAAGCCTCTGTGAGCTCTTTGTGCTGTACAGGAAGATTTAATATTACTGTACTATTTTATTATTATTAAGACATTTGTCTCTATGGAAGACTGACCATCGGAAACAAACACACATAAATATGCACACACAGACAGAAAAGTTGGGTTGTAACACCTATAAATGTGGGTCCCCAGTGGGTCCTCGCTTGAGACTTCTAGGATAAAAGTACCTCCCAGCTAAACACCCTGTTGACCTGGAGCACTTGCCTGTGGGGACCACCCCCCTCGGGTTATTAGCAAGGGTCTAGATGAACTGTAGGGATATTGATGGCACCTGCAAGCCTGTTTCAAGGCTGTTGGCTTATTTCTTTGTAGTGTCATCCCATAAGAACCCATCCTTACTCCTGCCTCACGGTTGTATGTCTCTCCATTTCTTTCCTTCTTTAATTAAAAAAAAAAAACAAAAACGGTATACTGACAAGTACAATGGATAATATAACAAGCATGTGCCTATCTCCCAAAGTGATCGACTGTTATTTTTTTTCTTATATTTGGCTCCTTTTGAACTTCCTACACTTCTCCCTTAATAGTGGTCTTTACTGATCCCAGTGGAGTGGCAGTATTCTGGAAAAATAGCCTGGCACATGCAATGGCAGAATGCAAGCCATCATGTTATTACAGAGATTCATGGAAATGGATTGCATCAGATTAAGGGAAATGCTTGTATTTTTAGGTTAGGCATTTGCAGGGCACAGATACAAGACATTTTTCCATTTATGACTTTTTTCATCGGGTAAGTGATACGTTGGTCTCAGAAAATTAGCTCTTAAACCTAATGTAGAGAACAGTCAGCTTAGGAAATAAGCATTTATCTAAATTAGTTTGAGAGAGTACATGATGAGCATATTCAGGTTTATGGAGGGAAGCAAATATCCTGGAACTTGACATGATACACTCTTTCTAAAATTATAATGAGTGAGGGACTCCCCTGGCCGTCCAATGGTTACGACTCCGTGCTTCCACTGCAGGGGGCTCAGGTTCTATCCCTGGTTGGGCAGCTAAGATCCTGCATGCCCCACGGTGCGGCCAAAAGAAACCCCCCAATAATGATTGAGAAGTGATACATACGCTAAATTCTGTAATCCAGCACCACACAAAATCCCCCTCACCCCCACGACAGCTAATAACAAGTTTTTCTTGTCCAGAAAAAAGCACAGCCAGCCAAGGTGCAAGCCAATGGTAACTCTGTGAGACTCAATTTCCTTGTCTGTAAAATGAGAGGTTTAGGCTAACCATAAAACTTGACAAACTTTAGAAAGATGCCTGAGACACCCTGCATGAAAGCTTCTTTTTAGCACTGACTGAGCTAAGCTAAAGGGGTGTAGCAGGTACTGAACTTAAAATGTGAGTCAAGATGCATTCGCCTTTATGGACTAGAAAGAGCCCTGGACTTTTTGTCTGAAAAAGAGGGTTTGATGATGGCCTCGCAACTTTGGAAATTCAATCAAAAATATATTCTCTCAGAACCTTAATGTCTTCACCTGTAAAGAGAACAATTCCATCTCAAGAAATTGTCGCTGGGCCTAAATGGTGTTATAAAGGTACTTTTGAATAAAAGGACATCATTAATTATTAAAGATATATTTACTTAAATAAATGTAAGTCATATATTGCACTCTAAACTTACTTTAAATTTATTTCATTTTAAAAACTTAATTTTGGAAAGCAAAAATTTCTAATGCTGTAGCTCTGTCTGCTCAGTTATAAAAAAGAAAGAAAAGAAGGAATGAGGGAAGAAGGAAAGGAAGGAAGGGAGGAAACAAAATGAGGAAACACAGAAACAAAGGGAAAGGAAAGGAAAGGAAAAGCTCTTATAATTCCCTCAAGTATCTTAGATCTGTAATGGGCAAAATTATACCTTTTAACATCAAAATGTAGAAAAAGTTCAAGAGAAACAAGACAAAGCTTATTAGGAAATTAAGTTTGTCCAAGAACTGATCCTTTTTCAATTGGGTCTCTTCTAAAAGGTCAAGATATATTGAAACACTGACACTCTTTCTAAAATTATAATGAGTGAGGGACTCCCCTGGCCGTCCAATGGTTACGACTCCGTGCTTCCACTGCAGGGGGCTCAGGTTCTATCCCTGGTTGGGCAGCTAAGATCCTGCATGCCCCACGGTGCGGCCAAAAGAAACCCCCCAATAATGATTGAGAAGTGATACATACGCTAAATTCTGTAATCCAGCACCACACAAAATCCCCCTCACCCCCACGACAGCTAATAACAAGTTTTTCTTGTCCAGAAAAAAGCACAGCCAGCCAAGGTGCAAGCCAATGGTAACTCTGTGAGACTCAATTTCCTTGTCTGTAAAATGAGAGGTTTAGGCTAACCATAAAACTTGACAAACTTTAGAAAGATGCCTGAGACACCCTGCATGAAAGCTTCTTTTTAGCACTGACTGAGCTAAGCTAAAGGGGTGTAGCAGGTACTGAACTTAAAATGTGAGTCAAGATGCATTCGCCTTTATGGACTAGAAAGAGCCCTGGACTTTTTGTCTGAAAAAGAGGGTTTGATGATGGCCTCGCAACTTTGGAAATTCAATCAAAAATATATTCTCTCAGAACCTTAATGTCTTCACCTGTAAAGAGAACAATTCCATCTCAAGAAATTGTCGCTGGGCCTAAATGGTGTTATAAAGGTACTTTTGAATAAAAGGACATCATTAATTATTAAAGATATATTTACTTAAATAAATGTAAGTCATATATTGCACTCTAAACTTACTTTAAATTTATTTCATTTTAAAAACTTAATTTTGGAAAGCAAAAATTTCTAATGCTGTAGCTCTGTCTGCTCAGTTATAAAAAAGAAAGAAAAGAAGGAATGAGGGAAGAAGGAAAGGAAGGAAGGGAGGAAACAAAATGAGGAAACACAGAAACAAAGGGAAAGGAAAGGAAAGGAAAAGCTCTTATAATTCCCTCAAGTATCTTAGATCTGTAATGGGCAAAATTATACCTTTTAACATCAAAATGTAGAAAAAGTTCAAGAGAAACAAGACAAAGCTTATTAGGAAATTAAGTTTGTCCAAGAACTGATCCTTTTTCAATTGGGTCTCTTCTAAAAGGTCAAGATATATTGAAACACTGAGTACAATTTGCTCTATTGCAAGAACTTTTCTCAATATAACCCAGAATTTAGAAGATGCCAGCATTAAAATCAACAACAACAACTGCATGTGTAACTGTCCAAAATGCAAATTTGTGTATGCAAAGTACCAGCAAATACTTTCTCTCACACACACACACACACACACACACACACACAGTGAAGATAGTGAATAATTTTTTCACTCTTTTTTACACTCTCCATTAATATTGTTATTTTAATGTATCTCTAACTTTAGAAAATTAAAATCAATCATTTAGATGAAGATGTTTATCTTTAGGCATAAATGATAATTAAGCTTATAGAAAATTATGAATACCTCATTTATAGAGAATAAATATGGTTTAATTGTGCCACTAAATTTGGAGCATATTCCAGGTCTAGGTTTGCATCTGCAGAAGAAATAAAATTCACCTTAGTTTTAAAGAAAAGTTAAAGAAAATAAAGTTTAAAATTATGTACTAACAAAAAATTTATATTTTTATTTCATTGGAGTACAATGAAGTATTTTATATATATACATGTATATATATATGTGTACATATATGTGTATGTATGTATATGTGTGTACACGTATATATAAATTCGTTTGTGATGACTCATATTCCAAAAGATCTTTCACATCGAAAACAATTTACCTCCATGTGTAAGGCA
Organism: Lipotes vexillifer; assembly: GCF_000442215.2. Classification (NCBI taxonomy): domain Eukaryota; kingdom Metazoa; phylum Chordata; class Mammalia; order Artiodactyla; family Lipotidae; genus Lipotes; species Lipotes vexillifer. The sequence goes on along the minus strand of NW_006781377.1, from coordinate 38,882 downwards.
CTGTCTTAGCTGCTAATGATATAAAAAGTCCCTGATATCAATGTGCTGGGGGATACCACCTGTGCGAGATGAATTATGACTTGGTTAGGTAAATACTGCAATGGAAGTGTGCAAAGGGCCTAAGAGAACTCATAGTAGGTACTCCTAACCCAGACCCACTGATGTCGGAGCTGGGAGTTGATGTATGAGTAGGAGTTGGATGGGTCAATAGGGCAGTGCTTGTGTAAACAGGAAAGAGCCATTTTCTAGGCAGAGAGAACAGCAAGTTTGAGCTTCATACATTCCATGAATCCCTTTCTGACTCCTATCTACTTACCCAACTCCATAGAGGAGCAGTCTTGATTTTATGCCTCAGTTCTCCAGATTTGCTCTCTTTGAACACAAGCTTCACTTCTATATCCTCAGTGCCTGGTACAGGACTTGACATTTAACAAACAAAGAGGAGGAAACCCGGTATAATGGCAAGAACATCGAATGTGAGGTCAAATCTTAGTTTGAATTCCATATTTGGTACTTACTAGAATGACATAGGGTGAGTTATATAATCTTTTCAGATTCAGTTTCCTCGTCTGTAAGATGGGGATAATAGTATCTCCCCTTGAAAGGTGTTATGACGAGTAACTTAGATAATAAATATAAAATATGCATTAAAATGTCTGTTTTAGAATAAATATTCAATATGTGATAGCTGTAGAGATCTTTAGTTATCTTACCAATAAATGCTCTACACCTCCACTTTAATAAAGAACCCAAAGTTTCCAGTTAAGCATATCATCTTCTGATATTATGATTGTTTCCCTACCTACCTTAGGGCCTTAGGAATGATAATGTGAATAAATTCTGGCCAGTGGGAGATGTGGGAGAAAGCAATCTTTATTTCTTCCTGCTAACTGGAATATGGACATAATGGCTGGAAATTAAGGAACAATTTTAGACCATAAAATGGATGGTAGAGTTTTAAGAAAAAAGGGGTGTAAATCCTTTATTTCATAGTTTGCCACAGGAGCCCTCAAAACCCTACTCCTGAACTTTTGCTTTGGAGAATAAAACTGTGTTAATTTGGCTTTTCTGATTCTGACTAATAGAGTGGTGGTGGTAGTAGTTAGTAATAGTAGCAGAAACAGCAGTGGCAGCCAGAGTAGTCATTAGCAATAGTGGTAATAGTAATACTGGGGGTAACTGAAAGTTCAGATGTCTAGGGTTCTGAGAGCATGTAGTACAGTTTGCTAGGGCTAGAATGAGGATAGAGTAGAGGGAGAGAGTCAAATGAAACCTAGCGATTCGTGTTAAGGACTATGGATTTTAACCACTACTTCAGTTTAAGCAGGAGTATAAAATTTTCAAATTTCATTTGAGATATAGCTCACTCTACCCAGGGGTGAAAACGATTAAATAAGCATTCTGTTCTGGGATGGGGAGGCTGGATTCAGGGAGTCTAGGTGGGGAGGCAAGAACAACCCTCAGTTTCTGAGCTTCGGAATTATAGGTAGAGTGTACATTTGGGATACAAGATGATTCCTGTTTTGGAAATTCCCAGAAGGGTACCTGAGGAACATTCATTTTGAGATGTGTAATAGGCATTTAGGCATTTATCACCACTACCACTACCACAATTACCATCATCATTATCCTTGTTATCATCCAAACCAAATTATTAAGAGAATGTTTAAGTAAATCCCTTGTACAGATGTAAAAAATAGAAATATTTTCTAGATATGTGTGGTGTTATTATTTTTTACAATACATTTGGTTAGTTTTAGAGGGATGACATGCTACAGTAACAGAGAACACTATAGTCAACAAAACACTCATTAATTTATTTACACAGAATTTTAATTTGGTAGAAAAATGAAAGGATTTCCATGTTTTCTACACATCAGCTATGTAATTTTGGGCAAATAACAATTTCCTTATCTGCAAAGTAGGCATGCTGATTCCTACCCTAAAAATTATCGGTAAAAATCATTGAAATGTTTCATAAAGTGTAGAAGTCCTATATATGCATTTATTTATGTATTTGCTTATTTATTTATATAATCTTTACCATGTCATTTTAAGCACATTTGTAATATTTTTCAAACCTCTATTTGCTACATTTTAAGATGGTACAAGATGATATCTATGGTTCTATAACTCTATGATTTTCCGATTTAACTTAACATTTTAAGACTCAGTTTTTCATTGTCCAGAGTTGTTTTTTCTAAGGTTTTTAATTTTTTTAATTGTAGAAAATAATGACTCAAATTACTTCAAGTAAAAAGGAGTTGAATAAAAGCATACATATATTGACACAAATGAACCTATCTACAAAACAGAAACAGACTCACAGACATAGAGAACAGACTTGTGGTTGCCAAGGGGGAGGGGGGTTAGGGGGGTGGATTGGGAGTTTGGGGTTAGCAGATGCAAACTATTATATATAGGATGGATAAACAACAAGGTGCTACTGTATAGCACAGGCAACTATATTCAATATCCTGTGATAAACCATAATGGAAAAGAATGTAAAAAAAGAATGGATACATATATATAACTGAATCACTTTGCTGTACAGCAGAAATTAACACAATGTTGTAAATCAACTATACTTCGATAAAACTTTTAAAAGGGTCACATATATTGGAATGTGACAACAGAAGTCATCAGGAAATAAAGCAACCATTTTTCCCATACTTCTTCCAGGGTCTACAAAGCCATGCTCATGCTCTGTTCCTTTGTCTCTCTTTCCC